>NC_056056.1:61219999-61520981 GCF_016772045.2 Ovis aries
TAAATATTGTTTGTTTATTTTTTATTTTTGGTCATGCTTTGGGGCACGCTTCCCTGACCAGGGATGGAACTCATGCCCCCTGAGTCAGGAGCACCAGGTCTTAAACACTGGCCCAGAAGGGAAGTCCCCAGTCTTTTTTTAAGGATCTTTAATTTCCATCCTCTTTTTTGATCTCCTGGGATTCTGACAACATGGAAGTTAAACATTTTGGTATAACCCCACTTGTCCTTGAGACTCTATTCAATTATTTTTCCATCTATTTTCTGTATCATTCAGATGTGGTCCTTTTTATTCTTCTGTCTTCAGGTTCACTGACTCTTTCTTATTTCCTCTCCATTCTCTTGATGATCTCATCACTGATGAGCATTTTATTTTGGCTAGTCCACTTTTCACTTTTAAACTTTTTACTTGATTCTTCTTTGTATCTTCTCCATCTTTTCTGAGATTTTCTATTTTTAAAATTTGTTTTCCATATTTGGCCAGTGAAGCATGTCTGTGATGGCTGCTTTAAGCTTGTGTCAGAGAATTCTAACATTTGAATGTCCTCTTGGTGTTGGTTGATGTCTACTGGCTGTCTTTTCTCATTTAGTTGGAGATATTCCTGATGTTTTGTATGACAAGTGATTTTTAAAATTAAAACCTGGATATTTGGGACAGTATATGATTCAGGGTCTTATTTAAATGTCTTGGTAGGGTTCCTCTGACCCCTCTCCAGTGGGAGAAAGCGGATGTCACCCTGGGACTCCCAGGTGGTGGTCTAGAGTCTCCGTGTGACCTCCTTGGGGGCACTGTGGGACTCCTTGGATTTCTAGGTGGAGGTGGAGATTTAGGTGACTCCCCTGGCACTCTGCTGGCACCACCTTGGCACCTGATATACTGTTCTTTCTTAGTGTATTAAAAATAATAGATCTAAAAGTATTTCTCTGTCACCAATAAACTCACAAGCTGGGTGGGGAATGATGTATTTAGACCAAATAACTGTTCTGGCTGATTCTTTTCCTGCGGGAATAAGATAGTGCCATGAACAGAGACAGCCTTTGTGGATGCAGAGCCAGCAGCCGTTAGACAGAGGAGAGGCTCTGCTTGCAGAGAACTCTGCCAGCTGTTGTGGTTTGGTTTCCCCAGAAGCAGACTTTGAGACAAGTGCAAGTGGAGGTGACCCCAGGAAACATCCGTTCGGAGGGAGCCTGGGGAAGGAAAGCCCGTAAGCAGAGACAGCCGATAAAAAGAGCATCGTGAAGCAGATAACCAGAGTGGGCCCCCACAATCCATCTTGTGGGGTCCCTGGCAACAGCAGAGAACACTGAGCTCAGAGTGGAGCTGGGGTGTCTGATGTGCCAGTCTCCCTTCAAGGAATGCGTTGAGGGGTGGGTGTGGGTGGCGGGCAGTGTTAGTTCCTTGATACTGCCCAGAGGGACTCCAGCTGCCAGAGGAAGCCCCCAGGCATGGGGATCAAGTGGCAGCAGCTGGAGGTCAGCTTGGCGCGCTGCATGGCCAGGTCTGATGGGGGATGGGCAGAGCACCATCATGATAGCATCAGTACCACCAGTCCAGCAGGCACAGAAAAGCCCCCGGGCACATTTAAGCACAATCTGAAATACTCAATGAGAAAACTGCCCCTTTTAACTGGAGCCCTCCCTCTGTGATCCTGTATTTGTTGCAAGAACAAGGTTCAGGAGGGTTCTTATCTCCCTTGGGTCTCGTTTCAGCACCTCCATTGCCCTTGGTGAGAACGCTCCCTGTTCCTATCTTCTTCAAGGACAGGCCCCCATGCTCTCTAGTGACCCAAGTCTCCTCTCTCTGAGGCACCTTCAGACAAAGCCACGACCTGGAGCCACTGCCGGGTGGGGTTGGGGTCTCTAGTCATCACAGAGGTGTCCCCTCCTACGACTGTTCTTGAACTGGTCCCCTGGCTTCCGCTGAAGGACAAGCAGAGCCCCTCTGAAGATTTACCTTGAAAGGGAGAGGATTCAACCTGATGAGGGCGCCATGCGGATGAGTAAACTCACACCTGGACCTGGTGTTCTGTTTTATTTTTTAACAAATGCGTTTTATTTATTTATTTACTTTTGGTTGCATGGGGTCTCTGTTGCTGCTCAGGCTTTTCTGTAGTTGCGGCGAGGAGGCCCTCCTCTCTAGTTGTGGTGCTTGGGCTTCTCATTGCGATGGCTCCTTTTGTTGGGGAGCAGGGGCTCAAGGGTTTGCTGGCTTCAGTAGTTGCAATGTGTGGGCTCTAGAGTGCAGACTCGGTTGTGGCGCACTGTCTTAGTTGCTCTGCTGCGTGTGGGATCTTCTCGGACTAGGAATCAAACCTGTGTCCTCTGCATCGGCAGGCAGATTCTTTACCACTCAACCACCAGGGAAGTGCAGGACCTGGTGTTCGAATGCAGAATGCTATTCTGTCCTTTTCTGAGCCACTGAATGTTTTGGGGGAATGATATTGACTGCCACACTTTGGCATTGTATGGATCAGCTGAAAATATAATTGTTTAATTTTCCCTATAATCACATAGGATGCTTTCTGAGCTGGGAAGCACATGATGCTTTGTAAGAGGGAAGTGTCACTTCTGCTCTTTGGTTGCTGGAAGCCTTAGAAAAATGCAAAAGTATGAAGCTAATTTAAACGTGTGGAGGAGACTCTGTCCCCTGTTTCCTGAAAGATAATAGCAATTTCACCCTTTCTCCATGTTTTATCTTGGCCTGTAAGGTAAGAATATGAAAACCAAACAATGAAAATACTTTTAAATGCCTTAAGTTCGTCTGTCAAAATACTCACATGGTTGGAGATCCCACATAAGAAATCTGAAATCCATTTGAAGATAAAAGTTCCTTTTGAAATGATCTTCCTCTACCCCTTCTAGTGGCAGTCAAAAATGACATCGCTTTTGATTTAAAAAATAGGATTCGAAGCTAGTTTGGGAAACCAGGCCAATTCTTTCCCCAAATCTGGCTTTGCTTGAAAGAAAATATTTTTGGATGAGCACCAAGCCTTTTGCTGAATATTCTTTTAATGTCAGACCAAGCTTTAATACAAACAAGAAATTGGGTTTAGGTATTAATATATACCTCCTATAGCCCAAATTTTGAATGATTTTGCAAACTATGTTTTTTATTTAGCTTTTATAGTAGTTTCCCAGAGCTGCTGTAAAAAAAAAAGACTACAAACATTGTGACTTTCATGATAGAAATTTATTCTTTCCCACTTCTGGAAGCAGAAGTCTGGGATCAAGGTTGAGAAGGGCTTCCCTCTTTCTGAAGGCTCTGGTGGAGGGTCGCTCCTCACCTCTCTCATTTCTGCAGAATCCAGGTAGTCTTTTCTGTGGCTGCATCACTCTGATCTCTGCACTTCTCTTGACACTGGCCATTGAATGTAGGGCCCATCCAGGTCATCCAGGATGACCTTGAGATCTTTAGCTTAATTATATCTGCAAAGACCCTCTTCTCAAACAAGGCCACATTCATAGATTCCGGATATTAGGACTTGGACATAACTTTTTAAGGACCACTGTTCAATCCACTGGGGCTTCCCCGGTGATTCAGATGGTAAAGAATCTGCCTGCAGTGTAGGAGACCTGGGTTTGATCCCTGGGTCAGGAAGATCCCCTGGAAAAGGAAATGGCAACCCACTCCAGTATTCTTGCCTGGAAAATCCCATGGACAGAGGAGCCTGGCAGACTACAGTCTGTGGGGTCCCAAAAGCATCAGACAAGACTTAGGGACTAAACCAGGAACCCCTCTCAAGGTTTCCAAATGTCTGCTGTTCTCAGCTAGTGCAGGAAGCATCTTCCAGGAGGTGGGAGCAAGGTCTCAGTGCTGAGTCAGGACCTGGGAGGTGAGGCCTCGGCTAATTCCCCTCAATGCTGATTGGCTGCCCGGTGTCACATGACCACCCCACAAGCTCTGAGGACCCAGTGGAGTGAGTCGGGATGCTGAGCAAGGAGAAGATGGGTGTCCCTAGTTTCTGATCACAGTTCTCAGGTAGGGGGTCCAGGGGAAGGGACAGGTCAGTTACCAGAGGAAGTGTAAAGGAGAAGAATCTTTTCCACGTGGACCCAAAGCCAAACTCCCCAACTTGATCTACTCTTGTTTCCCAGGTGTCCAGACCCTGTTTCCTTGTCATGTCCACACAGCCTGATAATACTTCCCTTCTGGGGCTGTAGACACCCCAGGCCACCACTTCAGTCTCCAAGGAATAATGCTGATGCCACGTGCAAAACAGAATCTCATGACTGGGCTTCCCATGCTACTGGCCCCTGGAGAGAGAACTCAGCAGTGGGGCTGACAATTCTCTGGTCTGTGTAGCTGTGAAGGTGAGGGCTGGCCTTCCAGCTGCAGTCTTCTTTGTCTTGTGCACTTTCTATGGGGGAACCAATGTCTCCAGTTCAGGTCAGACTTCAGGATTCACGCTTCTCACTTCCATTTACAATTCCTGGGGAATCATTTAGTTAGAGTCTTCTTGGTGCTGTCACACTCCATAGACACGGCTCCTTTGGATCAACCCCTGCCCCTGGTGACAGCAGAGAGGGGTCATTTATAACGGGGCAGACAAACACCTTAAAAGACATCTCTTTACCCCATTACCCCTGTTACTGATGCTTACAAATGTCATTATTTTTTAAAAGTATGTATGTATGTGCTCTGTTGTGTCTGACTCTTTACGACCCCATTGACTGCAGCCTGCCAGGCTCATCTGTCTGTGGGATTCTCCAGGCAAGAATACTGGAATGGGCTGCCATTTCCTTCTCCAGCAGATCTTTCTGACCCAAGGATAGTACCAGAGATAGAACCTGCGTCTCTGGCATCTCCTGCATTGGCACGTGGATTCTTTACCATTAGGGCCACCTCATATTCAACTGGAATCTTGCTGACTCAATTTTGTTCTGGCATCAGGATGTCCTGTGTCTCCAGGGCTCTTCTCCAGCCCCAAGGATGTATGTCTTAATTGCTATTATCTGGAGCTTCTTATCACTTGGGGGGCTTTTAAACATCTGTATGCCGAGAGCACATGTTAGACCAGTAAAATCAAAATCTTAGGGGACGAGGCTCTGGCATCAGTATTTTGTAAAGCTTTGTAGAAAAGACACTTGGTGGAAAATCTCTGCAAAACAAATATCTGATAAAGACCTGGCATTGTGAATATTCAATGACCTTTGAAAATATAATGATAAGAAAAAAAAGAATCCAGTTAAAAATGGGCCAAAGTTTTGAGCAAAATTCACCATTGGTGGTGATGGTGGTGGCGGCAGAGGATCTGTAAAAAGGTTTTCCTCTTTATTAGAAAGTCGTGCAGAGGGGGACCGTTCTCTCCCCAGGTATTGGATGTTGCTCTGTGAAGACAGCCCAGATCTGCTCAGCTTTCCTGCAGCCACAAGGAGACAAATGTGAGAGTAAAGGCAACTGAATGGCAAACAGAAGGTGGGAAGAACAGGGGTCTCTGGGGACCTTGTTGTGACTCAATTTTCCAGTTGTCAGACTACCTAGCACCTGATTTCTCACTGTGTGGCATCATGGGAAGAGAGGGGGGTGACAGAGAATGAAACAGTTGCATGGCATCATTGACTCAATGGACATGAGTTTGCACAAGCTCTGGGAGATGGTGAAGGACAGGGAAGCCCAGTGCGCTACAGTCCGTGCGGTCGCAATGAGTCCGACATGACTGAGCCACTGAACAACAACAAAAATATATTCACTTATTGTTAAACACAAACAGTTCAAAACATTCTGATTGGAATCATTTTTGAAACAATGGCTTGAGTGCCTTGGTTTTTAAAAATATCTATTTAGTTATCTATTCGGATGCATTGAGTCTTGGTTGCAGCATGTAGGATATTTGTTGCATTATGTGGGGCGTTTTCCTTGCAGTCCACAGGCTCAGTTACTCCATGAGGATCTTTAGTTACAGGACCAGGGACCAAATCCGAGTCCCCTGCATTGCAGGGTGGATTCTTAAGCAGTGGCCCACCACAGAAGTCCCTGCTGTCTTGATTTTAACAATTAAGTTAGAAAAACATCGTCATCATAGGCTATACCTGAACTAGAAGGTTCAGAGCTGTGCACCGCACTGTCAGGGGTAGCTGCTTGCCTGGGGTTTGCTTCCAGTCCCTTCTCCAGCTGAAAGGATGATTCTGTCCCCACCTCCCTTGTCATCCTCCCACTGGCTTTACAAACAGGGAGGGCGTATGCCAGCCTTAGACATAACTCTTTATTCTCATTGCTTTTGTTGTCTAATTGGTTCTGGTGAGCTGGAACTCTTCCTTCTTCAGGTCAATGAGCTCCTGTTTCCAAGCTTTACAGTACTTGTGAAAATCTGAGGTTGATGTAAATGCTTGAAAGGCATTTGCAGGAAAGATAGATAGTTATAGCATTATAATGAAATGTGGTTTTCTCTAAAAGGTCAAACCAGACAATCTCATCCTTAGAATGAAGAAACTTGTATTAAAGTATTACATGATACAAATGCTAAATTCTAGAGCACTACATGCTACCATTTAAAGATGTTTCAGTGGGACCATTTACTGTACAGCACAGGGAATTCCGTTACTCTGTAATGACCTATATGGGAAAAGAATCTGAAAAAGAATAGATACATGTATATGTAGATACATGTATATGTATAATGGTACTGCCTTGCTGTATACCTGATACTAACACAACACTGTAGATCAATAATGCTGTTGTTCAGTCACCCAGTCATGTCTGACTCTTTAGGACCCCACTGACTACAGCATGCCAGGCTTCCCGGTCCTTCATTATCTCCCAGAATTTGCTCAAATTCATGTCTATTGAGTTGGTGATGCTTTCCAACCATCTCATCCTCTATTATCCCCTTCTCCTCCTGCCCTCAATCTTTCCCAGCATCAGAGTGTTTTCCAGTGAATCAGATCTATACTAGAGATCAACTGTACTTCAATTAAAAAAAAAAATCAAAAAAATGTTTTAGTTGCCAGGATCACGGTGAATAAAGGAAGTAGTAGAACCCCTCTCTTTGCTGCATTTTTCCTGTGTCCTCAGTTTATTCACTTTTGCTGATAACTAATAACTGAGCAGTGGGACTATCACTTCTGAGATGCATGAAGACAGGGAGCAGAGGCAAAGAACAGCTGAAAGTGTTCATGCTCATCAGATGGTTTGCATCTGCGTTTATAAACAAGAGACATGAGAAAACCAAGATGTGAAGGGCACGAGACACTGCCTGAGAGCAGTGAGCATCCTATAGAAGGTAGTCATTCATAATAGTCACATGTTTAGTGGATGGATGGGGGCTTCCCAAGTGACGCTAGTGGTAAAGAACCCACCTGCCAATTCAGCAAATGTAAGAGACATGGGTTCGATCCCCGGGTTGAGAAGATCCCCTAAATGTAGGCAAGGCATCCCACTCCAGTATTCTTGCCTGGGAAATACCATGGACAGAGAAGCCTGGTGGGCTGTAGAGTCCATAGGGTCTATAGTTCATAGGACTATAGTCCATAGGGTTGAAAAGAGACACAACTGAAGCGACTTAGCACACAGCCCATTAGTGGATGGACGCAATCCCTGGACAAAATGCTCCAGACTGAGATGTCCCTGATTTTCAGAGACCGGGTGGATGTTCCATGCTGTCGTCCTCTCCAGGATCACCCGCTTCCACGTGGACTCTGGCTTCCCATAGTATGCCCCTGGTTAAGAAGATGTCTGTGGGTCTCAGTGACCTCATCTAGTGAGTGGGACTGATTTCATAGGTTTTCATGGGACTAAACGCACAGATGTAAAGGAAGAATAGCTCTTGATATGCAGCAATCACTTGGCAGGTCATGTCTACTCTTAGTGTCAGCCTGAGTAATATCATAGTAGCATTGCGGATTACCAGCTGGGGCTGTTTTGAGGCTTAAGTGAGATGATGCACATGAATTACTTGGTCCAACGCCTGGTGGAGTGAATCCCCAGGGATGTTGGCTGTCAGTCTGTCTAGGAGGTGCATCCCAGTCCATCTCCCATCTTCCTGCTAGAGGATAGGCCAGTCCCCAGAGTGCCCACTCCACTGCTGTTCTATTTCTCTCTAACCCTGCGTCATTCTGTCACATAAGACACTGATTGCTTTTTAAAATTTTATTGAAGTATATGGCCTTTCCTGGTGGCTCAGTGGTAAAGAATCCCCCTGCCAAACAGGAGATGTGAGTTCGATCCCTGGGTTGGCTTCCCCTGGCGAAGGAAATGGCAACCCACTCCAGCATTCTTGCCTGGAGAATCCCATGGACAGAGGAGCCTGGTGGGCTGCAGTCCCTGGGATTGCACAAGACTCATCAGACACAATTTAGCAACTAACAACAGCAAGACTAGCTGATTTACAGTGTTATGTTAATTTCAGGTATACAGCAAAAAGTTCAGTTTATACATTTAGATCTTTTCCATTATGGTTTATCACAGGATATTGAATATAGTTCCTTGCATTGTACAGTAGGACCTTGTTGTTTATCCATCTTAATAGTTTGCACCTGCTAATCCCAACCTCCCACTCCATCTCTTCCCAAGCCAGACCTCCTTGGCAACCACAAGTCTGCTCTCTATGTCTGTAAGTCTCTTTCTATTTCATAGATAAGTTCATTTGAAGACACTCTGACTTTTATGTAAGCAACACAAGGCAGTTTTCCTAGAATTTTAGCTATGAAGAAAGATCCACTCATCAAAAGGTTGTGTTTGATGTTCCAAAGACCTGAGTGTTTCACTTCATGACAATTCAATGAAGGTAATTTGCTTGATTCTTCTTTTTCAGTTTCCACCCAGGTGTTTGGCTGCGCTCCACAGAGAGTGCCTGAATGTTGTTCCCTTGTCAGTGTTGAAAGCTATTTTCGAATATACTTGAAATCAAGTAACAAAGATGTATTATTCTGTAGCTCTTCCACTCAATACACAATCATATGAGTATTCTTGAGGAGTTTGTGTTTTACAAAACACATCTGGATGGTAAGTTACATCACAAGTCCCAGGTAAGTTTGATTCTCTGCCTTATCACCTCATCTCAAAGATACTTGACAGCTATTATTTGTCATTCTTTCCCTACTTTGCCTTTGTCCATTTGAGCCATGATATGAGATTGTGAAGAATGAAAAATGAAAAAAATTATAGATTAGAAGTGAGATGGTAGACTTGAAACAGAATAAATGTACACAAAATGGTAAAAAAAAAAAAAAAAACCCACAGAGAGACATTTTTCCCCCTTATGCTCAAGCTGTCTATCTTCATTCGGAACAGGGAGGCAAAATCACGGTTAAACAGTGAATGCAAATGTCACGCTTGCTGACTTCATTTAGCCTCGCTGCATTTATTAAAGCTTATATTTAACATCTTGCCTATCCAAAATATAACATATGGACACGTGGGTGAGGGCGCTATAAGAACCTTTGCTTGTGCAATCTTTGGTTGCAAAGGCTTTCAAAATAACCTGAATGTTAAATTACCATTTTAAAAATCTGACTTTTAAAAATCATTTTAAGAGGAGAGGAAAAACACCATAGCCAAGAATTTCTTTAGGTTTCCAAGATAGGCTAATGGGGCCAGGAGACCACTAGGGAGCTGGTGGGGGGAATTCTGAGATATCCCAGCACAAAGGGCATCCTAGTGGCAGGGCCAGGTAGAATCCGTGAAGTACTTTATGAGCTGAAGCTATGGTGCCTTTGAACTCTGCTGCTGCTGCGTCGCTTCAGTCGTGTCTGACTCTGTGCGACCCCATAGATGGCAGCCCACTAGGCTCCCCCATCCCTGGGATTCTCCAGACAAGAACACTGGAGTGGGTTTCCATTTCCTTCTCCAATGTATGAAAGTGAAAAGTGAAAGTGAAGTCGCTTAGTTGTGTCCGACGCTTAGTGACGCCATGGACCGCAGCCTACCAGGCTCTTCCGTCCATGGGATTTTCCAGGCAAGAGTACTGGAGTGGGGTGCCATTGCCTTCTCCGCCTTTGAACTCTAACAGGAGTTAATTCAAGTCATTGGTGTGTGTGTGTTTGAAATTTAAGAAACAAACAGATAATACAAAACAACCTCTTTATTTGCATCTCAAAAGGAAAATCTCCATTGACACCCTTGGGAATCTAGCCCTGGTTTCTGCAATGACTCTATAAAGCTTGCATCTTTTGACAGGAGACAGCTAATGAGTTTAGGTCAAAATCCACTGGGGAATAAGTGAACTTTTAAGTACATGGTTGGAGCCAGTTATAAGTCTTATGTGTGTGTGTGGTTTTGTTTCCCCAAATCCTCGTGTTTCTTTTTTTTTTTTTTTAAAGAATGAAATCTTTATTTTATTTCCCCCCCTTTTTTGACCACAACACATGGCATTTGGAGCTTTAGTTCCCTGACCAGGGGTGGAACCCTCACCCCTTGCAGTGGAAGCGCTATCTTAACCACTGGACCACTAGAGAAGACCCCCACCCCTGCACCCCCCGTCCCGGCTCATGCTTCCTTTTAATGAATCCCATATAAAGGAAGCCTTTATGAAGAAGAGGTGAGAAAGTCTGACAGAAACAAAGAACACAGCAAGTTGTATGAATGCTGTAGATCAACATTCCATTTTAAAAGTTCAATCTTATCCTAGTGAGAACTTGAAAACCAGAACTTCTATACACCTTTAAAATGTGTTTAAATAAAAAAGTCTGTTTTAATTATAGAAAAACTATATTCTCTGCTTTTGATATATAAATAGCTGCTGCTGCTGCTGCAAAGTCGCTTCAGTCGTGTCCGACTCTGTGCGACCCCATAGACGGCAGCCCACCAGGCTCCCCCGTCCCTGGGATTCTCCAGGCCAGAACACTGGAGTGGGTTGCCATTCCCTTCTCCAGTGCATGAAGGTGAAAAGAGAAAGTGAAGTCGCTCAGTCATGTCTGACTCTTAGCGACCCCATGGACTGTAGCCTAGCAGGCTCCTCCATCCATGGGCTTTTCCAGACAAGAGTACTGGAGTGTGGTGCCATTGCCTTCTCCATATAAATAGCTAGAACCTATAAATAGATAAGACTTCTTTCTTTATAAACATGCACTTGGTTGCATTTTGCTTAGATCATGAATGTGATTTCAGTGCAGTTATTGATCCAAGCTATTTAATTCCATTGTGCAAGGTTGCTTCTCTTCTTTGGGTGGCAGATTTCAAGAATTCAGAGAATGTCAAACATCAGGTCATGAATGGAGGTTCAGGTTGTTTGGTCTCTGGTGGGCATTGTGGTAGATACCCACAGGACCCTCCTGAGGTGCTGACTCTAGTCCTGCGAACTGAGCACAGAGCTTCTGCAGGTGGGTAGACTTGGATTTGACTTTGTCTTTTCCTGCCAGGAGCCTTGTGTCCTCAAATAAGAAGCTATCTTGCATCACTGTTGCCTTAAGTGTAAAATAGAAGTGATAATTCCTACTTTGTAGCGTTCTTTGAGCACTGAGTAAGGTTGTTGGGGTGAGTGATCCCTTTGAGTATCAGTGTCATCACGGAGACTGGGGGCCAAGGGACCTTCCGCTCCTCCCTGGGCAAGCTCTTCACCCGTATTCCACCTTCCTCCTCTCACCAAAGTGAAGGTCAGCACTTCCTTTGGGAGAAAATGCAAGGAACAAATCACACAGCTTTTGAGACTGGTCCAGAGAGGAGCCTTGGGCTGTTAGGAAATATTGTTGGATTTATTTGCTGTTTCTAACACCCATCTCCCTTTGAGGTGTTGACATTTTATGTCAAAGGTATAGTCTATGATTGGTCTCAAAATCCAGCCGTCTGTCTGTTGAGGGGAAGGAAGTGGTATTAATGCAGCCATGCTCATTTGTTTTCTGTTGCCTAGGGCTGCTTTGGCTGACAAGGGCAGAGTTGAGTAGCTGCCCCAGAGACCCTATGTCCAGCAAGTGTAAAACTGACCATCTGCCTCTTTAAGGAAAGCTATGTGACCCCTCAAATGGTTAAACATGCCAATGCTATACAGGCCAGGTCACTGCTGATCCATGCAGCTCTTTCTCAGACGGGAGTTCACAGCCTAGCAAAGGCCAACATCCAGCCCTGCTAGAACCAGCTACTGTGCTTCCTTGTTTTCATTCAGCCATTAAGTTGCCTGCCTCTTGGTGACCCCATGCACTGTAGCCCGCCAAGCGCCTCCGTCCATGGGATCCTCCAGGCAAGAATACTAGAGTGGGTTGCCATTTCCTCCTCCAGGGGATCTTCCCCACCCAGGGATAGAACCTGTGTCTCCTGCACTGGCATCTGGGTTCTTTCCTACGAAAGATCTGGATCAGCTTCAAAAAGGAGGGAGAATGTGAATTAGACTAGATGCTCAAATATGTCTCTGCATCTTGCTGTGGGTTTACTACGTTTATATTGCTTGGTTAAATTTTTTGATCATTGCAGCTTGGAAGAAACAAAGGCAACACTGTACATGGCAATACTGACTTTGCACATGATTTCCTAAAATGGGTTCCTCTGTGGTTACCTGATGTGTCTGTTCTGTTAGATTGTCCCTGTGGGGGACATTTCCTGACCTTGACTTTAAGTGTCAAGGACACTGAGTAACTTATAATGTCCTTCTCAAAGGACAGAAACGTGCTGATTCTCTGCTTGCTCTACACATATCCTATCTGATTTCATAGGTATTTATCATTTTAACTCCTAAACTTTTTTTTGCCTTCTGTGATAATAAACAAAGGTCACCAAATGAAAACAAAGAGGCTTTTTATTTATAGCTGGGACTTAGGCACCATCGCTTGTATCTTGGCAGAGACTCAAGACTCAAAGGCAGAGAGAAGAGTGGAGAAGATTTATGGTGGAATAAAATGCAGAGCTCAGGCGCCCTGAGAGAGGCTGCTGGCCATACATAAATGACATTTCCTTTATCAGTTCATCCCCTAGTAACACTTTCCATGTTAGAGAGTGGCTACTTTAAGTAATGTTGCAATGGACTTGGGGATACAGTTACCTCTTCAAGTTAATGATTTCATTTCCTTTGAACATACACCCAGTTTCTGGATTGCTGGATCGTATTGGAATTCTATTTTTAATTTTTTTATGAACTTCTATACTGTTTTCTGGGCTTCCCTGGTGGCTTAGTCAGTAAAGAACCCACCTGCAATCCAGGAAACAAGACTTGATCCCTGGGTCAGGAAGATCCCCTGGAGAAGGAAATGGCAACATACTCCAGTACTCTTGCCTGGAGAATCCCATGGACAGAGGAGCCTGGTGGCTACAGTTCATGTGGTCACAAAGAGTCAGACATGACTGAAGTGACTGAGCACGCAAGCATGCATGTACTATTTTCCATAGTGGCTGCACCAATTTACGTTCACACCAGCAGTGCACAAGAGTTCCCTTTTCTCCACACCCTCAGCAACATTTGCCGTGTTGACTTTAATTTAATTTCAGTTCAATTTCTGTTAGTTAAGTGTTGTTTAATTTACATTCATTCAGTTTGTCTTTGTAACATAAGGAGTTTATAGTGACTCCTCATCCTTATTTTGGATTTAATAGCTAAGAACTTGTGGGATAAATAGAGTGTGTATGTCTTTTCCTTTAACACTTGTAAATAGCAAAATAACCATGACCTGTGCTTCCTGCTTCTTCACAGAAATACCTGCACTCCTGATGCTTGTTAGGAAATGTCCCTCACCCATTTGTCTCAGGTGCTCAGTGAGTGGGGAGGGGAGGTACAGCCTCCAAATTTGCTTGGTCTGCATGCTTATGCCAAAGCACCCTGGACCAATCCGAATTTGTGTCTTGGGAATTTAAGCCAAGACATATGGAGAAATATAGGTAGTTGGAACTGGGCTATGCAACTAATAGGATGTTTCAAGAAAGGCCGTGAGAGAGAATGTGAGCCTGGAGGAAGGTGACATTATGAGAAACAAAAACTATGACTCACCAGAGTTGTGGGGGAGAGAAGGTGTTTGGGTGGAAGAGGGGGAGAACCAGCTGTTGGTGGAAGGACAAACCAGAGACTCAACAGGAGAATGAAGGGGACAGAGCTGGCAAATTGGGGGAAAACTCAAGCTTTTGAGGCTACATAATGTCTCAGGATCTTTGACATTTTATATTGTATATTTTATACAAAAATATATATTATTATCTGATTTCTTTATAATACTGCAAGGGGATGAGGTCAAAGATTTTGATTTGCTACTGTAGCATCACTGACTCAATGGACACAAGTTTGAGCAAACTCTGGGAGATAGTGGAGGACAGGGAAGCCTGGAGTGCTGCAGTCCATGGGGTCGCAAAGAGTCGGACATGACTGAACAACCGCAACAACCCCAAGGTAGAGCAGATGTCAAATACGTGTCGAGTCAGTAAAAACAGAGTTTATAACTTTATGATTCTGTATGAGTCATTTTTATTGATTTGGAGCTTGTGTTTATCTACAGAGCAGACCTTAGGTCTTAGGTGTGGACCAAGGGACTTGACCCTGCAAACTTACGAATCATTAAAAAGAAATAATAGATCAGATGGAGTTCAGTCCTATTGTTCAATGAACCCAATACTTTGCCTTTTTCATCCATGAAATCCATTTCTAGCAACTTTCTTGAGTTTGAGGAAAGGTAGAACATTACACTGGAGAAGGCAATGGCGCCCCACTCCAGTACTCTTGCCTGGAAAATCCCATGGATGGAGGAGCCTGCTAGGCTGCAGTCCATGGGGTTGCTAAGAGTCAGATATGACTGAGCGACTTCACTTTCACTTTTCACTTTCATGCATTGGAGAAGGAAATGGCAACCCACTCCAGTGTTCTTGCCTGGAGAACCCCAGGGGCGGGGGAGCCTGGTGGGCTGCCGTCTATGGGGTCGCAGAGTCGGACACGACTGAAGCGACTGAGCAGCAGCAGCAGAACATTACACAGGGACACATTTAGCCTTCCTGAAACATCCCTGTTAATGGATTAGCCCAGGTTTTTCCCCAAATGGATACTTTTGAGTAAAATACTGAGAATAAAAGGTGTAGTCATAGAAAGGATTGGAAAAACCCACTAATGATAACCAAAAGCATGCGATTTTATATATGAATGTGATAATGTCTTAACAAATTAAATTTTATGTTGAATAAAATTGAAAATGCAAGTACAAATTGAAACATGAATATTAATAAAACATACAGTTTCTTCTTAACATAGTTAAGAAATGGATTAACATAGTTCAGAAGAAACTCAAATTGTGCTCATGGGTATATAAGTGTGGACACTTAGTTATAAAATCTGTATTATCCCTTTCTGAAGCTCCTTGTTTTCAGGATAGCAATGTAATCAAAGGTTGAAAAATTGCCAGAAGTCTCTTAGTGGGAAGTTGGTAAGGTTGGCATAATTAATTCATATTTCTGTCACTGAGACAGGGAGTATTTATATGTCCAAACGTGCTTAACTTTCAGCAAAATATGATTCAAGTTAGATGAAAATGAAGCTGTACATTTAATCATATGAAATTCACACAAAACCATAAGATTATCGGATGTGTTTCAAAATTATGCAGTTGATTCTAAAACTGCTATGGTGTCAAATGCACAAACAAGTATGGGTTTTGTAAGGCAGTGTGCCACCATCGCCTTATCTATGGCTAGTGATTGGAGACTAGATTCATCTAGTCAAAGCTTTGGTTTTTCCAGTAATCATGTATGGATGTGAGAATTGGACCATAAGGAAAGCTGAGCACTGAAGAACTGATGCTTTTGAACTGTGGTATTGGAGAAGACTCTTGAGAGTCCCTTGGATAGCAAGGAGATCAAACCGGTCAATCCTAAAGGAAGTCCATTCTGAATATTCATTGGAAGGACTGATGCTGAAGCTGAAGCTCCAATACTTTGGCCACCCGATGTGACGAACTGACTCATTGGAAAATACCCTGATGTTGGGCAAGATTGAAGGCAAGAGGAGAAGGGGACAACAGAGGATGAGATGGTTGGATAGTATCACCAATTCGATGGACATGAATTTGAGCAAGCTCTGGAAGTTGGTGATGGACAGGGAAGCCTGGTGTGCTGCAGTCCAGGGGGTCGAAAAGAGTCCGACATGACTGAACTAAACTGAACTGAGTGATGGCCAAAAGTCTTCTAGAATAATCTTCAACTTCTGAAATTAGGACTTTTTCAGTAACAGAAGGAAAGAATAACTAATTAGCATGTGGCATGTGTGCTATTTTTGTTTAGCTAAAAATAAACACAAAACCCAAACATATATACATTTTTTCCTCCAAAAGTCTGTCATTATATTGATGATGCAGCTTCTATCTGAGGATGTCAGCTGATCAAGAAAGTGGCAAATGTCTGTGTTAAAGGAAGGAAGAGCAGACTCTTGCCATTGTCTTTATTTTCCACTATTTCATCTATAATCCTATTCTTTTGAACTCAGATACCTGTTTTCTGACCTGTTGATGTCACTGACTGAGGGGCTTCCTTTGGTGGGTTAGCATTTTGGCAATTAACAGCTTATGCTTCTCTCACTGGTATTGTGACTACATCTTTCAGAAATGTAGTTTTGTGGTTTTAGATGCAAATTCAATTCTGTGGGAGAGAAAACATTTGGAAAAATCTAGCCCTTCACTTTATGATTTTGCATATTGGAATGACTCGTGATCTGAATTTTGGATGCTGGACGACCACAGGTCTCATGATGTGCTCCGAGGATTTCATAATTAAAATGGATGACTTTTACCTCTGGAGTGTCACTGAGACTTTTAATACATCCAATTAACTTTTAGCATGAAAGCCAAAATTGCAAGAAGCAAAACAGTACACTGCATACCAGGTCTGCGTTGTTTGAAAATATTTAGAGATTATCAAGGAAGATAAGTTTTTGTGTGATAATGCTGTTTCTAGATTTTGCTGAAGTTAGTACTCTGTAACAATGTCTAGCAAAGCAAAGTAATGCTCAAAATTCTCCAAGCTAGGCTTCAACAGTACATGAACCAAGAACTTCCAGATATTCAAGCAGGATTTAGAAAAGGCAGAGGAACCAGAGATCAAATTGCCAACATCCATTGGATCATAGAAAAAGCAAGAGAATTCCAGAAAAACATCTACTTCTGCTTCATTGACTATGCTAAAGCCTTTGACTGTGTGGCTCACAACAAACTGGAAAATTTTTAAAGAGATGGGAATACCAGACCACCTTACCTGCCTCCTGAGAATTCTGTATGCAAGTCAAGAAGCAAGTTAGAACCAGACACGGAACCACAGAGTGGTTCCAAATCGGAAAAGGAGTATGTCAAGGCTGTATATTGTCACACTGCTTATTTAACTTATATGCAGAGTACATCATGAGAAACGCTGGGCTGGAAGAAGTACAAGCTGAAATCAAGATTGCAGGAAGAAATATCAATTACCTCAGATATGAGGAGGTACCACTCTTATGGCAGAAAGCAAGGAGGGACTTAAAGATCCTCTTGATGAAAGTGAAAGAGGAGAGTGAAAAAGCTGGCTTAAAACTCAAAATTCAAAAAACTAAGATTACAGCATCTGGTCCCATCACTTCATGGCAAATAGACAGGGAAGCAGTGGAAACAGTGACAGATTTTATTTTCTTGGGCTCCCAAATCACTGCAACCATGAAATTAAAAGACATTTGTTCCTTGGAAGAAAAGCTATCACAAACCAGATAGCATATTAAAAAGCAGAGACATTACTTTACCAACAAAATTCCATCTAGTCAAAGCTATGGTTTTTCCAATGGTCATGTATGGATGTGAGAGTTGGGCCATAAAGAAACCTGATTGCCAAAGAATTGGTGCTTTTGAACTATAGTGTTGGAGAAGACTCTTGAGAGTCCCTTGGATAGCAAGGAGATCAAACCAGTTAATCCTAAAGGAAATCAGTCCTGAATATTCATTGAAAGGACTGATGCTGAAGCTGAAGCTCCAATACTTCGGTCACCTGATGCAACAAATGGACTCATTGGAAAAGACCCTGATGCTGGCATATTGAAGGCAGGAGGAGAAGGGGATGAAGGAGGATGAGATGATTGGATGGCATCATTGACTCAATCGACATGAGTTTGAGCAAACTCTGGGAGTTAGTGATGGACAGGGAAGCCTGGTGTTACTGCCATCCACGGGGTTTTAAAGAGTCGGACACGACTGGGTGACTGAACTGAACTGAACTGAACAATGTCTAACTTACATGCATATTCTTGTAGTAGTTTTTAACAGAGGCTTTAAAAATGTTTATTTTATCAGAGTATAGCTGATTTACAATGTTGTGTTAGTTTCTGCTGTACAGCAAAGTGATTCAATTACACACATACACACATATACATTCTTTCTTATAATGTTATCCCAGATTATTGAATATAGTTCCCTGTGCTATATAGTAGGAGCTTGTTGTTTATCCATTTCCTCCTGCCAACATAGGAGACATGGGTTAGATCCCTGGTCCAAGAAGATCCCCTGTAGGAGGAAATAGCAACCCACTACGGTATTCTTGCCTGGGAAATCCCATGGACAAAGAAGCCTGGAGGGCTACAGTCCATGGGGACACAACTTATTGACTGAACAGCAACAATGACAAATATATACTAGTTTGCATGGAGCAGAGACATTATCGACCAGTTAATGAAACCACATCAATGTGTGTTACCACTGCAATGATGCTGACTGGTGGCAAGTGTCAGGCTGAATGTTACATTCCCCATTAATTCTCCAGGTAGTCTTGGGTCTCTCATTTACATAAACCTCTCACCTTGTTTGGGGATGTCATGTAGATACCATACTCATGCATTTGCTCTTTGACCTATATCTGAATATCAGCAGATAGATGCAAGAAAGAGTCAGTCTCCCAGAACATCAAGAACACCTCTGTGCAAAGGAGGAAGCTATCCTCATCCTCGTGGGGTGCATGACTGACCAGACAGCTCAACCTGAAGGTAGGAGATGTCCAGAAACACAGCCCAGACCTGCCAGATTCACCTGTCTCCAGGGAGCTGGGCCTGCTTTGTTGCTCCTGGGCCAGTCATGCAACCATGTCATTTGTCATCCATTCCCAAATATTTTTTCAGTGAAAAGAGGTGCTTTTTAATAAGTACACTTTGACCAGAGACTCAAACTGGGGCAACATCTGGGGGACCAAGAGGTACAGCTGAGCTAAGTCTGCTCAAAGATGGTGACTCCTGTCCGCCCGCATGCGGCTGTCTTCAGGGCTGGCTTGTCCACTCTGACGTGCAAGAATCGTGGTCTTGGGACTTCTCTGGCAGTCCAGGGGTTAAGACTTTGCCTTCCCATGCAGAGGATGCAGGTTCGATCCCTGGTCGGGGAGCTGGGATCCCACATGCCTCGTGGACAAAAACCAAAAACATAAAGCAGAAGCAATGTTGCAACAAAATCAATAAAGACTTTAAATATGTCCACATCAAAAAATCCTAAAACAAAAAAAAAGAATAGCCTTGTTGTTAGGCAATATACTGATATATTTATGATTGTTACTGTTGCTTGGCCACTAAGTTGTGTCCATTAGGGTAAAAGGGTGTAAATAAAAATATATGAGGCAGAAAGAGAAAGAGAGAGAGGAAGACTGAGAGAATGCACAAATCATAAGGCAAATGGGGAAAAATATAAAACATTTGGTGAATCAGGGTAAAAGGAAAATGAGAATACTGCTGACTATTTTGGCTTAAAATTTTATCAGAATTAAAAAAATTATATAGAGAAAAATAAATATAGATAATAAGTAAAAGACAGCCAACATGTGAGTTGCTGAAAAGGAAACCAAAATAACAGAATTGAAAAATGTATTTAAAAACATGGCCTTGGGGTTAAAGAAAGCACTTGTAATACAGCAGGAAAAATTAAGACAGGTAAAATGAAGCTTATTGTGTTCTTTTCTGCAGCAACTTTCACGGCAGGACAAAGACATTCTAAGAAATGAAGAACAAACTAAAGGTTTTATACTCATTTAAATGTCCTTCAGGTGTAAAGGCTACAGGCAAACGGTTTTGAACTTGTGCAAGCTCAGAGAAACATTGTTCCTGAGTTCACCTAAGGGCGTTATTGGAATTGGAAGGCACTCTTAGCTGACCCAGAGATGCTAAGAGAAACCACAGTGAAAGACATCAGTAAGCATCAAATATAAAAGAGTGAAACCAAGCCTAACGCAAGTGTCAGTGCCAAATACCTAGTAATGTGTCTATGAGGCAACGGATAAAATTAAAAGAGAGAAGGGGAAACAAATTGAGAAAAATATGTTTTATTTCTCATAACTGGAGTCAAAGGATCAATTTTATTTATTTATTCATATTTAAATAGCCTGGTATTGCAGTTTAACTAGACAGACCAATGGAAAACAAAGCCAATCAGAAAAATGCCCAGAAACTGACCCTAATTCAAATTTTGTGCATGATAAATGAAGAAAGACAAAATACTTAACAATTTGAGGTAATACTACTGGGAAGGCATCTGGGGGGAAAAAAAATGAAGGTAAATCCTACAACAGAAGTAAAATAAAAGCAACCTTAAAATCACAGGGGTTTAGTTTAATTTAATGGAACAAAGGTTTATCACTCATTCATGTTATTTGCTAGTTGTTAAGCTGATTGGACAATTTGCAATTTTTAGTTAGATCTGAAACAATTCTACATTTTTTTAGAGTTTATAAAAAAATTCTAAATCCCATATTCTCCCCTGAAACTGCTGCCTTCTCTGAAGTGGGTGGGGAGCCCGGTGATCTGGCGGTGCCCATTCCCTAAACTCGCTCTCCCTCAGGCTGGACGCTGACCCCTGTATTGTCTCCCCTGCCCGACCTTGGTCAGTAGGAAATACAGAGGCAAGAAGATTAGGCCATTTCTGTGCATTATTGCTGTTTCTGAGGCCTTTCCGAAAACCTCTGGCATCTAATCCTTTACTCCTCACTGGCTGCCAGCCTGCCAGGCCTCCAGGCTCTTAACTTGATCGCCCAGCTCCTGACCTCTGCTTTGACCTCCTTCCTGCCTCTCACCATTTGATTTATTTCTGAAGAAGCATCAGAGCCTGTTAGTTCTGGAAGGAAACTTAGACCCTATAGTCAAATCCTTTTGAGTTACAAAAAAAGTGAAACGGACTCAGGGAAAGGGAGAGCTCTCTGCTCATCTTGACCTCAGGGAGAGACTGTGCCCGGGCCCACCCCCAGCAGACCTGGATGTCAAGCCTGGTCTAGGCCCTTCTCAACCAACTAGACTCTCCTAAAAGCAGCTCTCTTTTAGATTTCATGTTATGTGTGTTGTGCACACACACAAAACTATAAGTGTGTGTGTGTTCATGTGAATTTTGAGTCTGAAATCAGTGTAGATCTTGCCTGTCTCTTGTACACAATGTTTTCTCTGAAGACATTAAACAGGAAAATTTGACCTGAGTAGGCAAACATCTATTGGCTGAAAAGGCACACCTCTGGTTTTTGAACATTCCAAACTATTTTTTTTCCCAAGTCTTTCAGAGTAAACTTAAGGTGAAATTGTTACCTGGTTTCTATCTTCTTGGCCACCAAAGCTCCTAAAACTCCATTCCAAAGAAATCATGATCTGTGCTGGATTTGTTAGTTAATGTGGCAGATTGTAAAAAGTAGAATTCATTTTGACTTTTAAACCTTGATCTGGGGGGTTCCTTGGTGAGCTTTCCTGGTGGCTCAGCTGGTAAAGAATCCACCTGAAATGCGTAAGACCTGGGTTCGATCTCTAGGTTGAGGAGATCCCCTGGAGAAAGGAATGGCTACCCACTCCATTATTCTGGCCTGGAGAATTCCATGGACTGTATAGTCCACGGGGTCACAAAGAGTCAGACATGACTGAGAAACTTTCACTTTAAGCCTTGATAGATATCTGCCTTTAGAAATGGAAGTTGTGTTTTTCTCCATGGACGTGAGCTTGAGAAGATGGTGCACTTGAATGACTTGGGGATGATGTTAAGTTCTTGTCTGAATGACACAGAGAAAAGTGTGGAAACATGTCTAAGAAAATAAACTGAATGCAGAGCCGTGCTTGGGGTCAGATGTGGCAGGTTCTCAAGAGAATGTGCTTATTCCAAAGCTTGGGCAAATTGTCCCGGTACAACCCTGACCACAATAGTAAAAATGGGGAAATTTCTGAAAACATGCCACTGGTGCAGAGGCATGGAATTTTTGCCTCTTCCAATTGGCCTTGTATTTGAGAATATACATGCTGGCAATGTGTTAACTTTTCCTTTCAAAAGTCATTTTAGAAATTTTAGACTGAAAAAAAAAGGCAAAATAAATTAGCACCTCCCTGAAATGATTCAACCAAACAAATCTCAGGATAGATTTCAGAAATGGAAGAAAAATATGTGGGATTTGAAAGTGCTGTATACAAAAAAAGGGACAGCGACTTTTGAAAATACTATTTCTCAATGCTTTTCATTGCTCAGGGGCAATTGTGTTTGATGTTTATGCTAATCGAATCAAAGCAACACAATAGGAGGATCATCACTCAGATTTCAAGGAAAAACACATTTGGGCCTCTCAACTCTGTTAGACCTTTTGATTTTCAGCTTTGAGAAGAAGTTACTTTGAAAATTGTAACTATTTCCTAGAATGGACTGCCATAAAGTAGATCCAGACTATCTTTTTAATGGAATCCATGGATCAAATATTATATACCAGGGTGAGAATGAACAAACTATTAGTATCATTACAAGCAACATCATGGATAAGCCTCATCAAGGAGCAGCTAAGTTAAATGTGACAGACATAACACAGTGTGAGTCCATTTATGTAAAACTCAGCAAGAGGCAGAGCTAATTTATGGGCTTGGGGTTTGGTTGCCATCGGAGGGCGGTGACAGGGAGGAGCACAGAGGTCGCTCTGCATTCCTGTTCTGTCTTACATCCTGTTTATTCTTCTAGGTGCTGGTTATAGAGGTGCACCACTTCAGTGAGAATTAATTGAGTGGATTACACTTCAGATATGTGTACATCTCTGAGTATTTTGTTGTTGTTGTTCAGTCGCTAAGTTGTGTCCAATACTTTGCAACCCCATGGACTGCAGCAGGCCAGGTTTCCCTGTCTTTCATTATCTCCTGGAGATTGCCCAAGTTCATGTCCATTGAATCAGTCATGCTGCCTAACCACCTCATCCTCTGCTGCTCTTTTCTCCTTTTGCGTTCAATCTTTCCCAGTATCAGTCTTTTCCAATGAGTCAGCTCTTTGCATCAGGTGGCCAAAGTATTGGAGCTTCAGTTTGAGCATCAGTCTTTCCAGTGAATATTCAGGATTGATTTCCTTCAGGATTGACTGAATTGATTTCCTTGCTGTCCAAGGGACTCTCAAGAGTCTTCTCCAGCACCACAATTCAAAAGCTCAGTTCTTCGGCACCCAGCCTTTTTTATGGCCCAACTCTCATATCCGTACATGACTACTGGAAACACCACAGCTTTGACTACATGGACCTTTGTCGGCAAAGTGATTGATGTCTTTACTTTTTAATATGCTGTCTGGTTTGTCATAGCTTTCCTTCCAAAAAGCAACTGTCTTCTAATTTCATGGCTACAGTCACCAACATACTTCAATAAAAGGTTACTGAATGTAATTAGTCTGATGTTTTTTTCCTCAGGATAGATGACTTTTAGGATAAATTTTTAAGTAAAGGCAATCCACATTTGATTAAAGAAATTTAAGTTGTAACTATAGTTCAGTTAGTTAGTTCAGTTGCTCAGTCGTGTCAGACTCTTTGCGACCCCATGAATCGCAGCACGCCAGGCCTCCCTGTCCATCACCATCTCCCAGAGTTCACTCAGACTCACATCCATCGAGTCCATGATGCCATCCAGCCATCTCATCCTGGGTCGTCCCCTTCTCCTCCTGCCCCCAATCTCTCCCAGCATCAGAGTCTTTTCCAATGAGTCAACTCTTTGCATAAGGTGGCCAAAGTACTGGAGTTTCAGCTTTAGCATCAGTCCTTCCAAAGAAATCCGAGGGCTGATCTCCTTTAGAATGGACTGGTTGGATCTCCTTGCAGTCCAAGGGACCCTCAAGAGTCTCCTCCAACACCACAGTTCAAAAGCATCAATTCTTTGGCACTCAGCCTTCTTCACAGTCCAACTCTCACATCCATACATGACCACTGGAAAAACCAAAGCCTTGACTAGACGGACCTTAGTTGGCAAAGTAATGTCTCTGCTTTTGAATATACTATCTAGGTTGGTCATAACATTTCTTCCAAGGAGTAAGTGTCTTTTAATTTCATGGCTGTAATCACCATCTGCAGTGATTTTGGAGCCCCCACAAAATAAAGTCTGACACTGTTTCTACTATCTCCCCGTCTATTTCCCATAAAGTGATGGGACCAGACACCATGATCTTCATTTTCTGAATGTTGAGCTTTAGGCAGCTTTTTCACTCTCCTCTTTCACTTTCATCAAGAGGCTTTTTAGTTCCTCTTCACTTTCTACCGTAAGGGTGGTGTTATCTGCATATCTGAGGTGATTGATATTTCTCCCGGCAATCTTGATTCCAGCTTGTGCTTCATCCAGTCCAGCGTTTCTCATGATTTACTCTGCATATAAGTTAAATAAGCAGGGTGACAATATACAGCCTTGACGTACTCCTTTTCCTATTTGGAACCAGTCTGTTGTTCCATGTCCAGTTCTAACTGTTGCTTCCTGACCTGCATACAGATTTCTCAAGAGGCAGGTTAGATGGTCTGGTATTCCCATCTCTTTCAGAATTTTCCACAGTTTATTGTGATCCACATAGTGAAAGGCTTTGGCATAGTCAATAAAGCAGAAATAGATGTTTTTCTGGAACTCTCTTGCTTTTTCGATGATCCAGCGGATGTTAGCAATTTGCTCTTTGGTTCCTCTGCCTTTTCTAAAACCAGCTTGAACATCAGGGAGTTCACGGTTCACGTACTGCTGAAGCCTGGCTTGGAGAATTTTGAGCATTACTTTCCTAGCATGTGAGATGAGTGCAATTGTGTGATAGTTTGAGCATTCTTTGGCATTGCCTTTCTTTGGAATTGGAATGAAAACTGACCTTTTCCAGTCCTGTGGCCACTGATGAGTTTTCCAAATTTGCTGGCATATTGAGTGCAGCACTTTCACAGCATCATCTTTCAGGATTTGAAACAGCTCAACTGGAATTCCATCACCTCCACTAGCTTGGTTCGTCGCGATGCTTTCTAAGGCCCACTTGACTTCACATTCTAAGATGTCTGGGCTCTAGGTTAGTGATCACATCATCATTATTATCTGGGTCATGAAGATCTTTTTTGTACAGTTCTTCCGTGTATTCTTGCCACCTCTTCTTAATATCTTCCGCTTCTGTTAGGTCCAGATCATTTCTGTCCTTTATCGAGCCCATCTTTGCATGAAATGTTCCCTTGGTATCTCTAATTTTCTTGAAGAGATCTCTAGTCTTTCCCATTCTGTTGTTTTCTTCTATTTCTTTGCATTGATCGCTGAAGAAGGCTTTCTTATCTCTTCTTGCTATTCTCTGGAACTCTGTATTCAGATGCTTATATCTTTCCTTTTCTCCTTTGCTTTTCGCCTCTCTTCTTTTCACAGCTATTTGTAAGGCCTCCCCAGACAGCCATTTTGCTTTTTTTGCATTTCTTTTCCATGGGGATGGTCTTGATCCCTGTCTCCTGTACAATGTCACGAACCTCATTCCATAGTTCATCAGGCACTCTATCTATCAGATCTAGACCCTTAAATCTATTACTCACAGATGACCATTACATCTACTACTGCGGGCAGGAATCCCTCAGAAGAAATGGAGTAGCCATCATGGTCAACAAAAGAGTCCGAAATGCAGTACTTGGATGCAATCTCAAAAACAACAGAATGATCTCTGTTCGTCTCCAAGGCGAACCATTCAATATCACAGTTATCCAAGTCTATGCTCAAACCAGTAATGCTGAAGAAACTGAAGTAGAGCGGTTTTATGTAGACCTACAAGATCTTTTAGAACTAACACCCTAAAAAGATGTCCTTTTCATTATAGGGGACTGGAATGCAAAAGTAGGAAGTCAAGAAACACCTGGAGTAACAGGCAAATTTGGTCTTGGAATGTGGAATGAAGCAGGGCAAAGACTAATAGAGTTTTGCCAAGAGAATGCACTGGTCATAGCAAACACCCTCTTCCAAAAACACAAGAGAAGACTCTACACATGGACATCACCAGATGGTCAACACCGAAATCAGACTGATTATATTCTTTGGAGCCAAAGATGGAGAAGCTTTATACAGTCAACAAAAACAAGACCGGGAGCTGACTGTGGCTCAGATCATGAACTCCTTATTGCCAAATTCAGACTTAAATTGAAGAAAGTAGGGAAAACCGCTAGACCATTCAGGTATGACCTCAATCAAATCCCTTATGATTATACAGTGATTATACAGTTGTAACTATAAACCCACTGAAAGGTTTGCCTGAATTTTGAGATTATTCTTTCAGACATTCACTGTGGGTTAATTGATTACCAGGGTCTTTCTTCACTAGGCAGGGATCTGAGGAAGCCACTTGCTCCAAATTCCAGTAATTCTAAGCATCTCACTGCAGTTTTAAAATGTTGAGTGTCAAAAGTATTTTAGATGTATTAAAGTCAAGAGTATTTTGCATAAAACTTGGAGAACTCACTGTAGGTTGCCTGGAGATGCTACTGTGATCTGGGTTTTATTCAGTCCTGGTTCAACCAAAGTGAAATTGCTTTGTGCTGATAGTATTTTATCAAGGGAATATATATATATATATATATACATATATATATATATATATATGTATATCAGCTAATGAAGGTCAAAGGCATTTCATTGTGCTTTCACTGGTTTCTAGAAACCTTCCAGCTCCTGGCATTGGATTCACCTTAGAGAGAACTTTCTGTCATCCAGGGACACTGTACTTTTTCATGAATTCTGTCCAACTTTCCTGAAAGCAAATAAGCAGAGCTGGTGAAGAATGGGAGCTTTGACTTGAAAGTCAGAGTATTAGTTGCTCAGTCATGTCCAATTCTTTGTGACCTCCATGGACTAGCCCACCAGAATTCATGGGATTCTCCTGGCAAAACTAATGGAGTGGGAAGCTGTTTCCTTCTCCAGGGAGGGTTGACTTGGCACATGAATAAAACTGGCATTAGTGTAAATGGTTATTTAAAACTAAAAATAGTTCAGATCGTTGATCCTTTCAATTTTGTAGAAAAAAGGCATTTAAAATCAATCTTGAAACAGCATTTAGTATCACTCCACAGTGTGCATGTATTATCAGGTCTGAAAACGCTTAGTGGACAGCTTGTGAGCTCTATCATGGTAGACCACTGCACATTCAAAAACCTGTCCATCATCTGGTGGTTGCTATAGCAACAGCCTAGTTTCAGCGAGAGAAACCAGATTTTTTGTGCCAGCTCAGTGGACCTCTGAGTTCACATCCCCCTCCCCATCCAGCTATAAACCGTCATTTCTGATCAGGGCAGAGCATGATACCAAGAGGCTCAATTCTGGCAGCTAGAATGTAGGGTGCCTCCTTGTCGCTGCCTCTTGGTCTATTTGCTTTCAAATTTGTAATGATGCCTTAGCAGGTGGATGTCTTGTAATTACTCCAGATGCCTTCGTTTTTGATCAAGATTCTATATTAAGAAAAGCAGTTTTATAACACTTAAATGTAATTTTGTCCTTTCTCTGCAGCAGGAGATCTCGTCAGCATGTTCTGGTTGTCATCAAGCCCCTTCATGCCTGGAGGAGGTTGTGATGCTACCAGCGGAAGTTCCTGCTAATGTTCTCCAGATGGGCTGGGCTGACGGTGGTTTTCAGACCGGAAGCTTGCTCTGAGCGGTTGGGAAGAGGCTGTGCTTGGCGTGTCTGATATGGGCCCACCGTCTTCCCCGGCTGCCACGTGTGGATGTAATTCTGAGTCACCACACTGCGATGATGGCTGTCTAGGGTCCAGTGAGAGAGCTCAGGGTCAGATACTGGAGCAAACCTAGTAGGCACTGTAAGTTTCTCTTTAGATCTGTTTAAGTGCCTTCAAAAGTATCCATTAAAAAGTACAGACAACAGAAATGTATGTTTGTCTAAAGAATCTATGAGTTGTGATATTTTTATCTCCTATTCCATTTTTCTACAACCACTGATGCATTAATTTAATAACATAATTATACCTTCACTTCAGTTCAGTACACACAGGCAAAGAATTATACCTACTATTCAAATTGCCCTAATTTTAAAATTCATGTTGTAATATTTTAAGTTTACAAGAAAGTTGCCAAATTAGAACAAAAAGTTCTTAACTTCATCAGACCTCTTCAAATGTTAACTTTTTCTGTAACCACAGTGCAATTATTGAAATCTCACTTATTAACTGGAATCCTACAGTAAGGAGCACTTTCCTTCCCCATCATCTGTATATATCTATTTATCTGTCTATTTATTTATCTATTTCATCTATCTTTATGTCTTCTGCCTATTTTATTTTATTTTTTTCACTTTTTCACTTTCACTATTTCATTTATCTTAATGTCAGTGTGGACTGACTATATGGACTCTCAGATATGTTTCATTCAAAGATATTTTCCTTCTGCATGTAATACTTATAAAATTAAGAATAAAAATAATTATGTGCAAAGTAAAAATGAAAAAAGTTAAAAGATATTCAGAGTTCTTCTTGAACTCTCCCTGCCTCAGGCCCTGGAATTCAGTCCATAAAAAAATCTGGTTTCTTTCATTGGAGAATAGTACTTGGAAAACAAAATCAGAGTGCTAGGTGAATTTTACTTTATTTTAAATATCAGAGAAATTTTTATTAGTTCAACTTTTTCTTGCTGTTAATAAAAATTGTGGTTTAGAATCAGAATTTATTTAAAAACTGTATTTCTAATACAGAATATTAAAAAATTTGAAAAATGGTTATTATTTCTTTTCTGATTCCAAAAGTAGTATATGTGCAGTGGGGGAAATTTTTAAATAGAGAAAGGTACAAATTCTCATTCTAGTGCTAATAGCAGTTAATATTTAAACATTTTTTCCTTTGGGTTTTTATACATTGAAATAAATAAGAAGCAATACTGTATATAATGCTTTAACCTACATTTTTTTTTTTAAAGGCTGTGCTGTGCAGGATGCAGGATCTTAGTTCTCTGATTGGTAATTGAACCTCACCTGTCATGTACTGGAAGAGAGGAATCCCAACCACTGAGCTGCAAGGAAATTCACAATATAATCTACTTTAAAAAACTGAATATAATTTTGAACACTTTACCTTCATATTAAAAATTCTCTTGAAACATTCTTTTAATGAATGTATAATATTGCATTGTACTAACACAGTTTCTTGAAAATTTATGAGGTTTCCCATTACTTAATTTTATATACAATCTGACAAATATTCTTATACATAAATCTTTGGCTCATCTCTATAGATTACATTTTAAAATAAAAATAATCATTTTATTATTTTTTCATACACTGGTTTACAAATATCATATTTTAATAACTTAATAACTTTTAAATTAGGGAAGGCATCTTCCTAGAATGCTATATAAATTAGTTACCACTTCTCAGAAGGCTGTCAAACTCAGAACCTAATTAGTCATATATCTCTAGCCTAAGTTCCCAGGATACTATATCTATATCTATATCTATATCTATATCTATATCTATATCTATATCTATATATATGAAGCCATAGTAGATATAGATAGGACCTCAACTGTATCTTGCTAAATCACACTAAAAGAATGGTTTTAGATAGGATGACAATTCATCTTGGGTTAGTACTGAGAGAATTCATATCCATTATGACAGGAATTTTACAATTATTATTCATAAAAAAAGCTGATAGCATTGCGGATGGATTTGTCATCCTTGATACATTTGTGAAGGATCAGAAATTTATTTTCAATCATTTAAATAGCCCTGAAGTGGAAATCCCAAAGCTGGGGTTCAGTCTTTAAGAAATAAACAGGTGGGTTGGGCCCGAGGTAGCTGTGCTTGAAGCCAAGTTTTATACAATTCAGTGTCTGAAAGAGTGCTGTGAGCTCTGGGTGCTATAGGAATCATAGAGGAAGAGTGTGTGTGGGTTGCACATTCCTGGACGTCTTCCTGGAGGCAGCTGAACATATATACAGCTCAACTTTCCTCTGGCAGTGTTGTCTGTACCTGGAGAAGGAAATGGCAACCCACTCCAGTACTCTTGCCTGGAAAATCCTATGGACGGAGGAGCCTGGTTGGCTACTGTTCATGGGGTCACAAAGAGTCGGACACAACTGAGTGACTTCACTACTATAGCGTCACATTAGGGATTAAATGAGAGAAGGAATCAGGGAAAAGATTTCATAATGGGGAAGAGCTGAAGTTTCTTAAGTGACGAGCCTTGTGAGAATCACCTCGCATGCGCCATTCTCTAAACCATCTTCTTTATACCTGAAGAACTTTCTCCAAAAATGGGAAGGTGAGAACCACCTGTAAATTCCTGAGCCTATGGCAGAGTTTTTTCTTCTTCTCTAACAATGAGGAATCAACAAGACCTGGATTATGAGGAGACTAGATGGAGGCTAGACGTCATCACCCGATACCATTGCTGACTCAATGGATGTGAGTTTGAGGAAACTCTGGGAGATGGTGAAGGACAGAGAAGCCTGGTGTGCTGCAGTCCATCGGGTCGCAAAGAGTCAGACACACTTAGTGACTGAACAACATCTACACCTACTTCAATAGCTATGCTCTTTCTCTTTCCATGGGAAGGATAGACTACTTCTAACATGGAGGATCTCCAAGTGAGGAATTGCAAGATATATATAGAAAACTATAGTTTATAAGTGACAGTAATCCATCTAGATTATTTCTACTTCTAGCCTTCATAAATCCTAAGATGAATCCATTTTCCATTTGCTAAAAGCACTTTCATCCCAGGGCCATGACATAGCTGAAGCAAAGGGGCAAGGATGTCCTTACTTAGTGATAACAGGTTAAACAGCCTGAGATGCTCATGGATATGGATGAAGTCACAATGGATTCTATAGTAATGAATAAGAGCAAGGAATGGACTCTTGGGCACTTAGTCACTCCTTGACTTCAGAGTTCCCCAAGAGGATGGCCAGGCCTAGATCGGGAGAGAAGCACACACTTGATGCCCTTTCTGTGTATTCATCAGCATTTCCATGGGGAGAAGGGAGTGGCTGCACCAGGGCAGACTTCTCAGAAGCAATTTTAAACCAGATGTCACAGGCTCAGTCTTGAAACAGAAAAGTCTTTTAACAAAAACCACACAATTACCTTCCTTCTTTTATTTTGTAGTGCTTAGTGAGAATTTGGAAGACCTCCCTGTGCTCTCATACATCTGTATTAAAGAAGGGCTGTGAATGGCGAACATAATAGTCATAATCATATGATAACATCTTAACCACATAAAAGCGTGCTGAGGCTTAGCAAGTCCATAAAGAATATGTTCCCTCTGTGTGTGTGTGTGTGTGTGTGTGTGTGTGTGTGTATGGAAATAATTACATGTATCCACTCTGAGTTCTTTACAACAAATTCCTTCCTGTTCTTTATCCTTTAATCTATCTGCCTCCAAATGTGGTTATTATATAAGATAACATTCTTGTCCTCAGAGAAGTTTTATACTTTTGTTAGGATATTTTAGGGGGATGGAGAGAGGAGAAAGACAGGCAAGCATATGACTATGATGCAGTGTTTTGTTATAATAAAAATATAGACAAAGACACTAGGAGCCTAGAAATAGCTTTGCCTCTGTAGGGGGTTGCTCAGCAGGCTTCATAAGGAAGAAACTCCTTGCTGTTGTTGTGTAGTCACTCAGTCATGTCTGACTCTTTCCGACCCCATGGGCTGTAGCCCTCCAGGCTCCTCTGTCCATGGGATTTCCCAGGCAAACATGCTGGAGTGGGTTGCCATTTCCTCCTCCAGGGGATCTTCCCAATCCAGGAATCAAACTTGCATCTCTTGCATGGCAGGTAAATTCTTTACCACTGAACCACCTGGGAAGCTCAAGTAATTCCTAGACTTTGTCTAAAAGGACAAGGAAAATTTGACACATGCTACAATGTGAATTACCCTTGAAGACGTTTTACTAAATGAAATAAGACACTCACAGAAAGACAAATAGTGTCATAAAAAGGAATGAAACTGGATCATTTGTAGAGATGTGGGTGAACCTAGAGTCTGTCATGCAGAGTGAAGTAAGTCAGAAAGAGAACAGCAAATATCATATATTAACACATGTATGTGAAATCTAGGAAAATGGTACAGATGAACCTATTTGCAGGGCAGTAATAGAGATACAGACATGGAGAATAGACTTGTGGACACAGAAGGGATAGGAGAGGGTGGGACCAATTGGGAGAGTAGTGTTCATATATATATACTACCAGGTATAAAATAGATAGCTAGTGAGAAGCTGCTATAGCCCAGGGAGCTCAGCTCAGTGCTCTGTGATGACTTAAAGGGATGGGAATTGCAGGTGGTGAAATCCAAGAGGGAGGGGATATAGGCAGAGTACATCATATGAGAAATGCTGGACTGGATGAAGCACAAGCTGGAATCAAGATTGCCCGGAGAAATATCAATAACCTTAGATATGCAGATGATATCACACTTATGGCAGAAAGTGAAGAAGAACTAAAGAGCCACTTGATGAAAGTGAAAGAAGAGAGTGAAAAAGTTGGCTTAAAACTCAACTCAGAAAACTATGATTTTGACATCTCATCCAATCACTTCATGGCAAATAGATGGGGAAACAGCAGAAACACTGACAGACTTTATTTTGGGGGCTCCAAAATCACTGCAGATGGTGACTGCTGTGAAATTAAAAGATGCTTACTCCTTGGAAGAAAAGTTATGGCCAACCTAGACAGCATATTAAAAAACAGAGACATCACTTTGCCAACAAAGGTCCGTCTAGTCAAAGCTATAGTTTTTCCAGTAGTCATGTATGGATGTGAGAGTTGGACTATAAAGAAAGCTGAGCACAGCAGAATTGATGCTTTTGAAATGTGGTGTTGGAGAAGACTCTTGAGAGTCCCTTGGACTGCAAGGAGATCCAACCAGTCCATCCTGAAGGAAATCAGTCCTGAATATTTATTGGAAGGACAGGCTGAAGCTGAAATGCCAATACTGTGGCCACCTGATGTGAAGAACTGACTCATTGGAAAAGACCCTGATGCTGGGAAAGATTGAAGGTGGGAGAAGGGGATGACAGAGAATGAGATGGTTGGATGACATCACTGACTCAATGGACATGAATTTGAGTAAACTCTGGGAGTTGGTGATGGACAGGGAGGCCTGGTGTGCTGCAGTCCATGGGATCGCAAAGAGCTGGACACGACTGAGTGATTGAACTGAACTGATAGGGCTTCCCTGGTGGTCCAGTGGTAAAGAATCTGCCTGCAATGCAGGAGACTTGGGTTCGATCCCTGGGTTGGGAAGACCCCCATGGAGAAGGAGATGGCAACCTTCTCCAGTATTCTTACCTGGGAAATTCCATGGACAGAGGAGCCAGATGGGCTAGCCTGGCGGGAGTCTTTGTGACCACGGAGTAGCAAAGAGTCGGGCACAACTTAGAGACTAAGCAACAATGATTAAAGTGCCCTAAAATGGAGCAGCTATAAATTTAATTGATTTTGTCATGTCGCGTTATATGTAGCGGACACCGTAGACCTGACAAAGGATGCTCTACCATATAAGAAGCCGAGTGCCAGGGTCTCTATCATCCTGCTGTGGACCTGCTGAATGACTGCGTGGAAGACCTTTTCTATTCCTCTGTGTCAGATGGACTTGTGGGTGAACCTAAGTTTTCATTTCTTCTGTTAACTGCCTCAGAGACCAGTCATTGGGTCACATGGTGAGCACACGTTTATTTCATAAGAAATTGTCCTTCTTTTTCCCAAGAATGCCTTTGCTATTTTACGTTTACACTGAAAGATTTAGTTTCTCTATATTATTGCTAGCATTTGGTGGCGTTACTATTTCCTGCTTTGCGTGCTCAGTTGCTTCAGTTGTGTCTGACTGTGCCACCCCATGGACTGTAGCCTGCCAGGCTCCTCTGTCCATGGGATGCTCCAGGGAAGAATACTGGAGTGGGTTGCCATTTCCTTTTCCAGAGGATCTTCCCAACCTAGGGATTGAACGTGTGCCTCTTATATCTCCTTCATTGGCAGGGGGTTCTTTACCACTAGCGCCGCCCAGGAAGCCTGTTTCTTACTTTTGTGTTTTATTAATAATAGTTGTGTAGAGGTAGTGCATTGTGGTTTTAATTTGCTCATCTCTATTGGCTGTTGACCTGAACATCACTTTATTTGCTGTCTGTATGTCGTCCTCTTTGCTGACGTATCTCTTCATGTCTTCTTTTGCCAATTTTCCAATCAGATTATTTGATTTTTCAATTGATGAGTTTTGAGAGTTCTCTATCTATTTTAGCCATGAATCCTCTGGTCCTATTTGCAGTTTTCAAATATTTCCTTTCAGGCTGTGGCTGTCTCTTTATCTTTTTTACAGGGTCTTTACAGAGAAAAATTTTAAAAAATTTCAAACACAGTCAGTTTATCAATTTTCCCTGTTACGTATCATGCTATTAATATGTATGGCTTGTTGTTGTTGTTTAGTTGCTCAGTCGTGTCCAACTCTATTGTGACCCCATGAACTGTAGCCCACCAAACTCCTCTGTCCATGGGATTCTTTAGACAAGAATCCTGGAGTGGGTTGCCATTTCCTTCTCCAGAGGATCTTCCTGACCCAGGGACTGAACCTGTGTTTTCTGCATTTCCTGCTTTGGCACGTATTCTTTACCACCACAGCACCTGGGAAGCCTATAGTGAATGATACCATATTGTATTGTATATTTGAAAGTTGCTAAGAGAATAGATCTTAAAAGTTCTCATTACTGGAAGAATCTGTAATTCTACATGAAAACAAACCAAAACAGTGGATATTCAACTTGAGACCAAACACATACAACTGGAGAATGCCTTTTCTCCAGAGGACAGCTCTTTTCGTCCAGAAAGCATAGGTGGTTTGAAAGAATCAGTTTCTAGGTAGGTTGATAATTCCAGGGTTCCGAGGAGGAGAGAGGGGCCTGCAGCCCCTGAGAAGGGGAAAAGAGTCTGGGACTCTCAAGGAGAAAAAGACAAATGTTCTCTTCTACATTGCTTTGTCTTAGTCTATATAACAATGTATAGGACATGTTTTGCTAAGAGCTGGACTCGACTGGGCGACTTCACTTTCACTTTTCAGTTTCATGCATTGGAGAAGGACATGGCAACCCACTCCAGTGTTCTTGCCTGGAGAATCCCAGGGATGGGGGAGTCTGGTGGGCTGCCATCTATGGGGTCGCATAGAGTCGGACACGACTGAGTGATTTAGCAGCAGCAGCAGCAGGACATGTTTCTCCTTAACAAGAACCTTCTGACTAATCCTATCATCTTAAAATGTATATTATGAGAGTGGGTCTGGTAAGATCTTTCTATTGCTCATTCTAATCTTGTTAATTTAAGATGTATGTTGTGGAAGTGGGTCTGAAAAAAGTATATAAGGCCTTAATAAGACTAGCTAGGGGGCCATTCTCTGATGTCGCCCTTCTGATGTCTATGTCAGAAGCTTTCTCTGTCCCTTTTCTTACTTTAATAAAACTCTGCCACGCAAAAGCTCTTGAGTGATCAAGCCTGGTCCTTGGTTCCTAAGTTAAATCTTCAGAGATCATGAATCTGACATCTTTCACTGCAAACTATCAGTTTAACACAGCCATTGATCCTTTCGATGTAGAGTGCAATTTCCTGTCTGAAAAGTATTTAGTGATGTTCTCATCGCCTCTTTAAAAATTATACATGAGATTATGTTAATGGCCATGTTCTTCATGCAGAACATCTGGCAATACTGGCAGACTGGATGGAAGATGGATCCTTGATAGATGTTCTACTTAGGGCAACACTTGGAGAGCACCTTGGCATTTGTCTCATCCTATGAATCTTAATGCTATTTTAATGCCATTGTTGGTTTAAATTCTCTTTTTCTTGGGTAATAAAAATGAAGAGAGGTAGTCCTAAGACGGCAGAGGAATAGGACAGGGAGACCACTTTCTCCCCCACAAATTCATCAAAAGATCATTTTAATGCTGAGCACATTCCACAAAACAACTTCTGAATGCTGGCGGTAGACACCAGGCACCCAGAAAGGCAGCCCATTCTCTTTGAAAGAAGGTAGGGCAAAATATAAAATATAAAAAGAGAGACAATAGAGTTAGGGACAGAGATCCATCCTGGGGAGGGAGTCGTGAAGGAGGAGAAGTTTCCAAACACCAGGAAACCCTCTCACTGGTGGGTTTGTGGGGAGTTTTGGAATCTCGGAGGGCAACATAACTGGGAGAAAAAAAAAGAGCCCACAGATTCCGTGCCTAGCCGCGACTCCCAGTGGAGAGGTAGCCCGGTCGCTTGCTTCCACCAGCAGTGAGTGGGGGCTGAACAGGGAGATGAGGGCTGCATGCATAGAGGGGGACCAGGCCTGAAGGCCCTGAGGACAATCTGAGGGAACTAACATGAGACAGCAACCCAAACTGTGGGATAGCCAGAGAGGAGAAAAAAAGAGAGAGAGAGAGAGAGAGAATTTTTCCACGAAAAGCTCTGAGGCACAGCCTGGCCCGCTCACAGAACAAAGGACTGAGCAAATACCAGAGGAAAACTGTGGATACCAGAGGCTGTGGACCGGCCCCTCCCCCTGCTGGAAGCAGAGAGGCAGGTGGAGGACAGCCAGAGCCAGAGGGCTAGGGGCAAGCTCGGCCCCAGAGACGGCATCCTCTACCAAACTGTGGACAGGTTCCGGGTTGCTAACCAAGTCTTCCTGGGATCCTGGATGGTTGACACCCGCCAGGAGGGTTGCAGTCAGAGATCAGCTCCCCAGAGAAGACACATGGCACACCTGAGACGGTGCTCTCGCGGTGCACCCAGGAAACCGAAGGGCTGGAACCCGAGAGGTGATAAGACGCACCGCCCTGCTGGGAGAGTGCGCTCGCCAAGCACCTGGTCGCTTGAGCTGCTCGGACCTGGGAAGGGCACGAAACACAGGCCCAACCGTCTGTGCCTTTGTGGAGTAACCGAGAACCTGAACCTGCTTAGACCCGGGAAGTGCATGCAACCAGGGCCCGTTTTAGACAGTTCCCCTCTAGAGCAACCTGGAGCCTGAGCAGTGTAGACTGGGAAAGCACACACACCATGAACGGGGGCAAACCCAGTATGGCCCAGACACTGCAAGCACTCCCCACATATGCCAGCGATATTTGTTTGCAGTGTTCCTCCCTCCCCAAAGCACAACTGAACAAGTTAGCCTAAATAAGTGACCACCTTCAACCCCTTGTGTCATGGCAGAAATTAGACACCGAAGAGACTTGTAAACAGAGGAAGCCAAAATAAAGAAGAGGGAACTGCTCTGGAAGTGACAGGTGCAACAGATTAAAACCCTGGAGTTAGCATTGACTATGTTGGAAGGGGCCTATAGACCTTGAGAAGAAGTACAAGCTGGAACAAGGAACTATCTGAAACTGAACTGATCCCACACTGGCCTCAACAGCTCCAGAGAAATTCCTAGATATATTTTAGTATTAAAATTTTTTAATTTTTTCAGTTTTTTATTTTTAAGTTATTACTCCTTTAATTTTCATTTTTATAACCTACTATTGCCTTGCAAAAAAGACCCTATTTTTAAAGCAAATTTTGTATATATATTTTATAATCTTTGTGATTTTTTTTTAATATTGTATTTTTGAGAGTCTAACCTCTACTCTAGATTTTTAATCTTTACTTTTTGATTTTTGTTATCAATTTTGTACCTTTAGAAATCCAATCTTCAGTACCCAGTTTTACTTAAGAGTGTGATTACTGGCTTGATTGGTCTCTCCCTCTTTTGACTCTCCTTTCTCTCCCCCAAGTCATCTCTATCTCCTCCCTCCCCTTTCTCTTCTCTACCTAACTCTGTGAATCTTTTCGGGTGTTCTTGGCTGTGGAGAACACTTGGGGAACTGATTACAGCAAGATCTGTCTCTCCCCTTTTGATTCCCCCTCTTCTCCTCCTAGTCACCTCCATCTCCTTTCTCCCTCTTCTCTTCTCTATGTAACTCCATGAACCTCTCTGAGTGTTCCAGACTGTGGAGAGCAATTAGGGAATTGATTACTGGCTAGATTGTTCTCTCCCCTTTTGATTCCCCCCTTCTCCTCCTGGTCACCTCTGTTTCCTTCCTCGCTCTTCTCCATGTAACTCTGTGAACCTCTCTGGGTGTCCCTCACTGTGGAGAATCTTTTCACCATTAACCTAGATGTTTTATAATTGGTGATGTATGGATGGAGAAGTCTTGAGGCTACTGTAAGAATAAGACTGAAAGCCAGAGGTAGGAGGCTTAAATCCAAAACTTGAGAACTCCAGAAAACTCCTGACTCCAGGGAACATTAATCGATAAGAGTTCATCTAAAATCCTCCATACCTACACTGAAACCAAGCTCTACCCAAGAGCCAACAAGTTTCAGAGCAAGACATACCAAGCTAATTCTCCAACAACACAGGAACATAAACCTGAGCATTAAAATACAAGTGGCCAAAAGACACACCAAACCCATAGACACCTCACAACTCACTACTGGACACGTCATTCACTCCAGAGAGATGAGATCCAGCTCCACAGACCAGAACACAGATGCAAGCTTCCCTAACCAGGAACCATGACAAGCCACTTGTCCAACCTCACCCACAGGGAGGAACCTCCACAATAAAGAGGAACTACAAACTTCCAGCATACAGAAGGCCAACCCAAACACAACAATCTAAACAAGATGAAAAGGCAGAGAAATATTCAGCAGGTAAAGGAATATGATAAATGCCCAACAAACCAAACAAAACAGGAGGAGATAGGGAGTCTACCTGAAAAGAATTCAGAATAATGACAGTAAAAATGATCCAAAATCTTGAAAACAAAATGAAGTCTGGAGAAAAGGATTGAGATGATGCAAGAAATGTTTAACAAGAACATAGAAGAAATGAAAAAGAGTCAATCAATAATGAGTAATGCAATAACTGAGATAAAAAAACACTCTGGAGGGAACCAACAGTAGAATAACAGAGGCAGAAGATAGGATAAGTGAGGTGGAAGATAGAATGGTGGAAATAAGGGAAGCAGAGAGGGAAAAAGAAAAAAGAATTAAAAGAAATGAGGACAACCTCAGAGACCTCTGGGATAATGTCAAATGCCCCCACATTCAAATCATAGGAGTTCCAGAAGAAGAAGACAAAAAGAAAGGCCATGAGAAAATACTTGAGGAGATAATAGTTGAAAACTTCCCTAAAATGGGGAAGGAAATAGCCACACAAATCCAAGAAACCCAGAGAGTCCCAAACAGGATAAACCCAAGGTGAAACACCCCTAAACACATATTAATCAAATTAACAAAGATCAGACACAAAGAATAAATATTAAAAGCACCCAGGGAAAAACAACAAATAACACACAAGGGGATTCCCATAAGGATAACAGCCGATCTTTCAATCAAAACTCTTCATGCCAGAAGGGAATGGCAGGACATACTTAAAGTGATGACAGAGAAAAACCTACAACCCAGATTACTATACCCAGCAAGGATCTCATTCAAATATGAAGGAGAAATCAAAAGCTTTACAGAAAAAAGCTAAGAGAATTCAGCACCACCAAACCAGCTCTTCAACAAATGCTAAAGGATCTTCTGTAGACAGGTAATACAGAAAGTGTGTATAAACTCTAACCCAAAACAACAAAGTAAATGGCAACTGGATCATCAGTTCAGTTCAGTTCAGTTGCTCAGTCGTGTCCGACGCTTTGCAACCCCATGAATCGCAGCACGCCAGGCCTCTCTGTCCATCACCAACTCCCGGAGTACACTCAGACTCACATCCATCGAGTCAGTGACGCCATCCAGCCATCTCATGCTCTGTTGTCTCCTTCTCCTCCTGCCCCAATCCCTCCCAGCATCAGAGTCTTTTCCAATGAGTCAACTCTTTGCATGAGGTGGCCAAAGTACTGGAGCTTCAGCTTTAGCATCATTCCTTCCAAAGAAATCCCAGGGCTGATCTCCTTCAGAATGGACTGGTTGGATCTCCTTGCAGTCTCAAGAGTCTTCTCGAACACTACAGTTCAAAACCATCAATTCTTCGGCGCTCAGCTTTCTTCACAGTCCAACTCTCACATCCATACATGACCACAGGAAAAACCATAGCCTTGACTAGATGGACCTTAGTCGGCAAAGTAATGTCTCCTTTTGAATATGCTGTCTAGGTTGCTCATAACTTTTCTTCCAAGGAGTAAGCGTCTTTTAATTTCATGGCTGCAATCACCATCTGCAGTGATTTTAGAGCCCAGAAAAATAAAGTCTGACATTGTTTCCACTGCTTCCTCATCTATTTCCCATGAAGTGATGGGACTGGATGCCATGATCTTCGTTTTCTGAATGTTGAGCTTTAAGTCAGCTTTTTCAATCTCCTCTTTCACTTTCATCAAGAGGCTTTTTAGTTCCTCTTCATTTTCTGCCATAAGGGTGGTGTCATCTGCATATCTGAGGTGACTGATATTTCTCCCGGCAATCTTGATTCCAGCTTGTGTTTCTTCCAGCCCAGTGTTTTTCATGATGTACCCTGCATAGAAGTTAAATAAACAGGGTGACAATATACAGCCTTGATGTACTCCTTTTCCTATTGTGAACCAGCCTGTTGTTCCATGTCCAGTTCTAACTGATGCTTCCTGACCTGCATGCAGATTTCTCAAGAGGCAGGTCAGGTGGTCTGGTATTCCCATCCCTTTCAAAATTTTCCACAGTTTATTGTGATCCACACAGCCAAAGGCTTTGGCATAGTCAATAAAGCAGAAATAGATGTTTTTTCTGGAACTCTCTTGCCTTTTTGATGATCCAGCAGATGTTGGCAATTTGCTCTCTGGTTCCTCTGCCTTTTCTAAAACCAGCTTGAACATCAGGAAGTTCATGGTTCACATATTGCTGAAGCCTGGCTTGGAAAATTTTGAGCATTACTTTCCTAGCATGTGAGATGAGTGCAATTGTGCAGTAGTTTGAGCATTCTTTGGCATTGCCTTTCTTTGGAATTGGAATGAAAACTGGATCATACTTATCAATAATTACCTTAAATGGAAAAGGGTTGAATGCCCCAACCAAAAGACAAAGACTGACTGAATGCATACAAAAACAAGACCCCCATATATGCTGTCTACAAGAGACCCACTTCAAAACAAGGGAGACATACAGACTGAAAGTGAAGGGCTAGAAAAAGATATTTCACGCAAATGGAGACCAAAAGAAAGCAGGAGTAGCAATAAATAAGAATACTCATATCAGATAAATACTCATATCAGATAAAATAGACTTTGAAATAAAGACTGTGAAAAGAGACAAAGAAGGACACTACATGATGATCAAAGGATCAATCCAAGAAGAAGATAAAACAATTATAAATATATATGCCCCCAACATAGGAGCACCTTAATATGTAAGGCAAATGCTACCAAGTATGAAAGGAGAAATTAACAGTAACACAATAATAGTGGGAGACTTTAATATCCCACTCACACCTATGGGTAGATCAACTAAACCGAAAGTTAACAGGGAAACACAAACTTTAAATGATACCTTGGACCAGTTAGACCTAATTGGTATCTATAGGACATTTCACCCCAAAACAATGAATTTCATCTTTTTCTCAAGTGCACATGGAACCTTCTCCAGGATAGATCACATCCTGAGCCATAAATCTAGCCTAAGTAAATTCAAAAAATTGAAATAATTCCAAGCATCTTTTCTGATCACAATGCGGTAAGATTAGATGTCAACTACAGGAAAAATCTATTAAAAATACAAACATATGGAGGCTAAACAACACACTTCTGAATAACCAACAAATCACAGAAGAAATAAAAAAAGAAATCAAAATATGCATAGAAATGAATGAACATGAAAACACAACAATGCAAAACGTATGGGATTCAGTACAAGCAGTGCTAAGGGGAGGGTTCACAACAATACAAGCTTACCTCAAGAAACACGAGAAAAAGCAAATAAATAACCTAACTCTACACCTAAAGCAACTTGAAAAAGAATAAATGAAGAACTCCAGGGTTAGCAGAAGGAAAGAAATCATAAAAATTAAGGCTGAAATAAATGAAAAGAAACAAAGGTGACCATAGCAAAAACCAACAAAGCTAAAAGCTGTTTTGTTTTGGTTTTTTTTTTGAGAAGATAAATAAAATAGACAAACCATTAGCCAGATTCATCAAGAAAAAAAGGGAGAAGAATCAAATCAACAAAATTAGAAATGAGAATGAAGAAATCACAACAGACCACACAGAAATACAAAGGATCATTAGAGACTACTATCAGCAACTATATGCCAATAAAATGGACAACTTGGAAGAAATGGACACATTCTTAGAAAAGTATAACTTACCAAAACTGAACCAGGAAGAAATAGAAAATCTTAACAAGCATGGAAATTGAAACTCTATCTTCCAACAAATAAAAGCCCAGCACCAGATGGCTTCACAACTGAATTCTACCAAAAATTTTGAGAAGAGCTAATACCTATCCTACTCAAACTCTTCCAGAAAATTGCAGAAGAAGGTAAACTGTCAAACTCATTCTATCAGGCCACCATCACCCTAATACCAAAACCAGAAAAAGATGCCACAAAAAAAGAAAACTACAGGCCAATATCACTGATGAATATAAATGCAAAAATCCTTAACAAAATTCTATCAAACAGAATCCAATGATATATTAAAAAGATCATATATCATGATCAAGTGGGCTTTATCCCAGGGATGCAAGGATTCTTCAACATTCGCAAATCAATCAATGTGATACACCACATTAACAAATTGAATGATAAAAACCATATGATTATCTCAATAGATGCAGAGAAAGCCTTTGACAAAATTCAACACCCATTTATGATAAAAACCCACCAGAAAGCAGGCATAGAAGGAACATACCTCAACATAATAAAAGCCATATATTATAAACCCACAGCAAACATTATCCTCAATGGTAAAAAATTGAAAGCATTTCCCCTAAAGTCAGGAACAAGACAAGGGTGCACTCTTTCACCACTACTATTCAATATAGTTTTGGAAGTTTTGGCCACAGCAATCAGAGAAGAAAAAGAAATAAAAGGAATCCAGATTGAAAAAGATGTAAAACTCTCACTGTTTGCAGATGACATGATCCTCTGCATAGAAAATCCTAAAGACTCCACCAGAAAATTACTAAAGCTAATCAATGAATATAGTAAAGTTGCAGGATATAAAATCAACACACAGAAATCCTTTGCATTCCTATACACTAACAATGAGAAAACAGAAAGAGAAATTAAGGAAACAATTCCATTCACCGTTGCAACGAAAAGAATAAAATACTTAGGAATAAATCTACCTAAAGAAACAAAAGACCTATATATAGAAAACTATAAAACACTGATAAAAGAAATCAAAGGTGACACAAACAGATGGAGAAATATACAATGTTCATGGATCAGCAGAATCTATACAGTGAAAATGGGTATACTACCCAAAGCAATCTGTAAATTCAATGCAATCCCTATCAAGCTACCAATGGTATTTTTCAGAGAACTACAACAAATAATTTCCCAATTTGTATGAATTGTATGAATCACAAGAAACCTCGAATAGCCAAAGCAATCTTGAGAAAGAAGAATGAAACTGGAGGAATCAACCTGCCTGACTTCAGACTACACTACAAAACTACAGTCATCAAAAGAGTATGGTACTGGCACAAAGAAAAATAGATTAATGGAACAAAATAGAAAGCCCAGAGATAAATCCATGCACCTATGGACACTTTATCTTTGACAAAGGAGGCAAGAATATACAATGGAGAAAAGACAATCTCCTTAACAAGTGGTGCTGGGAAAACTGGTCAACCACTTGTAAAAGAATGAAACTAGAACACTTTCTAACACTATACACAAAAATAAACTAAAAATGAATTAAAATGTAAAATCAGAAACTAGAAAACTCCTAGAAGAAAACATAGGCAAAACTCTCTCTGATATAAATCACAGCAGGATCCTCTATGACCCACCTCCCAGAGTAATAGAAATAAAAGCAAAAATAAACAAATAGGACCTAATTAAACTTAAAAGCTTTTGCACAATGATGGAAACTATAAGCAAGGTGAAAACACAGCTTTCAGAATGGGAGAAAATAATAACAAACAAAGCAACTGACAAAAAATTAATCTCAAAAATATACAATTAACTCCTGCAGCTCAATTCCAGAAAAATAAAAGACCAAATCAAAAAATGGGCCAAAGAACTAAACAAACATTCTCCAAAGAAGACATACAGATGGCTAACAAACACATGAAAAGATGCTCAACATCACTCATTATCAAAGAACTGCAAATCAAAACCGCAATGAGGTACCATCTCACACCAGTCAGAATGGCTGCTATCAAAAAGTCTACAAACAATAAATGTTGGAGAAGGTGTGGAGAAAAGGGAACCCTCTTACACTGTTGGTGGGAATGCAAACTAGTACAGCCACTATGGAGAACAGTATGAAGATTCCTTAAAAACTGGAAATAGAACTGCTGTAAGACCTAGCAATTCCACTGCTGGGCATACACATTGAGGAAACCAGAACTGAAAGAGGCACATATACCCCATTGTTCATTGCAGCACTGTTTATAATAGCCAGGACATGGAAACAACCTAGATATCCATCGGCAGATGGATGGATAAGAAAGCTATATATACACAATGGAATATTGCTCAGCTATTAAAAAGAATGCATTTGAATCAGTTCTAATGAGGTGGATGAAACTGGAGTGTATTATACACAGTGAAGTAAATCAGAAAGAAAAACACCAATAGAGCATATTAACGCATATATATGGAATTTAGAAAGATGGTAATGATGACCCTATATGGGAGATAGCAAAAGGGACATAGATGTAAAGAACAGACTTTTGGACTCTGGGAAAAGGTGAGAGTGGAATGATTTGAGAGAATAGCATTGAAATATATATTATCATTTGTGAAATAGATTGTCAGTCCAGGTTTGATGCATGAGAGAGGGTGCTTAGTGCTGGTGCACTGGGATAACCCTGAGGGATGGGATGGGAAGGAGGTGGAGGGGGGTTCAGGATGAGGAACACATATACACACATGGCTGATTCATGTCAATGCATGACAAAACCACTACAATATTGTAAAATAATTAGCCTCTAATTAAAAGAAATAAATTTTAAAAAATAGAAAAAAAATGAGGAGAAATGGTTCAGAAGAACTTTTTAAAAAGTCTATGCTTTGGCTTATATGGTAATCAATGTATGAGTGCCCAGTTGCTCAGCTGTGTCCAACTCTTCGTGACCCTGTAGACTGTAGCCTGCCAGGCTCCTCTGTCCATGGAATTCTAAAGGCAAGAATCTGGAGTGGGTTGCCATTCCCTTCTCCAGGGGATCTTTCTGACCCAAGCATTGAACCCAGGTCTCCTGCAGTGCAGGCAGATTCTTTACTGTCTGAGCCACCAGGGAAGCCCATGAATACTGGAGTAGGTAGCCATTCCAAGCCCAAGGATGAAAATATGCAGCTTGGAGTCCCTGAGTGCCTTTGGGCTCAGATGCCTGTTGGAAACCCCATTCCATAGCAGAATGGAAAGAGAACAATGAATGCTGAGATAGTCGTGACAAAACCCAGGGCCAGGAGGTAAAGTAAGCTTCACAGAATTGGGAAAACTGACAAATATTACATTTAGGAGAAAACACAAGCTCAGGGAGATAGCAGCAATTGTTCAGTTCAGTCACTCAGCAGTGTCTGACCATTTGCGATCCCATAGATTGCAGTATGCCAGGCTTCCCTCTCCATCACCAACTCCCAGAGCCTACTCAAACTCATATCCATTGAGGTAGTGATGCCATTCAACAATTTTATCCTCTGTCATGCCCTTCTCCTCCTGTCTTCAATCTTTCCCAGCATCAGGGTCTTTTCAAATGAGTCAGCTCTTTGCATCAGGTGGCCAAAGTTTCAGCTTTAGCATCATTCCTTCCAAAGAAATCCCAGGGCTGATCCTCAGAATGGACTGGTTGGATCTCCTTGCAGTCCAAGGAACTCTCAAGAGTCTTCTCTAACACCACAGTTCAAAACCATCAATTCTTTGGCACTCAGCCTTCTTCACAGTCCAACTCTCACATCCATACATGACCACAGGAAAAACAATAGCCTTAACTAGACGGACCTTAGTTGGCAAAGTAATGTCTCTGCTTTTGAATATACTATCTAGGTTGATCATAACTTTTCTTCCAAGGAGTAAGCATCTTTTAATTTCATGGCTGCAGTCACCATCTGCAGTGATTTTGGCCCCCCCCCCCCCAAATAAAGTCTGACACTGTTTCCATTGTTTCCCCATCTATTTCCCATGAAGTGATGGGACCGGATGCCATGATCTTATTTTCTGAATGTTAAGCTTTAAGCCAGCTTTTTCACTCTCCTCTTTTACTTTCATCAAGAGGTTTTTTAGCTCCTCTTCACTTTCTGCCATAATGGTGGTGTCATCTGCATATCTGAGGTCATTGATATTTCTCCCGACAATCTTGATTCCAGCTTGTGCTTCTTCCAGTCCAGCGTTTCTCATGATGTACTCTGCATAGAAGTTAAATAAGCAGGGTGACAATATACAGCCTTGACGTACTCCTTTTCCTATTTGGAACCAGGCTGTTGTTCCATGTCCAGTTCTAACTGTTGCTTCCTGACCTGCATACAGATTTCTCAAGAGGCAGGGCAGGTGGTCTGGTATTCCCATCTCTTTCAAAATTTTCCACAGTTGATTGTGATCCACACAGTCAAAGGCTTTGGCATAGTCAATAAAGCAGAAATAGATGTTTTTCTGGAACTCTCTTGCTTTTTTCATGATCCAGTAGATGTTGGCAATTTGATCTCTGGTTGCTCTGCCTTTTCTAAAACCAGCTTGAACATCAGGAAGTTCATGGTTCACGTATTGCTGAAGCCTGGCTTGGAGAATTTTGAGCATTACTTTCCTAGCATGTGAGATGAGTGCAATTGTGTGGTAGTTTGAGCATTCTTTGGCATTGCCTTTCTTGGGAACTGGAATGAAAACTGACCAAAAGGAATGGAACTGGGGCTTTTATAGTGATGTGGATGAACCTAGAGTCTGTCATACAGAGTGAAGTAAGTCAGAAAGAGAAAAACAAATACCGGATATTAATGTATGTATGCGGAATCTAGGAAAATGGTACTGATGAACCTATTTGCAGGGCAGGAATAGAGACGTAGAGAATAGAGAACATACTTGTGGACACAGTGGGGGAAGGGGAGGGTGGGACGAATTGAGAGAGTAGCATTGATATATATGTATATTGCCATGTGTAAAACTGATAGCTAGCAGGAAGCTGCTGTACACCGCAGGGAGCTCAGCTCAGTGCTCTGTGATGACCTAAAAGGGTGGGGTGGGGGCAGATGGGACGGAAGTTCAAGAGGGAGGGGACATACATATATTTATAGCTGATTCACATTTTTGTACAGCAGAAACACAACACTGTAAAGCAACTATATTCCAATTAAAAAAAATACTAAAAGGTAAAAAATAAGACAAAAGAATGCAGCAGAGATGCAGTGTGGATTCGGACAGACCAGAGACACAAAGCCTTTGCCGCTCTCTCAAGATGTCTTCTAATCCTAAAGGAAGTTTTTACGTGCACTTCTAAAGGATTGTGAGCAATGGTTTTATGCTTTTGGTGTGTTTTCCCATCATTTTCATCTTTCCATCTCCCCTGTTTAAACCATAAGAATCTTGCTGGAAACTTCTGCACTGGGAGTGCATTTCCATTCAGGCTTCCACCAAAGGGAACACAAAATCAAGGGCAGATTGAGGAGGTACCAGAGCCAAAGGCTCAAAGCCTCATTCCCCTACTACTGGTGGGGCCCCTCCTCCCTCTGCAACTTCAGTTTTCCTCCATGTTTTGTCATGTTCACCCCTGAGATCTGAGCTATCATTATAATAATCAAGAATGGGAGAATTGAAGTGTTTATCTTCAGTTGAACTCTACAGAGTGGTCAGTTTTTGATTTACTGTTTGAGGAAGACAAAATTGACTTAAGGCACCAATTTTCCCTTGAATTCAGATCTGCCCACAGTTTTGCAGGGTCATGATATTCTTGAATTTTTGCATGCATTCTTGAGAAATTCAGAGAAAGCATACACATTTTTCTGTGTGTGTCTGAATGTTTTGAATTTTAAAAAAATCAGTGGATTTTTACTGCAGGAAATATGAACCCAATTAACACTTTTTTTTCATTTACCACAAAATACTACAAGGTAGGTTAACTTGTACCTCAGTGTTCAAAAACTGAAGACCAAGATGACAAAGTAATTTGTTATTTGTCAATTTGTAAAAAGTATCTTTAAAAGATGGAAAAAAATCACTTAAAATGAAATGTTCAGCTAAAAATGATTTCTTTCTTGCTATAAATCCATAAATAAATTTCAAAAACTGTCATAAACACCAGCAGCACTTTTTGAGTTTATAATAATCTCTGATTACAACGATATTCATTTTCCTTGGCACAATTTGACACTTGTGCAACTGCTGACTTTAACAAAATGTTCACGGTATTAAATATTGAAAAGAGGCATTTAAAACCACCATGGAATTAGGCATAAAAAGTTATATTAAGGAAAACTTTTGATGGTTCTTCTGAAATCATTTAAAAATTAGCTTTTTATATGTGCCTCGTTTTTAGCACTTGACAATGGCAATTTTAAAAATTACACATAAAATTCTTCTTCAGCTAAGGCCATGAACAGAATTGGTTCTGAGTATCATAAACCAACTGAGGTATAAATCGTTGCAAAGTAGTGGTTGGAAAAAGCACTGTAGTAACTCAGTTTTAACTGCCTGATGACAAATAAGAGCCTACAATCCATGGTGGACTCCAGTGTTTCATAAATGTATAAGTAAATTTTGGTACAGATTTCTGATCTTTCTAGCCAGCCTCATAGTCCTGAACCCAAATTCAGCATTTAATTTGCTACTTTTGTGCTAAGCACGAGCCCTGCCCTGGGCAGAAGTTGACTGTTCCCATTCTCCTAGTGACAGCAGTGTTGTCTGAAATTTATGGTGGTGGCCATATTGTCAGCTGTTGCACTTCGTATCTCATTCCGTGGATGTGTTAATTCACTCACTCCAGACATGCAGCACTCAGTTGAACCATTTTGTCATTTGAACTTGTCGACTGAGAAGCAATTTCCAGCTTTGAGACATTTAATGTGATTTGTGGGTCAGTTGATACTTGGGAGGTGGTGGTCATTGGCATTCACCCACAGGTGACAATTTCAGTCAAAATCAGCCCAGTCACGGGTCCCTCTGCCAAATGGGTGGTTGCCCAGGAGGTCAGATTGTATCAGTGCAGACAGTCTCCATCTGTAGTCTGATTCACTCTGTGAACACGATGGAAGCAGAGGGGATCCACAGATGATGGTTACTAAAACATGAGCATAAGTGTGTGTTTTCCACTGAAAGGTGTCATTGTGGATGGTGACATTGCCTGTGGCACCAATCCATGTTTGTGAGAAGGCTTTCTGAGAATGCCTGTGGTCCAATGATGCCTGACAGTGAAGATGGTCAAACGCTGGCACCCATTGTCCAAGGGGGTGGTGGCATGCTGTATCACTGGACACACTTTGGGGAGGGTTTAGAAACTCTGGAGACAGAGATTCTAGACGAAGCTGGCAAGATCCTGAGAGACCCTCTTCCTTAGTCTGTTCAGGCTCCTTGAGCAAAAGTACTGGGTGGTTTAGGAAGAGCAGAAGTCCACTGCTCATGGTCCTGGAACCTGGGAATTCCAGGATCAGATTTGGTGTCTGTGGAGAGATGTCTTCCTGGTTCACAGACTTCTGTCTTCTCTCTGGGTCCTGGCATGACAGATGGTGAGGGGGCTCCACCCTCATGACTTGATTACCACCCAGAGTCCCATCTCCAAACACCATGTTGTGTGGATTTGGGGGTACACAAACAGTCCATTGACTGCATCCTTTAAGAATGACTGTCAAAACTTAGAGATGGTAAGTGTTCCCCCCACCATTAATATGCCCCCAGTCATTACAAGCCCATGAGAACAGTGACTATTTTTTTCTGCACATGAATTGTCATTGCCTGTAGCCCAGAAATTCACGAAAGCCTCTGTAAATGTTAGGACCCTGTCTTTGCTGATTGCCACCCACTCCCAGGAAAATCCACTATTGTCCAGCAAAATGAAAGTTCATTTTGCTTGTTTTAGTGCATGACCAATCAAATGAATAAGATAAATAGATAAAAATTAAGGTCCTAGCAATATATTCACCAAGTTATACCTTTTCTAAAACTTGCAAAGATAAACCTTTGATTTCAGTAGATTAAGGCCATTTTCTCTCTCCACCTTGTTTTTCCCATGGTCATCCTTTCTCATGTCAAAGGTCACTGGAGGGTTTGCAGGCACTTTGGGAATGCAGGTTAGGAGAAGTTCAGTTTAGTTCAGTTCAGTTGCTCAAACATGTCTGACTCTTTGTGACGCCATGAATTACAGCATGCTAGGCCTCCCTGTCCATCACCAACTCCCGGAGTTCACTCAGACTCACGTCCATTGAGCCGGTGATGCCATCCAGCCATCTCATCCTCTGTCGTCCCCTTCTCCTTCTGCCTTCAGTCCCTCCTAGCATCAGAGTCTTTTCCAATGAGTCAACTCTTCACATGAGGTGATCAAAGTACTGGAGTTTCAGCTTTAGCATCATTCCTTCCAAAGAACACCCAGGACTGATCTCCTTTAGAATGGACTGGTTGGACCTCCTTGCAATTCAAGGGACTCTGAAGAGTCTTCTCCAACACCACAGTTCAAAAGCATCAATTCTTCGGTGCTCAGCTTTCTTCACAGTCCAAATCTCACATCCATACATGACTACTGGAAAAACCATAGCCTTGACTAGACAGACCTTTGTTGGCAAAGTAATGTCTCTGCTTTTCAATATGCTATCTAGGTTGGTCATAACTTTCCTTCCAAGGAGTAAGTGTCTTTTAATTTCATGGCTGCAATCACCATCTGCAGTGATTTTGGAGCCCCCCCCAAAATAAAGTCTGACACTGTTTCCACTGTTTCCCCATCTATTTCCCATGAAGTGATAGGACCAGATGCCATGATCTTCGTTTTTTGAATGTTAAGCTTTAAGCCAACTTTTTCACTCTCCTCTCACTTTCATCAAGAGGCTCTTTAGTTCCTCTTCACTTTCTGCCATAAGGGTGGTGTCGTCTGCATATCTGAGGTGATTGATATTTCTCTCGGCAATCTTGATTCCAGCTTGTGCTTCTTCCAGTCCAGCGTTTCTCATGATATATTCTGCATAGAAGTTAAATAAGCTGAGGGACAAATACAGCCTTGACGTACTCCTTTTCCTATTTGGAACCAGTCTGTTGTTCCATGTCCAGTTCTAACTGTTCCTTCCTGACCTGCATATAGGTTTCTCAAGAGGCAGGTCAGGTGGTCTGGTTTCCCATCTCTTTCAGAATTTTCCACAGTTGATTGTGATCCACACAGTCAAAGGCTTTGGCATAGTCAATAAAGCAGAAATAGATGTTTTTCTGAAACTCTCTTGCTTTTTCCATGATCCAGTGGATGTTGGCGATTTGATCTCTGGTTCCTCTGCCTTTTCTAAAACCAGCTTGAACATCTGGAAGTTCACGGTTCACATATTGCTGAAGCCTGGCTTGGAGAATTTTGAGCATTACTTTACTAGCGTGTGAGTTAGGTGATGTTTAATCTTGTTTTATGGAGATCTATTTATGAGTTTCTCAGGCAGTTCTGTGCATTGCTCCACGATTGCCAGTTGTTCATTGTAAAACTGGCTTTGAGGGCTGTTACCTGGGCCAACTTACTTCTCCAAATGTAGTAAAGGAAGTTAGGGCTGAAGGTTTCAGGGTAAAATGATCCTGCTTTGGCTACCTGGTCTGGAAAGCGAGGAAGGGCAGGGTCAGAAACACCAACCATTTCCAACTCAAAAAGAATCTAAGATGAGTCATTGAGGGATAAAACTTGAAAAACCCTGAGAATTTAGTATTAGCCACTCAGTTGTGTCCACCCTTTGTGACCCCATGAACTGTAGCTTGCCAGGCTCCTCTGTCCATGGGATTCTCAAGGCAAGAATACTTGTGTGGGTTGCCATTCTTTTCTCCAGGGCATCTTCCCGACCTAGAGATCAAACCTGAATTCCCTGCATTGCAGGTGGATTCTTTACCATCTGAGCCACCAGGGAAGCAGGGCTCAGGTTAAAAAGAAACTTGACAAAGTTGTTCCCAAATTTAACAATGGACTAAAAAGGTATCTGACATTACCAATATTGAGTTGGAAAGATGAAAGGAACTTTTCTAAACTATCAAAGGCTCAAAACACAGTAGATCAGTGTTGCTAGAAAAATATATAGGGAGTGATATTTCTCTTTATTCTGTAGAAAATACCAAGTCATGGCCCTACAGTGGGAGGATGAAGAGTATATAGATTAAAAATAGAGGAAAAAAGCATCACAAAAGTTGCTAGGGAGGGAATTCATGAAAATGTACTATTTTACTGGATTTTATGGTCACCGTGGTGTTTGCTTTTAAATTTGTATTTTTTTTTCATTTGCCTTTCTTCATGCTCACTTTCATATTTGTCGTTTTTTAATTACAAAGTGACTCCAATTGTAAAATGCTTCAGACCCCATGAAATCCGGGTCTGCTCCAGGATGGGGCTTTGGACATTCTCTGGATATAGTTTCTGAGGCTTTAAGGTGGGTAATTTGGGACCTTGCTGGTGGTCCAGTGGTTAAGACTCTGTGTTTCTAAATGCAAGGAACACAGGTTTTGTTCCTGGTCAGGGTACTAAGATCCCACATATCATGTGGTGTGGCCAAGAAAGCATATTTTTTTAAGAAGTGGGCAATTGCGCACCTTCAGAGGACTTCTATGCGCCAGAATCAGATAGTTTCTGGCACATAGTAGTTGTTCAGTTGCTCAGTTGTGTCTCAATCTTTGTGACCCCTTGGACTGCAGCATATCAGACTTCCCTGTCCTTCACTATCTCCCAGAACTTGTTCCAACTCATGTCCATTGAGTTGGTGATGCCATCCAACCATCTCATCCTCTGTTGTTCCCTTCTCCTCCTGCCTCTGTCTTTCCTGGCATCAGGATCTTTTCCAGTTAGTTGGCTCTTCATATCAGGTGGCCAAAGTAAATCTTCAGCTTTAGCATCAGTCCTTCCAGTGAATATTCAGGGTTGATTTCCTTTAGGATTGACTAGTTCAATCTCCTTGCTGTCCAAGGGACTCTCAAGAGTCTTCTCCAGCACCACAGTTTGAAAGTATCAATTCTTCGGTGTTCATCCTTCTTTATGGTCCAACTCTCACATTCATACATGACTGCTGGAAAAACCATAACTTATTGGCACATGGTAGGCTTTCATAAATGCTCATTTTCTTTTCTGTCTTCTGAACTGAGGTGGTGTACATTCATGATCTTAATTTTGACCTTTACATCTTTCTCCCTGGCTAACTATCTTTTTTTCTCCCTAGAAACACCCTGAGTTCATTACGCTCCTGCCTGGTCTCTGCCGTGCTCTCTTCCTGTCTGATTCATCTTTGTTCTGCTGTCACCATGATTTTTCAGAAAGTTTGACCTGATCCAAGTTAAAAATCTGACTTTCTTAAATATCTTTAACGATTCCTTTTGACCAAAAGATAAAGCTGACATGGTCTCAGTATGGAATTCCAGGTCCTGAAATTGATTCTTGCCTATTTTTCTAGCCTGAAATGATGTCTCCCTCAAAACCTGCAGTTCAGGCAGCCAGACAAGTAAGAAACTTACTTCTGAGCTTCCAGTCAGTTCAAGTTCAAGAAATGTTCTTTCCCTGCCTGTAATTATTCATTCACTCACCCACTCGAAACAGCAATACTGAAACCATGCAGGACCCTGTGGGACCCTGGGCACAAAGTCTTCCAGTGTCCCCCATTTTCTTGATTATAGGAAATAGTCTTTATTCAACCTCTAGGTCCTTCCCTGAGTTCCAAAGGGCAGGTTCAAACAGTTGCCAATCAGGAAAGGGAGGGGATGCAGAGACAGGGGAGGAGCAGTTAAGAAACAACAGTGTAGTCTTGGGACAGATCCTGGTTCCCCTCCAGGAACATACACAGCAAAACGATAGAGCTGCTGTGCAGACTCTGAACCGCCCAGCAGGTGGGAGAAGTTAACTCTCTGTTGCCCACAAGCGTGGAGACCCCAGACTTGTTGGAACAAGCAGGTTGATGATGCTGACTCCCACTTACCTTACCACCTGCCAGTCAGAAGAATGTCCAGAACTGGCCACGCCCTCTTTGAACCATGATTACAACACTCCTCACGCCTCTGCAGGCAGGACCCAAAACTGTGGGTGTATTTGTGGTTCTTGGATGGAATATATACAGGATCAGAGTGGGACACACTGAGTCCACCACATGTGGCTAGTTTAGGGGTGACAGAGCTGTCAGGCCACTGGTGGCAAGACGGCAGCTTGGTATTGCAGTTCTCTTGTTCTGTGTGTTGTGTGTGCTATAGTGTTGTCTTGTCTGTCTTGTGTGTTCCACAGTGTTGTCTATGATTCTGGTGTCTTTGGCATGTATTAGAGATGGGTGGGTTTCCCAGATGGATCAGTGGTAAAGACTCTGCCTGCCAAGCAGAAGACATGGGTTCAATCCTTGGGTCAGAAGATCCACTGGAAGAGGGCATGGCAACCCACTCCCATATTCTTGCTTAGGAAATCTGATGGACAGAGGAGCCTGGAAGGCTATAGTTCATGGGATCACAAAGAGTTAGACACAGCTTCGTGACTGAACAACAACAACAGCAACACTTAATTCAGGAGACTTTGAGTGAAGCAGGTGACTTCAAAACCTGGATGGGCCTCATCCAATCAGTTAATGGACTCAAGAAAAAGACTGAGATCCCTGAGGAGGAAGGAACTCTGCCAGCAGACAATGTGGATGGATCAGCAGCTCTTCCCTGGGTTTCAACCTGGTGGGCCACCTTGCAGATCATGGGCTTGCTAGCCCAATGATCACATGAGTCAATTCATTAAAATAAATCTCTCTATATATATACAGACACATGCATCCTATTGGTTCCATGGGCCAATTCAAATATTATCCTATCTGTAAAATCTCTACAGCTCTGAGTTGGTTCTCATCCACCAGCCCCTCCTGTAACATTCCCTGACTCTCACTGTTCAGGACACAAGATTCACATTTATTTACATCCCTCTCCCTCATTAAACTGTGAGTAACTTGAGGATCAGGTCTCATCCATTGTGGAAGTGGCCTGAGACTAACATCAGCTGGTATTAAAAAAGATGCTCAATAAACATTTATTGAATGAATGAGGAAGATGGATGGATAAAAGAGTTTGCAGTTGCAATTTTCATGGTAGTTATAATGTCGGGTGCATGGCAAGTGATGGTGAATAGCTATGATATAGGCTGACACCGCAGGCTCTTATTTACCAGGTTACTATGAGCCAGACCCTTGCCTTGGCCCTAAAAATACCCTAGGACCTGAAAGAGCTCACACAAGTTTGTTTTTATTAAATTAAGGAGCTCTGCCCAGGAATCCTAGGACCAGCCATGTCTCAGGTTACTTCCCCTACTATAGCCCCTTCCCCCAGCCCCCAGCTCTTTCAGCACCGAGACAATGTAGGGCTTGTGCCCAGGCAGAAGAAGAAAAGGATTGAAGGTTATATCCGAGAGCTGGAGCCAAGGGGGCTACTGATGGAAGAATGGCTGCTGACACTTGTCAGATGCAGCAACCTCTCTCCTCTAACCCTCCCCAGCTCCCTATGAGCCTCAAGCTTTCCAACTGCTTTCAGTGCCATGTATTCTGAAATGATCATGTGGGCTAATCAAGCCTCAAGCAGGCCTTGGGGGAAGGCTGGGAGAAAACAGGGTAATAAATCACACGTTTTTGACACCATAGAGTTGAGAGAAATGACTAAAGCATGTTTGTAATTTATCTTCTCCTTGAAAAAAAAAAAAGAGTTATTTCTGGCAGTGTGAACATCAGATTTCTGAAAATAAATTACTGGCTTATTTGTCACTGAAGTTGTGGACGCATCAACATCCATAGGAAATTCAAGTCTTCTGGGCACAGCACCTTGGATGACAGAAGTCAGAGCAAAGATGGATCGCCCTGTTCTGGGCTTTGTGGCTTCACGGATCCAGAGGGAGACAGTGCCGGTGAAGTCACTTTAGGCTTCTCAGTTCTAATTCCTTCTTATGGGAGTCTGTGTGCCCAGAGGGTATCTGTGGCCCTGTGCTGACCAGTGGTCAGAAGTCTCAGTCAGTTTCACATAAATTTCTCTCCTTGCCTTTTGTCCTTTTATAGTTCTTTCTTGTTCATTTGCTAAGTCGTGTCTGAGTCTGCGACCCCATGGACTGCAGCGCACCAGGCTTACCTGTCCTTCATCATTTCCTGGAGTTTGCTCACACTCATGTCCATTGAATCAGTGATGCCATCCAACCATCTCATCCTCTGAGACCCCTTTCTCCTCTTGCCTTCAGTCTTTCCCAGCATCAAGGTCTTTTCCAATGAATCAGCTCTTCACATCAGGTGGCCAAAGTATTGGAGCTTCAGCTTCAGCATCAGTCCTTTCAGTGACTATTCAGGATTGATTTCCTTTAAGATTGACTGGTTTGATTTCCTTGCTGTCCAAGGGACTCTCAAGAGTCTTCTCTAACACCACAATTCAAAAGCATCAATTCTTGGGTGTTCAGCCTCCTTTATGGTCCAACTCTCACATCCATATGTAACTGCTGGAAAAACCATAGCTTTGACCTATATGGACCTGTGATTTTCTGATACACTCAGTCAGGTGGAGATTAGTGTGGGGTTGGGTAGTCACACAAGACAGACAAACAAGCCAAACCCCACCCCATCTTCCTGAAAGCCCAGCTGCTAGAACCTTCTCCAGCAGATGGCTGCAGATAATCAACCCAATGTCAGCATCTCCTTTTTGTGAGTCTGACCACAAAAGTTAAGTGAGGAGAAGCAGGACCTATGTCTCCTGGAGATCCTACACCCCTGCTCCCCACCAGCATGCCTCTAAAGAAGTGCTCAAGTGGGGCCTAGAGTGGCTGGAGTCGAGGCACTAAGCTGTCGGGCTGGGATGGGGAAGTGTCACTGGTTTAAGCTCTTTAGCATCTGCCCAGATGTGCTGCCGCTTTTGGCAAGTCCCCAGCCTCAGATAGATAGGACAGTATTTTTGGAAACCTGCTCCAAATCTGAAAGCACTCACTGTGATGAGAGAGCCAGATGGCAGCTCAGTCACCTGCCTCTGTGGGCCCTCCCCACAGCAGCACCCCCACCCCAGGTGTATATGAGCCAGGATTGCAGATCCAGGCTCTATGTCGTCTCCCAGCCTCTCCATCCCACGCCTCTCTCACCTCCCCTGCCCTCCTACTGCAAAGCTAGACTTGGCTCAAGGGATTTGTTCAAATGCTCAAGCAAAACTAGGATTCATTTTAATGGAAGGAAAGGGCAGTGGAGCTGAAGCAGCTTCACCTGTGGCAGGTGCTTGCTTCCTGGACCAGGAGCATCATGCCTGTGGTTCACTGCAGCTCAGCCCCATATCACCAGCGGCCACTGGAAGGTCCTCCCTCATTAACACCATGTGAGTTGGCCTCCTGACCTTGTATTTTCCTTTGCTGGCTCTGTGTAGGTGAGGTCACCAGCCTGCTCCCAGAGCCTTGGTCCACAGAGCATCTTTTACCTATGCTCTGAGAGGAAGAAATTGGAGCCACCCATGAGGGTCAGAATGTCCATAACTTTCCCCCACATTGAACAGTTACAGCAAGACTGCCTTTGAAAATTTTATTAATGATTGAGATGATGTTACAAAAGTGGCCTATAATTACCTGTATCTAAAAAATCCTATTGAAGAACAGAGGAGGAAATTAACCCAGTTTGCAGTTAAGGGGTCAATACATTTCATTATCTCAAAAGCTTAAGGCTTGAGGAAGCTATATTCAATATCCTATGATAAATCATCATGGAAAAGAATAAAGAATATATATATATATAGTCCACTGAAGTGATATCTATCTATATATTTATATCTCTCTTTATATATGAAAGTGAGTGTGAAAGTATTAGTCACTCAGTTGTGTCTGATTCTTTGCGACCCCAGGCTCCTCTGTCCATGGGAGTTTCCAGGCAAGAATACTGGAGTGGGCTGCCATTTCCTTCTCCAGGGCATCCTCCCAACCCAGGGATCGAACCTATGTGTCCTGCATTAGCAGGTGGATTCTTTACCACTGCACCCCCTGGGAAGCCTGCCTAACCACAACAGAAAGTCTTTTCAAATGGAAAAAAGCCCTCCCAATCTCACACACGCACTGTTTCTACCTTTGTGTTGGCATTTTTCAGGTGCATACTGTTTTTGACATTGTCACTATCACTGTGAACATGATTTTTAGATTTAATTTCTTAAATCTACACAGCCTTCTCGGAGAACTGCCAGAGGGAGGAATTTGGACCACTTGCCGAAGGGTGGGAGTGGGTAAGGAGAACAGGTGCAGCAGGATGTAGGTAGGGGTGATGGGAGCAGAGGGCATCCTGGGAGCTTGGAGGAAGCCTGTGAGAGCTCCTGCTGAATCTCCTAGGGGCCTGTGTTTCAGGACGGCAGCTTCAATGCATCTGGAGGGGGCTCTGTCTTCAGAGACTCTTCACTTGGAGTTGAGTCAGAGGTCTATCCAGGGGGATGAGGAGATCCACCTGGGGGGACACCCGGGGTACAACAGGCCTCCTGAGGGTCACCCTTTACTTCAAGAGCCTGACACTGTAACAAAACCATTGCATACCCAGTCCAGAAGTGTGCTAGGCAGGCTCCTGGGCTCTGACAGCCTACTGCCTCAATTTACACTTATCACTGGACGTCGCTTGGAAAAAGGAAGATGAATGATAATTAAAAGGGCAGGAAAAGCCCTCAGATCCTTTAATAACTGTGGTGTGCAATATTCCAGGGGAAAGAGAGCAGGTCTTCTCCATTGTTTCAGCCTATTTAAGGCCTTTCCCTGGGTTATAGATCAGCACCCACACACATACTCACACACAGAGCTACACAGGGGTCTTGCTTAATAAGGAAAAGGAGATAAACGTTCCATACAACTTTCCTGCTCTAATTGGGTCAGATCTTGTTACACCTCATAACTCTAATATGATGGTGCTTTTAAGATTGTCATTTTATAAATGTAGAGTTTAAACTCTCTGTCTCTCAATTTAAAATTCTGTGTGTCTCTCCCTCCCTCTCCTTCACCCTCCCCATTGACTAAAAATTATTTACAACCTAGACTTTACTTTCTTGGGCTCCAAAATCAATGCATATGGTGACAGCAGCCGTAAAATTAAAAGACGCTTGCTCCTTGGAAGAAAAGCTGTGACAAAGTTAGTGTATTAAAAAGCAGAGACATCACTTTACTGACAAAGGTCCATAAAGTCAAAGCTATGGTTTTTCCAGTAGTCATGTACGGATGTGAGAGTTGGACCATAAAAGAGGCTGAGCACTGAAAAATTGATGCTTTCAAACTGTGGTGTTGGAGAAGACTCTTGAGAGTCTCTTGGATTGCAAGGAGATCAAATTAGTCAATCCTAAAGGAAATCAATCCTGAATATTCATTGGTAGGACTAATGCTGAAGCTGAAGCTCCAGTACTTTGGCCACCTGATACAAAGAGCTGGCTCATTAGAAAAGACCCTGATGCTGGGAAAGATTGAAGGTAGGAGGAAAAGGGAACGACAGAGGACGAGATGGTTGAATGGCATCATCAACTCAATGGACATGAGCTTGAGCAAGCTCCAGAAGATAGTGAAGGACAGGGAAGCCTGGTGTACTGCAGTCCATGGGATCACAAAGAGTCTGACATGACTGAGTGACTGAACAACAACATGAACAGGCCCAGGTGCAGACCTGCTATGCACCCAAACAGCACGGATTGTTGTTGCTGTTGAGTTGTTCAGTCATGTGTGACTCTTTTTGATCCCATGGACTGTAGCCCACCAGGCTCCTCTGTTCATGGGATTCTCCAGGCCATTTCCTCCTCCAGGCGATCTTCCCAACCCAGGGATCAAACCCGTGTCTCCTGCATTGCAGGGATATTTTTTTTTACCACTGAGCCATCTGGGAAGCCCAATGACAAGGATAGCATTTTTCAAATGTGCATTTCCAGCAGCTCCTGCACTAAGCAGTAACCACCCTCTGTATTATTATAATTGCCATTGACTGGATTTGACACACTTACATGTCTGCATTGCACAGAAGTCAGCCCATAAATCATGCTGTGTATGACAGGATAGAAAAGAAGTGATGGGTTTGCATTATCTGCTGGGAGGCATTATAGAAAGGAGCTTAATTAGAACCTGGGAGTGATGGGGAGAAGACACATGTATTTGGTTACTTTATTGTTGGACCCAATTTCCTTACCATATGTGGAAGCACACAGGCAAGATGCTTTCAAACTGCCAGAAGCCCCATGATTGACGCACATGTTGGGCCAGGAGGCGAGGACAATGGGGCGTCGGCTGTGCCTTTGCAGGGTGACTGTCAGGTGATTGGTGTAAATCACGTTTATGTGCCATCAGAGCTAGAGAGGGTGGGCAGGCCTCCATGCTGTGACCTGACAAGGCAGTACGTGGGTTTTGTGAAAATTCAAGGCAAGACTGTTGACTCTTGACACTCATTCTCTACCAAAGAAAACAAGATAAAAATGCATTGATCCCTTGTAGAAAGGAATTTGCTTCAATAAAAGAGGAAGAAGGAATAACAGGTATTCACTGTATAAATACTTTCAGAAGTGCAGACTGACATAAATATGATTTCCCTATAGTACCGTCAGCTCCCCAGGAGTGCAGTGTAAAGAATCCACTGGCTATTGCAAGAGATGCGAGTTTGACCCCTGTGTCTGAGTCGGGAAGATCAGAGGAGGAAATGGCAACCCCCTCCAGTATTCTTGCCTGGAAATCCCATGGACAGAATAGCCTAGTGGGCTACAGTCCATGGGGTCACACACAACTGAGTGAGCACACACACACGTAGTATCATCAAGGAAAATACACAAATCTTTGTAAGCCTACCATCCACCATTCAGTCTTCACCTCCTCCTTACCATCCTGAGACCTCCCAGAAACTTAAAAATGTTATTTTTTCAGTTGACAAAGTAAGTACTTTGACCGAAGACTTACCCTGCGTAGCGGCAATCTAACATTTACTATCACCGATCGAATTACCCAATAAAATGTAAACTCTGGAATACCAAACTGGAAAGTTCTATAAAAAGTATACCAGATGTCATTTTCCTGTCCTGCCTCCTGAAAGTTGTGCCATGGTTCTTCAGTGTCCTGGGCTGTCTTTGCAGGACTTGTGTGTACATACAGGGCCTGGGTGTACATGCATCACCCATGAATAGCAAACACAGATTTGAGTCTTTACTTAAAAAAAGAACAGTTTGAGGATTTATGAACTGACGTTTCAGTTAGAAAAATTTATGGCCAAGTATCTGTTTTCTTATAACCATTAGTAATTAAGGACTTTTGTTCTGCAAATGTGTTTGGATTTCAAAAGTCTTATGTTTCATATTGGCAAGCTAGGCTCAGCAAGTCTACTTTGATTGAAAACTAAGTGTTTTAATAGCATATGCTTTTACAATAATAAGAGATTAAGCTTGGAAATGGAGACCAAAAAAACCTCTATCAGTTCAAACATGTATTTATTTGGCTTTCCTTGTTATACATAAGAAACAGTACAGTACTGAGAGGTTCTGTGTACAGGGTGGGTAATACTCCTGCTTGAGTGGGTGGAGCTTTTGAGAATTCAATGAGATGACCCAGGGCCCTGGGTCTAGGAGGGTGGGGTTGAGCCAGGAGGCTGTGTTCAGGTCACCCAGGGCTATGTGGGTGGCCAGAGCACTTGCTTTTTGCCAGAGCATTACAGGATTTTTGGTGGGGAAGGGACCTGATCAGATGAGGCTGGATTCTTTGTGGTGCTGGAATAGGGTGGAAGGAAGAACAGGGGGACAGTGTGGGGATCACACTGTAGAGTGGAGCAGGGGAGGTGTGAGTCTGAGAGGCAGCTCCACTGAGGGCTGACTAGACTGCTGAGGGGCAGGACAGGGCCAGTCACTCCACTGTGTGGGGCCTGGTACCCATTACAAAGGAGGCGCCGTTAAAATGGCATCATGTTAGGGGAAGCCACAGTGAATCTCAAATTCAGTGTAATCACGTTGAGAGTCAGAAGTGCCGTGGTGGTTTAGTTACTCAGTCGTGTCCGATTCTGTGTGACCCCATGAACTATAGCCTGCCAGGCTCCTTTGTCCATGGAATTCTCCAGGCAAGAATACTGGAGTGAGTAGCTGTTTCTTTCTCCAGGGGATCTTTCCCACCCAGAGATCAAACCAGGTCTCCTTCATTGCAGGCAGATTCTTTACCATCTGAACCACCAGGGAAGCCTATATGTATTTATAATATTGTATATTTATTAATATAACATATAGCATATGTTATATACATATATAAATTGTGTTAGTATGTGGTGGCTCGTAGTATGTATACATATATACTAACATAACATGGTTTTTACAGAATAGGTTTTTGAGATAGGTTTTGCTGATTTTGAGGCATTTTTACCCTTTTTGCTTTTTGTGTTTGAAATATAGAGATGTGAAATATCGGTCAAGTTAATTGACATGGAATTGTGGTGATGAGTGTATATCTATGTTCATTTTAACATATTGCTCCTGAGAAGTACATTTTGATTTGCGTCTCCTTCCATTTTCAGAAGCTTGACTGCTTGTCTGGGAGCTGGTTTCTCATGTTTTCTTCCCCATCTTCAGTTATGCGGGGATTTTCATCTTGTATTGGCCCTTGGGATGAATGTTGGGTGCTTGCTCTGTATCTCTTGTCGAGTGGGGTCTGCCTGACAATTAGTCAGAGCACAGTGATCTGTTTATGGTCTGTGGCAGGTAATCGCCTGTGTGCCAGCTTAGGGTGGGGAGGAACAGTTCTTTCCTGTGTCTCTCTGTCTCCTCCTCTCTTTCGCTGTTCGGCTCACCGAGGCAACTTCTCAGCCTCGTCCTTAGTTTGCTGAAATGTACACCAGAGGTTTCATTTTGTTTTGGTCTGTGTTGTTGCCCAAACTCACAACACTGCTCTTATCGCAGGATGCCAGGGATCAGTGATGTTGGAGATTCAGTGTAAGATAGAAGGGAAGAGCACAGGCTCTGGGATCAGACAGCCCAACTCTTCCACTTGTTAATTGCATACCCTGAGCAGGGGCCCCACTCACCTGGCAGAAGCAGCACGTGTGTGCATGGGCACTGACAGTCCTACAAATACAGGTTTGTGACCTTGTCCCAGACATGAGATACTAAAGTAAGCACTGCCTGCTCCTGAAAGACAATAATGCCTAGATCTTCATGGATTGGCCTAGCAGAGTTTATTTCTCACTCACTAGAAGTTTCAGTGCTAATATGCGATATTTGCTTTTCTTTTTCTGATTTATTTCACTTTGTGTCATAGATTCTAGGTCCATTCACATCTCTATAAATGATCCAATTTTACTCCTTTTTATGACCGAGTAATATTCCATTGTGTATATGGATCTTCCTCATCCATCCCTCTGTTGATGGACATTTGTGCTGTTTCCATGTTCTGGCTAATGCAAATAGCTGTGATGAACACTGGGGTGCAAGTGCCATTTTGATTCATGTTTTTCTCTGGTATGTGTCCAGTAGTGGGATTGCTGGGTCAAATGGTAGCTCTATTTTCAGTTTTTTAAGAACACTCCATACTGTTCTCCATAATGGCAGCATCAATTTACGTTCCTACCAGCAGTGTAGGAGGGCTCCGTTTTCTCCACACCCTCTTCAGCATTTAAGGTTTGTAAATTTTTTGATGATGGCCATTCTGAGTGGCCTAAGGATATTCACCTTGGTGATCGTCTTTTTCTAAATTTAACAATTTTTTATTTTTATTAAAAATATTTTTTTTTACTGTGGTCAACAGGCTTCTCTCTTTCTATCATGCATCACTAAGTTCTAAGTCTTAGAGTTCGTCTCTTCACATCTCTAAGTTCATCTACTGCACCTTCAGGATGTGCCCTGGTCCAGTTACAACTCGTCTTCATAACTAAAGCCAGAGTCTAGTCACCATTCACAGCTCTTCTGGCTTCCGCTGAGCGCCCTGACAGAGAGTGTTTGTGGAGCAGCCAGAGGAGCTTTTAAAAGACTCTAGATCCCCTGTTTAAACCTTTTAGGGATTTTCTGTAACATTCAGATAAAATCCAAGGTTCTCACTTGTGGAATAGCTGAGTTGTCATTGTCCATGTGAACAATGATTGCTGCTGCTACGAAGCTACCTAGGAGTTTTGTGGGTGCTTCTTCCCAAGTGGAGTCCTCCTCTTGGAGCTCCTCATAGCCCTTCAGCCCTACATCTCATTCAGATGTGTATTCAAAATGTAAGCTGCTCACATAGCTTTCCTGCAACTTCTGTCTAAAGAACTTGCCCTCGGTGGACCTCTGTGCCCTCATGGATGGAGCTGCTCAGTCCACCAGGCCCCTAGTCTTACCCCAAATCCTGAGTTAGAATAGAACTGTGGGGCTTCAGTTAATTTCAGTCTCTCAGTCCTGTCCGAATCTTTGAGACCTCATGGACTGCAGCATACCAGCCTTCCCTGTCCATCACCAACTCCCAGAGCTTGCTCAGACTCATATCCATTGACTTGGTGATGCCATCCAACAATCTCATCCTCTGTTGTCCCTTTCTCCTCCCGCCTTCAATCTTTCCCAGCATCAGGGTCTTTTCCGATGAATTAGTTCTTCACATCAGGTGGCCAATGTATTGGAGCTTCAGCTTCAACATCAGTCCTTCCACTGAATATTCAGGACTGATTTCCTTTAGGATTGATTGATTTGGTCTCCTTGCTGTCCCAGGGAATCTCAAGAGTCTTCAACAACACAGTTCAAATGATCGATTCTTTGGCACTCAGCTTTCTTTATAGTCCAACTCTCACATCCATACAAGACTACTAGAAAATCTATAGCTTTGACTAGCTGGACCTTTGTAGGCAAAGTAATGTCTCTGTTTTTTAATATGCTGTCAAGATTTGTCATAGCTTTACTTCTAAGGAGCAAGCGTCTTTTAATTTCATGGCTAGGTCACCATCCTCAGTGATTTTGGAGCCCAGGAAAATAAACTCTCATTGTATTCATTGTTTCCCATCTATTTGTCATGAAGTGATGGGACTGGATGCCATGAACTCATTTCTGAATGTTGAGTTTTAAGCCAGCTTTTTCACTATCCTCTTTCACTTTCATCAAGAAGCTTTTTAGTTCATCTTTGCTTTCTGCCACAAGGGTGGTATCATCTGCATATCTGAGGTTATTGATATTTCTCCCAGCAATCTTGATTCCAGCTTGCGCTTCATCCAGCCTGACATTTCACATGATACACTCTGCATATAAGTTAAGTAAGCCAGGTGACAATATACAGCCTTGATGTACTCCTTTCCCAATTTGGAACCAGTCCATTGCTCAATGTTAAGTTCTAACTGTTTCTTCTTGACTTGCATACAGATTTGTTAGGAAGCAGGTAGGGTGGTCTGGCATTCCCATCTCTTGAAGAATGTACCACAGTTTGTGATCCACATAATCAAAGGCTTTGGCATAGTCAGTGAAGCAGAAGTATAATTTTTCTGGAATTCTCTTGCTTTTTCTATGATCCAATGGATGTTGGTAATTTAATCTCTGATTTCTCTGCTTTTTCTAAATCCATCTTGAACATCTGAAAGTTCTTGGTTCACGTGCTGTTGAAGCCTAGCTTGGAGAATTTTGAGCATTGCTTTGTTAGTGTGTGAGTGTGTGAGATGAGGGCCATTGTGTGGTAGTTTGAACATGCTTTGACATTGCCTTTCTTTGGGATTGGAATGAAAACAGACCTTTTCCAGTCCTGTGGCCATTAATGAGTTTTCCAAATTTGCTAGCATATTGCATGCAGCACTTTCACAGCATCATCTTTTAGGATTTGAAATAGCTCAACTGGAATTTCATCTTCTCCACTAGCTTTCTTTGTAGTGATGCTTCGTAAGGCCCACTTGACTTCACACTCCAGGATGTCTGACTCTAGATGAGTGATCACACCATTGTGGTTATTTGGGTCATGAAGATCTTTTTTTGTATAGTTCTTCTATGTATTCTTGCTACCTCTTAATATCTTCTGCCTCTGTTAGGTCCATACCATTTCTGTCCTTTATTGTGCCCATCTTTGCATGAAATGTTCCCTTGGTATCTCTAATTTTCTTGAAGAGATCTCTAGTCTTTCCCATTCTACTGTTTTCCTCTATTTCTTTGCACTGATCACTGAGTAAGGCTTTCTTATCTCTCCTTGCTATTCTTTGGAACTCTACATTCAGATGGTTGTATTTTTCTTTTTCTCCTTTGTCTTTAGCTTCTCTTCTTTTCTCAGCAATTTGTAAAGCCTCCTCAGACAACCATTTTACCATTTTGCATTTCTTTTTCTTGGGGATGATCTTGATCTTTGCCTCATGTACAATGTCATGAACCTCTGTAGTTCTTCAGGCACTCTGCATATCAGATCTAATCCCTCAATTCTATTTGTCACTTCCACTGTATAAATATAAGGGATTTGATTTAGGTCATACCTGAATGGTCTAGTGGTTTTCCCTACTTTCTTCAGTTTAAATCTGAATTTGGCAATAAGGAGTTCATGATCTGAGCCACAGGCAGCCCCCGGTCTTGTTTTTGCTGACTTTATAGAGCTTCTCCGTCTCTGGCTGCAAAGAATATAATCAATCTGATTTTGGTATTGACCATCCAATGATGTCCATGTATAGCATCATCTCTTATGTTTTTGGAAGAGGGTGTTTGCTATGACCAGTGTGTTCTCTTGGCAAAACTTTGCTGGCCTTTGCCCTGATTCATTTTGTACTCCAAGGCCAAACTTGCCTTTACTCCAGATGTCTCTTGACTTCCTACTTTTGCATTTCAGTCCCCTATGATGAAAAGGGCATCTTTTTTGGCTGTTAGTTCTAGAAGGTCTTGTAGGTCTTCATAGAACCGTTCAACTTCAGCTTCTTCAGCATTAGTCATTGGGGCATAGACTTGGGTTACTGTGATATTGAATGGTTTGCCTTGGCAACGAACAGCGATCATTCTGTCATTTTTTAGATTGCTTCCAAGTACTGCATTTTGGACTCTTTTGTTGACCATAATGGCTACTCCATTTCTTCTAAGGGATTCCTGCCCACAGTAGTAGATATAATGGTCATCTGAATTAAATGCGCCCATCCCAGTCCATTTTATTTCACTGATTCCTAAAATGTCAATGTTCATTCTTGCCATTTCCTGTTTGGTCACTTCCAATTTGCCTGGATTCATGGACCTAACATTCCAGGTTCCTATGCAATATCTTTTTTATGCCATCAGACTTTACTTCCATCACCAGTCACATCCGCAACTGGGCATTGTCTTTGCTTTGGCTCCGTCTCTTCATTCTTTCTGGGGTTATTTTTCCCTCTTCTCCAGTAGCACACTGGGCACCTACCAGCCTGGGGCGTCCATCTCTCAGTGCCATATCTTTTTGCCTGTTCATACTCTGCACTGTTACCCGTCAGTCTTCGGTGGCTCTGCATGGCATGGCTTGTAGTTTCATTGAGTTAGACAAGGCTGTGCTCCATGAGATCAGTTTGGTTAGTTTTCTGTGATTGTGGGTTTCACTCTGTCTGCCCTCTGATGAATAAAAATAAGAGGCTTGTGTAAACTTCCTGATGGGAGAGACTGACTGTGGGGGTACTGGGTCTTGTTCTGATGGACAGGGCTGTGGGCTTGCTGGGAACTAAGGTCGTTGTTGCAGGAAGTGGATCCCTTCCAGGTCCTGAAAGCAGGCTCTTGTCTATCACTTGGAAATGAATTGTCTGAGGAGACACACGTGCTGACAAAGCAAGAGATTTTATTGGGACGGGGCACCCAGTTGAGAGCAGCAGAGTAAGGGAACCTAGGAGAACTGCTCTGTCATGTGGCTTGCTGTCTCAGGTTTTATGGTGATGGGATAAGTTTCTGGGTTGTCTGCAACCAATCACTCTGACTCAGGGTCCTTCCTACTGGTACACACATTGCTCAGCTAGGATGGATGTCATCTGGGAGATGGTTGGACATGTGGTGGCACCTTTGGACCTTTCCAGAACTCTTCTGGATTCATGGTGACTTATTAGTTCCGTGTTCCTTACCAGGACCTCCTGTCATAAAACAACTCATGAAATAGTTACTATGGTGCCTGGCCAGGATGGGTGTTTTCAGTTGGTGTGCTTCCCCTAACAGATGTGAAGTGGAACACAGCAGCAGCTGTTGGCAAACCAATACTCCCCCTTCCTGTGTGTATTCTAACAGATGCCTTGAATGAATGTTCTACCAATAGTTATCGTGGAGAGGTTTTCTTATTTCAATTCTCAAGGAGACTCTCCGCAGACTAAGTGCTGATCAGCTTGTCACAACGTGACATTTTGGTTTTATTGGTATTTACCATGATTACCAAGTTGACTTTTTCCAAGTATAGTCTTTGATTACTTCCTTCCTCAGCATGTAAGCACATACCTAAAACAGTAACTGAAATTCATGGACTGTAAAACAGCAGGATGGGCAGAATGGCTTGGGCAAGACCCACCTCTGAAGCAAGTCCCCATTACACCCTGAATTTCGAGAAGTCTTCCTGGCTGAGGCGGCAGGATTTTGAGGGAGAGGTCCCTGAGTCATAGGCTGAGTCACTGTGTATGCACAGTGGTGGGTATGGGATTAAGAGCTGAGAGTGAATATATTTACTGATCCTGCCCTGAAGAGATGTAAAAAAAACAGTGCTTTTAAGGCAGCTCAGGAAGTCTGCAATCAGGACTCTCAGCAAATGCAGTTCCTATTAGGGCACAGGTGCTGTGAACAATGGACCTTGTTGCTGTTCAGATGCTAAGTCATGTCCAACTGTTGGCAACACCATGGACTGCAGCACACCAGGCTCCCCTGTCCTTCACTGTCTTCTAAAGTTTGCTCACGCTCGTGCCCACTGAGTTGGTGATGCCACACATCTCATCTCTGCAGCCCCCTTCTCCATTTGCCTTTAAACTTTCCCAGCATCAGATCTTAGCCAGCAATCAAAGCAATCTCTGAATAATTTTAAAACTATGTAACTCCAGCTATATATATATAGAGAGAGATTGCTCAGAGTTCAGGTAGCTCACAGGATAGATAGAAATGCTGAAGAATTAGGTGTCATTTCACTAACTAGGACAGATCAGGGACAGGGGAGAATTAATGGATCACCTTACCAGGTGCCACTTTTGGACTGAATGCATCACTTGGCTCATTTCAAAATTCCAGTTCTAAGCAGAAGCATCTGACTGTGCTAATTTGAGTCACATGCCTCCCGTAAAGCAAGGTCATCTTGACAATGTCATGCAAGAGAGGAGAGGGCCACGTGAACAGTTGTGTATGTTGCACACTGCACAGCTTAGGGTTTCTCCACTTTTCTCTGCTGAAAGGGCTGATTCCCCAAATCAGAATAAATGCTGAGAGATACCAGGGTCTTCACTTGTCAGAAAAGTTGTAGAGGGCAGTGGCTTATATTGGAAGCCTTTCAACTCTGACAGGGTCTTCTCAGAGTTAGGTTCTGTGGTCTTCTGTGTGTGCTGATCATGGCATGAGTTACAATCACAATAAACAAGCAAAGTACAAAAAGTGTTTTTCAGTTCCTGCCAATGGATTTGATCCTTGACATTCAAAGGAAAGTTTGTTCCTTCGGACAAATGGGAACAGACACAAACATTGAAACACATTAAGTTATTTAAAACTCTCTTCTTCAATTAAATTCTCATCTAAAGATCAAATGACTTTATTATATAATATTTTGCAAGGACTTGTCTTTTAGAGCACTTGCAGATTAGTTAGTGATTCTGTGGGTGTCTATTTCTTATCAATATGTTTAGATATTTTTCTCCTTCAGAAGAGTCTGCCTCTGAAAGAAGCATCTGCAGTGCTTTTAATGACCCTGGGACACTACTCTCCATAAGCTGACATAGGCAGAGCTCATGCAATGCCTATAAAACATCCCAGGGTTCATTTTTAAGACCTTTGCCTAGTTATACAGATAAAGGAATTGTCAGGGAGCCAAAGTTTTGTCTCGAGACAAGCAAGATTTAAGCAAATTCACAGATCAAAGAGAGGACGAAGAAAGAAAACTGGCTGAGGTTCTGCTTAGAACTACCCACCTCTGAATAACACCGACTTCCTCCCTTGGAAACCACTGGCTTTCCATGAAAGGATTTAAAAGAGATAATTAAAACTAAGTAGGCACTCTGGATTGCTGCACAGTATGGTTGTCCCTTGGTCTTAGGTATAATTCTAACTTTATGATTCTCAAAGACCTTTGTCCATGTTGAACTGGGTCCTTTAAAAATTTTTGGAAAAATCTAAAATCTTAAGATCCATCTGTATGTGTATATGTGCATATATACACACACAAACCTTGTCTGTACAATATACTTATATACATTAGTGTGTGTGTACATAGTTGTATATAGAGAGAGACTATTAACAAACAAGAAAAGAAGTGATAATTACAAAATTCAGGACAATGGGGAGTCAGAGATTTGATAGAGAGCAGTACAATATTAGATGCAATGGTTCTTAAGATAAAGGGTTTTTTTCAAGTTTTTATTTCATATTGGAGTATAGCCAATTAGCAATGTTGTAATAGTTTCAGGTGGACAGCAAAGGGACTCAGCCGTACATATACAAGTATTTTTAAATTTTAAGATCTATATGAGTAATGTTAGAAATCCATTTAGTGATTTTAATTTATGTAGTTTTGTTATTTAAAAACTTGCTTAATATTGCTTAAATTGCTAATTTGATGGCTATATTATTTTCGAATACTAGCATTGCTTTCTTAATAGCAATGTTGCATCTTCTTACTTGATACAAATTCTATCCTTTTGACAAATGTATAAGGCGTGCCAGTTATTCACACCTGTGGAATTCCTGAAATTCCGTGTGACATTACTGGAAGCATCATGATACGGTGGGTGGAAGTGTCCTGAATTAGAATGCTCATGTTGCACTGCAAGATCCTTTTTAGTCATGTTTAAAAAGAAGGAGATCCAACCAGTCCATTCTGAAGGAGATCAGCCCTGGGATTTCTTTGGAAGAAATGATGCTAAAGCTGAAACTCCAGTACTTTGGCCACCTCGTGCGAAGTGTTGACTCATTGGAAAAGACTTTGATGCTGGGAGGGATTGGGGGCAGGAAAAGAAGGGAACGACCCAGGATGAGATGGCTGGATGGCATCACTGATTCGATGGACACGAGTCTGAGTGAACTCCGGAGTTGGTAATGGACAGGGAGGCCTGGTGTTCTGCAATTCATGGGGTCGCAAAGAGTTGGACATGACTGAGCGACTGAACTGAACTGAAGCATAAAATAAACAAGGCAATATAAGATTGGCCCCGCAAACCCAATGTCATGTGAAATCAGCTTAGTAAAACAAGAATGTGTGTAACAAATATCATGACATGAATGAAATTGATTAAAGTTTAAAAAGATTGTTTGTGATTATAGCTCTAAGCTTCAGTTACCAGAATTTATCCCCTTTCCCTGGAAATTTGCTATGTTTTCATGCATTAATTTTCCTTTATGGAAAAAGAGCAATATTAGAAGAAAAAGCATCATATTCACCTCGGTAGAAGAACAATAAAAAATTTTAATTTAGGAAAATATACTTGGTTGTAAAGTTTCATAATAAGTGAATAGGACTTCCCTGGTGGCCCAGCTGTTAAGACTCTGAGCTTCCAATGCAGAGGACTTGGGTTTGATCCCTGGTCAGGGAACTAAGAGCCTGTACAGTATACAGTAACGTGGCAAAAAAAGTGTGTCAATAGGTTAACATTCGTTAATGTCATGTGTTCTCTGTACTGCTGGCACACATATGAGAAATATGTAAATGATGAAAGTCTCATTACAATTTTAGTGTTTGAGAAGAAGACATGTTATCTTGGTATGTATCATGCATATTTGAAAGACAGGATTGCTGAAAATTGTGAATGCAGGAATAAATTTATGGTGCTGTGCATGCTTGAGTGCTAAGTTCCTTCAGTCAGTTCCAACTCTTTGCGACTCTACGGACTGTAACCCGCCAGGCTCCTCTGTCTGTGGGATTCTCCAGGCACAAATACTGGAGTAGGTTGCCATTTCCTCCTGCAGGGGATCTTCCCAACCCAGGGATCGAACCCACATCTCTTATGTCTCCTGCATTGGCAGGCGGAATCTTTACCACCAGTGCCACCATTGTTTAAAGGAATATCTTTAGTTACCTTTCACAAAAGAAATATTTACTGCATACCTGCCTTGTGCCCATAAATTCTGTGCATTCAAATGTATGCACTCCGAGGGAGAACTTTTAGAAGAAATGCTTTCTTTTTTTTCAACAAGTTTGTGAAGTGAGCATGAGGAAGGAGCTGGATCTATTGTTACCTTGTCTGCATTCTCAGGGGCTTTTCAAAGAAGGCTTCTCTCTGCCCGTGAGTGTGCTTCCAGCGTTCACATCTGCATTTTCTGGATTCTAACAAGGCCCTTGAAGGCAAATCAGTGTGAATCACTCTAATGTTTACAGAAGTCCTGGAAGTGCTGGACTTGTTTAGACTCTGGGAGGTTGCTCTCCAACATTTCCTCAGGAATTTTCATGCAAAATTTTGACTCTTGGCATTTTCACTGTGAATATTCACATTAGTGTGTATGCCTTCCCCATCTCATGAATCGAATCAGCATGATTGATCCACATGACTACACTGAAATTTTATCTCCAGGATCGGAAAATAAATAACTTGCCATTGTTAACAAGGCGCTGTGCAGGTTCAGTCCCTGGGTTGGGAAGATACCCTGGAGAAGGAAATGGTAACCCACTCTCGTATTCTTCCCTGGAGAATCCCATGGGCAGAGGAGTCTGGTGGTCTACAGTCCATGGGATCGCAGAGTCAGACACCACCGAGCGACTGAGCACCACCACTTTGTGCGCCAGACACTGCTCTGAGATGTACGTAAATTCATTTATTCAACCGTTTCAAGCAGATCGTCATCAAAATATTCTTTCTGACTCAAGATATTTGAAACAAAGGATAAAAATAGACCCCACAGAGAGTTATAGGAAAAGTCATAAAAGACACCAATTGAAAACTTTTCAAGTGACATGAGTTGAAAATTCACAGAAGAAAAGCAATATGGAATGGTTAATAAACACAAAAGTAGATCTTTCATAAATAATTAAAGGAATTCAAATTTGTATAACCACAAGTGACCATTTTTCTATCATAAAATGAGCACAATTAGAAAATCATTAACAGTATTGATAAAGGTACAGTTGACCCCAACACCAATGGTAGAGATGTAATTGTTTCAACAATATGTATGCTGATATTTTGCTTTTAGCTGTTAAGCATTTAATCATACCCAAAGAATTTATTTTAAAGTGACCTTGGTATTTAATAGAGGAAATATTAAAATCTTTGGAAATAGTATGAACCGTATAGTAACTGGTTTTCCAAATTGAAAAAAGTCTAGATCCTTTGAACCATATGTGTAAATAAACACATGGTGGATCAAGATTTTAATTATTTTTAAAAATCTTTGAAGTTAGTAAGATGAAAGACAGGGAAATACTTCAATGATACACACAATACAAATTATAAAGGTAAAAAATTGATACTTTGACTATAAATTTTTGAAAACCTGTATAACAAAAAGCAGCACATGTAAAATTTGAAAGATAGACTGGAAAAAGCTTTATCAGTCAAAGAACTGATCTATATTTAGAGCTATAAATAATTCATATACAGCTATTGATAGACACATCATTGTAGGAAAAATAGAAAATTGGAGAAAAATGGTCCAAGGATATAAACAGGAAATTCACAGAGGAAAAAGCTAGAAAGACAAAAATGTAAAAAGATGTTCAACATTAAGAGTAATCAGAATTTTTCAGAATTTGACAGACTAAGAGAACAAAAGTTAAACAAGAATCCAAGAAATTAAAGCAACACTTTACTCAGACATTTAACATGCTGTATTCTAAGTAGGATATAAATGGTATAACCTCTGGTTTCTTAGTTAAATACTGGACCATCAAGGACTCTTTAATGCAGAACAACCAGTGTACCACAAATGGTCCACAAATGTGCTGAGATGCGGTTCCTCTTAGTTATCTAGAAAACCAGGCAGGGCCTAGGCAGTCAGTGCCCCACTCACCCACCAGACAGTCTCACCCATTCATCCAGTGTGCTGTGCAACTGTTACCATTTCTATGTATCCCACTCATAATATATAAAAAATGTCAGGAAGTATCTATTTGATGATTTCCAAAAGGCTGAGATTTTGCACATATTTTCTTGCCATAGAAACCAAAATCAACAGTAAACCTGTGTTTAAAATTTTTTAAATACCTTCCTTAAAAACAAAAGCAAACAAACAAAAAATCAATGATAATAACAAAACTTAACTTCTTGGAAATTCAGTAATATCCTTTCAAATAACTCCTATGTCAATGATGTAATAAGAACGGAACAGTCAAAAGACCTAGAGAAGAAATTACTTTATACACATACTCAGGGGACTTCCCTGGTGGTCCAGGGCAGGGAGCATGGGTTGGATCCCTGGTCAGGGAACTAAGATCTCACATGGTGTGTGGTATGGTTAAAAAAAATTTTTTTTAACACTTAGAGAATATAGTCAAAACTAAAATCAGGAAGAAATGCATAGTCTTGGAAGTTTTTATAAAGTAGAAGCCTCCTTGATTATGAAGGGCTTGCTGCTAGTTAATCAGTTTTATGACATCACACACCTTCTACAGAAGCAGAATCTGTTTTATATTTTCTGGTAGAGTTGTCTGCAAGAATTTATATTTTGAGATACAAGTTATTTTTATAATAAAAGATATAAGAGGTGAGCTGTAATCCTGTCTCTAACCCCAGGAATGCTTAAGAAAAATTTCATCCTCAATCAACCTTTTTGCAGTATCAACTCAAGGAGTATATCTATCCCAGAGAGGTCTCTAAACATGTCACTCCTGGTTGTCAAGATTGTGTGTTTTGTCATCTGTGATTTGCTGTCAGTTGCATGAATTGGGCACTTACCCACCCAAGTGTGACACAACTAGCAAGAAGTTTATACTGATGAACCCCAGGTCTGGGTGTTACCTATGCTGATAGTATTTGCATTCAAGTCGGTGGTCAGTCAGCGCTCAGTTCTAAGTCGGTGGTCAGTCAGTGCTCAGTTCTCAAGCTCAATATGAATTTGCGTTTGGAGGTTGGAGGTCTTGTCTGGGTGTCTAGTGAAGCTCTAGCTTCTCTCCTAAAGCCAGGAGTAGTTTGTGCTGGTACTCTTAACACTGTACTGTCCAGAGACTTTAAAATCTTCCTTAAGTGATCAGTGCAAAGAAACAAAGGAAAACAATAGAATGGGAAAGACTAGAGATATCTTCAATAAAATCAGAAGAACAGTTAGTTCATCCAGAGATGGGCACAAAAGACAGAAATGGTATAGACCTAACAGAAGCAGAAGATATTAAGAAGAGGTGGGCTACAGTCATGGGATCTCCAAGAGTCAGACATGACTGAGCGACTTCACTTTCACTTTTCACTTTCATGCATTGGAGAAGGAAATGGCAACCCACTCCAGTGTTCTTGTCCGGAGAATCCCAGGGATGGGGGAGCCTGGTGGGCTGCTGTCTTTGGGGTTGCACAGAGTCGGACACAACTGAAGCGACTTAGCAGCAGCAGCAGCAGCAAGTCCACTGAATTGGTGATTACATCCAACTATCTTATCCTCTGTTGTTCCCTTCTCCTCCTGCATGAAATCTTTCCCAGCATCAGGGTCTTTTCAAATGAGTCAGCTCTTTGCATCAGGTGGCCAGAGTATTGGAGTTTCAACTTCAGCCTTATGTCCTTTCAATGAATATTCAAGACTGATTTCCTTTAGGATGGACTGGTTGGATCTCCTTGCAGTCCAAGGGACTCTTAAGAGTCTTCTCCAACACCACACTTCAAAAGCATCATTTCTTCGGTGCTCAGCTTTCTTTACAGTCCAATTCTCACATCCATACATGACTACTGGAAAAACCGTAGCTTTGACTAGATGGACCTTTGTTGGCAAAGTAATGTCTCTGCTTTTTAATATGCTATATAGGTTGGTCATAACTTTTCTCCCAAGGAGTAAGCGTCTTTTAATTTCATGGCTGCAATCACCATCTGCAGTGATTTTGGAGCCCCCCCCCCAAAATAAAGTCTGTCACTGTTTTCACTGTTTCCCCATGTATTTGCCATGAAGTGATGGGACCGGATGCCGTGATCTTCGTTTTCTGAATGCTGAGCTTTAAGCCAGTTTTCTCACTCTCTTCTTTCACTTTCATCGAGAGGCTCTTTAGTTCTTCTTCACTTTGTGCCACAAGGATGGTGTCACCTGCATATATCTGAGGTTATTGATATTTCTCCCAGCAATCTTGATTCCAGCTTGTGCTTCCTCCAACCCAGCGTTTCTCATGATGTACTCTGCATGTAAGGTATACTCTGCAGGGTGACAATATACAGCCTTGACGTACTCCTTTCCCTATTTGGAGCCAGTCTGTTGTTCCATGTCCAGTTCTGTTGCTTCCTGACCTCCACACAGATTTCTCAAGAGGCAGTTCAGGTGGTCTGGTATTCCCATCTCTTTCAGAATTTTCCACAGTTTATTGTGATCCACATAATCAAAGGCTTTGGCATAGTCAATAAAGCAGAAATAGATGTTTTTCTGGAACTCTCTTGCTTTTTGATCATCCAGCAGATGTTGGCAATTTGATCTCTGGTTCCTCTACCGTTTCTAAAAGAGCTTGAACAACTGAAAGTTCATGGTTCATGTACTGTTGAAGCCTGGTTTGGAGAATTTTGAGCATTACTTTACTAGCGTGTGAGATGAGTGCAATTGTGCAGTAGTTTGAGCATTCTCTGGCCTTGCCTTTCTCTGAGATTGGAATGAAAACTGACCTTTTCCAGTCCTGTGACCACTGCTGAGTTTTCCAAACTTGCTGACATATTGAGTGCACCACTTTCACAGCATCATCTTTTAGGATTTGAAATAGCTTGACTGGAATTCCATCACCTCCACTAGCTTTGTTTGAGGTGATGCTTCCTAAGGCCCACTTGACTTCACATTCCAGGATGTCTGGCTCTAGGTAAGTGATCACACCATCATGATTATCTGGGTCATGAAGATCTTTTTTGTACAGTTCTTCTGTGTATTCTTGCCACCTCTTCTTAATATCTTCTGCTTCTGTTTGGTCTATACCATTTCTGTCTTTTGTGCCCATCTCTGGATGAACTAACTGTTCTTCTGATTTTATTGAAGATATCTCTAGTCTTTCCCATTCTATTGTTTTCCTTTGCTTCTTTGCACTGATCACTTAAGGAAGATTTTAAAGTCTCTGGACAGTACAGTGCGCATAACAAATATTTGTCACAACAGAGAGAATTTGCTCTGCTGAAATGGGAACCACAGCTATAAGTCCTTAGATATTAATTCTCTTCAGATCTGTTACATATTATATAAAATAATATATTCATTAAAGTGGATGCTTAGTCTGTAGACATAACAATATTTAGGGCTAATTCTAAGAATATTCTGTGATTAACCAATTATGCAGAAACTCTAAAACTCAACATTACACCTTTAGTTCACACATATAGACTACTCTTTAAGATGATAAAATTTCAAAAGGATAACAGAAACTTATCTGCTAGAAACAGGATTTTAATAGAAATACAGGGAAGTGTGGGCAAGGTGATGAGAGTAGAGTGTTGAGAATTTTCTGGGAACTTTCTCAATAGAAGTGACTCAGATGGAAGGAGGGCTCCTTTTCCTATGCTTCCTTCCCCCACTTGGTAGTTGCTGATGTCGGGCAAGAGTATGTGATGCCTGGATCTTAGCAAGTACTTTGTGACCTTGAGGCTGGGTATAGTGTGCTAGAGAAAGCAGAACAGGAAGACAGATGCAGCCTAGGAGAATGAGGGAGTCACGCAGCTGCTCACTGGCCTTGAAGTGACAGCTCTGGATGTATTTTATGTGAGAAGAAGAAAAAAAATCCTTCTTTGTTTGATTCTTGGTCAGGAAACTAACATCCCACATGCCCCGTGGTGTGGCCAAAATGAAAAACAAACAAACAAAAAGGATTTCTTCTTAAGAATGTTGCTTAAGTCTGCCTCCTCCTAGGACTCTCAGTAATATCTTGTGGCATTGTCTTCACCAGTTACAATTCTGTGTTTCATCTTAAGATGCTCATTCACCTGAATCAACATCGTGTAGTGGAGCAGGTTCTGGTTGTATGTTCTTTTCTCCATGTTCCCCACCACCATCAACAGATTGGTGTCTTTCTCTGTCTGTCTTTTCACTGCCCCCTTTGAGATGTATGTATTAGCCATGCACACACGTGTATTTGTAGGTGCACATGGGCACACGCATATGGTCTGTCTCAGAACTAACTTGTTCCACTGGTCTATTCTGTTCCCTCTTCTCCTATGAGCTCTGTGCTGTTATCCTAACTTTTATTACCATGGTTTTAGAGACTGTCCTAATATCTAGAAAATCAGAGCTCACTTATTTGAATTTCCTTTTCAATGAATTAGCTATTTTGCATATGAATTTCAGATGGGATTTTTGTTAAGATTGCAGGGATTTTCCAGATGAATTTGGTGAATGCTGGCATCATGACATCCCACCTCAGAATATGGGATAGATTTTCCTTTATATCACTTAATAGAGTTTAAACTTTTACTCTATAAAGCCTTGGGTGTTGCCATTTAAAAATTTCATGCCTAGGGGTTTTATAGTTTTATGGCTGTTGCTGCTAAGATTTTATTTTAAATTATGTTTTCTACTTGGTTAGTGCCCTTATAGAACAATGCTGTTGCAGTTTACAATGTAGTATTTTATTTGGCAACTGGTTCACATCTCTTATTTCTAGAAGTTTAATTTCATTCTGTTCCAGAAAGTGACAATTTTACCTCTTCTGTTCCTGTCTTTTTCCTTCTTATTTCTTTTTCTTTCCTTACGTTGTTGGTGAGGCCTGTTGATTTTAAACCTCAATGGTAATGGTAAGATAAGATTTGACCTTAAAGGATATTAAGAGACAGAGACATGTGTGTCTAAAGTTTCTTTGTTAAGAGTGATGATTAGTGTAGGTGTTGCTGTAAAATATTTATTTATGTAGGGACATTTTATCCTATTTCTATTTGGCAAGATTTCTAGTTTAAAGGTGCTGAATTTTCTCAAAGGTAGTCCACATGCTTTATGGACAATCTCTTTGCATCCCTAGCATGAAACGATGAAAAATTCCTCCTTCATGCCCCCCACTTCACCCACTTTCCTTCCAACTCGGTCATCTTTATATTCCTTTTGCATTATCAAAGTTTCTTATTTATATTATGTTTGGCAACTAAAATGAAATCTTTCATATTTTATATTTTCAGACTTTTTGTGGGTCACAAAATTTAAAAAATAATAACCCTTAGAGCGCTATGATTATAAAATAATTGTCACTCTAGAATCGAGTTTTATGATTTGTTCTAAGATAAAGGAACACAGTTTCATGTCACCCAGCTCATCTCCTCAGCAGGCCATTCTCGACACCTTTGAGGGATCCACCTCCAGGTTTGCTTAGGACTGAGAGGCTTCCTGGAGACTTTTCTACCAAACCTAGGGATGCCTGCCCCAGTCCCAGGTTGCTTTTTCTTTCGGTTCTTGATCTTCAAACTATTATATTTTCCCTGCCTATATGCCTTCACTAGGATTATAAACCCTGTGAGACTAGGGTCCTTTGCTTCTTTTGTTTTCTTTATTATTGTTTCCCCAGAACTTAGAATAACACCTGATATAAACTATGGAACTTGGTTGCATGAATGATTCAAATGGGTCAAAAAATTGTTTTTAAAATCCACCACTATAGGCAAGAAGGAACCATGAAATCCTGTGGGGATATGAGAGGTCAACTCTCTAAACGCACTTTTGCCCTCAAGATGTTATAGATTAAAAAAAAAAAAAAAAACCAAAAACAAAAAGAAACCCTTTTGTTCACTTGGTCACCCCTCTCATTCTGTGTCTCATTTACTTAAAATTTTTAAAAAAATTAAAAATTTTTGGATATGTGTGAAAGAGGTGAAGACATAAAGAAGATTTAAGGATTTAAAGATGTGAAGTGAATGAAGAGTGGAAAAGTTCTCACGAGCTTTGTGCAAGCGTGCTCAGTCACTAAGTCATGTCCAACTCTTTGAAAGCCCTTGGACTGTAGCCCACCAGCTTCTTCTGTCCATGGAATTCTCCAGGCAAGAACACTGGAATGGGTTGCCACTTCCTCCTCCAGGGGATCTTCCCAACCCAAGGATCGAAACTCTGTCTCCTTCTGGGCAGGAAGATTTTTTACCAGTGAGACACCAGGAAAGCTGTATTAATGTTATATGTCACTGAATATGGTTACAAAGAATAGAATTTAGAAAGATGGTAATGATAACCCTGTATGTGAGACAGCAAAAGAGACACAGATGTATAGAACAGTCTTTTGGACTTTGTGGCAGAGGGAGAGGGTAGGATGATTTGGGAGAATGGCATTGAAACATGTATACTATCATATAAGAAACTAGTCGCCAGGCCAGGTTCAATGCAGGATACAGGATGCTTGGGGCTGGTGCACTGGGATGACCCAGGGGGACGGTATTGGGAGGGAGGTGGGAGTGGGGTTCAGGATGGGGAACACGTGTACACCCGTGGCGGATTCATGTTGATGTATGGCAAAATCAATGCAATATTGTAAAGTAATTAGCCTCCAATTAAAATAAATAAATTTAAATTAAAAAAAAAAGAATAGAACCATGAGAAGGGCAAAATATATCTTTACTCAAAGATCCGGTGAAGAACTTTCTCCTGTGCTGTTGACCTCTGCCCCTGTGGATGCTGAACTTGGCCCCCAAACTGGTTCTGCTGCCCCTGAGTTCTGAGCATTGTCAATACAAGTGAACTCAAAATCTCATCCCTTCAAACTGATTTGCTCTTCAAGTTAGAACTTGAACTTGCAACCTCTGAAAGGCCAGCACGGTGTGAGCTGAAAGTCATATAAGTTTCCTCATGGAGCTTGTTCAAAATATCCAAGAAAAATGTCTAAGCAGAACTTTGAGATTTCTATCGCAGCTCGGGAGGTATCAGGACAGAGTTAATTGCTGCTGTTCAGGTTTGGCTCATTCAAGTTTTCTCCCAGAAATGTTCTGGTTTTGAATAAAAACGGATGGATTTGGGCAAACAGAAAGTGGCTGGATTCCTTAGCTGTTATTAAAAGAGAAAAAGAATAAAGGCAGAAACAAGTCTAGGGAGTTGCCCTCAACAGATTTCTGATAAAAAGCAATAATAAAAGAAAAAAGATGTGAAACTTGACATCCAGAGAAATAAACATCATAATCTCAACAGATCTGAGATAAGAAATAGGCATTTTTTTCCTGGATTTTGGGCAAAATGAAGTTGCAAGGGGAAAGCTGTTCTGAAAACTGGTCTTTCGATTTTTACCCCTCTGTTTTCCTCTTTCCTCTTCCATTCCGGGTATTTTTTTCTCTGCCTTCCTCTTTCTTCTCCTTTCTAAAAAAGACTATGGCAATTTTGGAACTCTCAGGTAAGTAGACAGCCAAGGAGAATTCATGAACTTTTTCCTAGCTCCACTCTGCCTAGTGGGATCTGCACTGCTTGACAAGTTAGTTAGGGGATATTTCCCGAAGTAGATGAAATAGAACTGGCCCTGGCCAGGCCCGTGGTTCATCTCCTTACTGCTGAAGCTGCCTGGGATTCCTGCTTGGTGAACCTCTGGTGGCCTTTGTCATCCATCCTCTCTGCTTAGCTGTCCCAATTCTTACTTCTCTCCTCCAGAAAAATGGTATGAAAGCTCAGTTCCTGGCAAAGTGATGCTGGTTTATGAGTGTGTTTAGACTTGAATCCCTGTAACTTTACATCTCCCTGTTTTGTTTTTTTTTCCTGCAGAAGTGGAGAACAGGGTGTACAAATTCTGGGGATTCCACTGCCATCTGACATCCCTCCTCAGAGGAGTGGGGGATGAGGGCCAGGAGATGTGATGTGGGCTGTGGGTGACCCAGTGACCCAGGGAGGCTGTTAAGCACCGGAGACCCTCTATGCATGTGTGCTTAGTCATGTCTGACTCTTTGCGATCCCATGGACTGTAGCCCGCCAGGCTCCTCTGTCCATGGAATTCTCCAGGCAAGAGTACTGGAGTGGGGCGCCATGTCCTCTTCCAGGGGATCTTCCCAAGCCAGGAATCAAACTTGTGTCTCCTGCATTGCAGACGGATTCTTTACCGACTGAGTCACCAGGAGTGGAAAGTAAATTGATTATGGAATAGCACTAAAGCACTCTTTTACTTTTATGAGCCAAGGTTGAAAAACTTAAAGCTAAAGAAGAGAGGGAACAAAAAAGGACTCAGAGAGAGAGAGTGTAGTAGATCTCAGGTAATGAAAAGAATATTTAAAAGTTCATTAAATTGTCCCCCTTCCACAAGAAAGGCTCTTATGAGTACTCAGAGCTGGAAGCTTTGAAGGGGGTGGCTAAGCCTGCTGTCAGGAGCCGAGTCTTTCTCTAGGGGGTTCCTACATCCACCTGCCATATGCTATTTTGAATTAAGACTCAGCAAGAGATATGCCTGGATCTCAAAATACAGGCATGTACAGTGATGAGCAGAAAGATTTAACTGCTATGGGGGAGAGAGCAAGCTGCTCTTTTAGCACCTTCCATCTGCAGATTTTCACGTTTCTTATTTCAGAAGAGGTCGGCAGCTAAATTTGACTTTTTGTGTAATTATTTTAGCTGAAGTCAAGGAGCCATTTTTGTTTCAGAAAAGTCTATCTGATTTTTCCCTCCAGAGAATGAGTAAATGAGTTTCATGAAATGTTGAGCCTTAGCATGTTGGACATTAAGATAATTTCTACATCATCAAGAAAATGTCTATTTTTCTGGCTGGTCAGTAAGCTGTAATTGTCACATAGATTCGGTGCAAACTGGAAAATTTCACGGAATTTCCTACAGGACTTTCCATCACCTCCTTCTGTTCTGTCAGCTGGTAGGTGAGTGCAACATCACTTCAGCTGTGTCTGACTCTGTGATCCTATATGTATGTAGCCTGCCAGGCTCCTCTGTCCTTGGGATTCTCAAGGCAAGAATACCGGAATGAGTTGCCATGACTTCCTCCAGGGGAATTCCCAACCCAGGGATCAAAACTATGTGCCTTACATCTCCTGCATTGGCGGGTGTGTTCTTTACCACTGGCGCCACTGGGAAAGCGCACTGTCAGCTGTAGTAGCTCTGATTCCCTACTTGTTCCAAAAGGAAAGCACTGTCTTAATTTTCTGGTTGCACTGGTGTTCTCCACTGAACTTTGGAATTAGTTGACTGTCAGCTGGTCTTTGAAATTCTTCTGAATACATATTTTTAAACAGACAGCAATAGTTTTTTAAACATTAATTAATTAATATTTGGCTGTATTGAGTGTTTGGTGCTAAGCATGGGCTTTCTCTAGTTGTGGTGCGTGGGCTTCTTATTATCATGGACTGTGTTGTGGAGCACAGGCTCTAGGTGCGTGGGCTTCAGCAGTTGCAGTGCATGGGCTTAACTGTCCTGAGACATGTGGGACCTTCCTGGACCAAGGGTCAAACTCATGTCCCCTGCATTGGCAGGTGTATTCTTAACTACAGGACCACCAGGGAAATCTAGCAATTACTCTATTTTAAGATTTGACTTTTATTCAAGAGTAACTGTGAAAACCAAGCAACCCAAAAAACTGCAAATGATAAATATCAGGCCGCCTGTATATGCTCTGTTGGGCCAGTGATGTCATGAGACATTATTCTTCTGTTTTTAGATGTTTAACTGTGAATTTGACAGGCTTTAGGGAAACACAGGCCTGGTTTAGAATCAAGTTCTGCCACATAAGAACAGGATCATCTTTGGCAGGGCAATTTGTTTCAGTTCCAAGTTCCTTGCTGTATTTGGTGGGGGAGTCCATGAGAGTGGGTGAGGGGTGCCTGCAGAGCTCATGTTCTCCACTCCGTCCCCAGGTCATTGCCATCTAAGGCACATTTCCATCTGGCCTAAATCATCTATTCTTATACACAAGCACTTATTCTTTGCCCTTGCAATATGGGGGAAATTTAAATTTATATATATATTTTAAATTGTATACTGTGAAATTGGCTTTTGTGTGTGTGTGCAGCTCTTTGAGTTTTAAGGCATTGTGTCATTGCAATTCCATCTCCCAGCCAGCTCCCTTGTGCTGACATTCCACAGTTAGAACTTTCCATCCCATCCCTGAAACCACTGATGTGTGCTCCGTCCATCCCTTCAGTCTTATCCTTTTGTCTTTTGTCTTTTTTCTTTCAGAAAGTTACATTTGCAGAATTACACAGGCTGTCATCTTTGGAGCCTGACTTCCTCCTCTTTGCTTGGTTTCTCTGGGAGCACTGATGTTACTGAGCATGTCACTAGCTTGTCCCTGTTTATTATCTGCTGCATAGAGAGGGTCAGAGTATGTTTGTCCTTTCACTGTTGAATGACACCTGGGTGCCACTGGCGTTTGTATTGTGCTTACTGGACTTATCTTTTCCTTTTTCCTTTCTGGGCTTTGCTTACAGCATTCCAAAACCAGACTTTTCTGTTCAGTCTCTGTGTCTTCCTTTTGCACAACTGTCTTCCATGAGCCTTGCACTTAGGTTCTCATAGTGAGAAAGAACACGAAGGATCTGTTCCCAGGCCATAACCTCCACTGATCACTCTCTGAATCATCCCAGTAGAATCATTCTCTTTCTTTCTCCTTTGTTCACTACTCTGTTATGGGTCACATGTGGACGTGGTATACTTGCCTCCCTCTAACCCCCTTGAGGTACAGGTTTTATCCACCTTGATGTCCAGCACAGGTTCAGAATATTTCTTGTACAAACTGAGTTGAATTGAACATGATTGCGTAAAGGGTTGAGTTTGTACAAATCATGAAGCAGTAGGAGGTCTTTTTTTTTTGCTTTCTGATCTATTTGTACCAATTTTGCTGATTTTTCAAGCAGTATTTTGTGGTCCTGTGAACTCTCTTCTTCTCTGCTATGTCTTCTTGTTGTTGTTTACTTGGTAAGTCATGTCTGACTGTTCTATCTCAGATCATTTGCACTGAATCACAAATGATGGGTGACTTTAAATATTTCCCTGGGGTATCAGAGTTCTCAGGTGTGGGGATGGACATATGAAGTTGGCATTTTCTAGGTTAATCTGAATGTGAGAGTAGGATATCTCTAAAGACATTGCTGCTTCCAGAACACACGGAACAGAGCTGAGGTCATTACCATCATTATTATTGACACACATCCCGGTTCCTCTCATCTCTGCCTGAGAAAGAGCTGAGAACTTGACCACAAACGCCAGCAGTCGCCACTGGTTGTGGTTGATGCACAATTACCCTTAACTTACCATGTTTTATGTGGTGAACCTTCTCCTTCATTCATCAATCAGTAATAGCATTTACTGACTTCCTACTCAGAGTGGGTTGTTTTTATTTTCATAAATCCCGAGTTAAGGAGTTCAGGCAGGTGTTGGAGGCAGAAATCTGCGCCATCTCTCTGCACTGGCCTGATTGCTCTACCCAGTGTGAGAACAGTGTGATGAGCATCATCCTTGCTGAGAGTGGTCCACATCTGGTTTGTTTCATTCAGACGTGCTTCAGGTTACACCGGAGCAGGAGTTTCATCCTATCTGAGAAGAACAAAGTGGTTAATGATGGGGAAAGCCCAGAAAATGTGCAAGTGGGGAGGGTTTTTTTTTGTTATTGTTGTTTTTTTGGTTTGGTTTGCTTTTTAGTACATTTTTTAAAAATACTCTTTTCCTTTATGGGTTATCACAGGATATTGACAATAGTTCCCTGTGCTATACAGTAAGACCTGGTTGTTTATCTATACTATAGATAATAGTTTGCTAATTCCAAACTCTCAGCCCATCCCTCCCCCTCCTCCCCTCCTCCTTGACAATGATAAGTCTGTCTTCTATGTCTGTGAGTCTGTTTTTATCTTGTAGATGTGTTCATTTGTGTCGTATTTTGAAGAAGATTATGAACTGGCCCCAGGAAGAGCAATTTCAGGGAACCACTCAGAGGGTGGAGCCTGGATTTGGAGCCAGACTGACTGGAGTATATCCCAGGGCTGTCCCTGAAATTCGTCAAGCTGTCCGTGGCTCAGAGTCTCAGTTTCCTCTCTGCCACATAGAGAATCACAGCCACGCAACAGGCCTGATGTACAAATCACACAGTGCGTGGCCTCTAAGGTGTTCTTGGCACAGGGAGAGACTCAGTAACATGTATGTGCCACCGTGGGAGTTGGGGAGGCTCATCATTGTGGGCACATCCCCAGGGAGCCTGGGAAGGCTGGCGATGAGATCAGTAGAGGCGGGGTTTGAAGAGACTGAGATTGGGCAAAAGGCCCAGTGAGGTCGAGGTGAGGAGTCTCCTTGGTGAGGGACCAAGGGCTGCAGTGGAGAATGGCGCATCTTCACCAGCAAGAGTCAGGAAGCCAGGAGCCTGGAGAATGCCATGTATTTTAACAGCCTTAATCTGAACCCAAACAAATACTATGCTTGGTAGAATGTGATCTTATTTATTTATTAAACAAACCCAGTAGGACTACCACTTGTCAGTATGGCATCCTCTCTGCATTTAAAACCATAAAATTCAATTTCTTTTAGAATACTTGATAATTTGGTCTCCGTGTTAATTTCTCTCAATTAGGTCTAATTTGCGTTTCTTCACTGTGCCATCTGTAATGTTTCCTTAGCTTGGCAAGGTGATAAATTGCTTCGGCTTGCTATTTTTTCCCAAAGCTATTTGTAAAGGAAGAAACAAGGACCTGTTTAATGAATTAAGGTCCCCTAATAAGGGCAATGATCTAAACAAAGCATTAAATAGAAAAGAGAAATTGTTAGTGCAGATATGATATCCTTAGTTTCTTGCAGTGAACAGATGTTGGCTGGTTTACAGTGTTTGCAATTTTAACCTACAAACATGGATATGAATATCAGTGTATAGTATGTAAACACAAGTATGCACATATCCTACTTCTGTTATCCACAGGTGAGTGGTTATTGGGACACCAAGGCCGGCTTAGGATGGGAAGTGGGAATGGAGTGAGGCAGAAATGAGCGAGTGACAGTCTCTGCCTTGAAGGGCCTCAGAGTCCAATAGAGACTTGGTCACACAAGTAACTCTGTCTACAGGCTGACCTTTAAGAGCACAGACCAAAGACACTGATGAGCTCCAGTGGTTTTCTGGTAGCATCTTTAAAATGTTCAATGTATAGTATCATGTCACCAGCAAACAGTGACAGTTTTACTTCTTCTTTTGCAATTTGGATTCCTTTTATTTCTTTTTCTTTTCTGATTGCTATGGCTAGGACTTCTAAAACTATATTGAATAAAAGTGGATGTTACTCACCCATTAAAAATAACAAAATAATACCATCTGTAACAACATGGATGGACCTGGAGATTATCATGCTAAGTGAAGCAAGTCAGACAGAGAAAGACAAATATCATATGATATCACTCATGTGTGGAATCCAATAAAATTGATACAAATGAACTTATTTACGAAACAGCCTCAGAGACCTTGAAATCAAACTTATGGATACCAAAGGGGAAAAGTATGGGGGAGGGGTAAATTCGGAGCTTAGGACTGACATATACACACTACTATATATAAATAGATTACTAACAAGGACCTACCATATAGCACAGGGGACTATATTCAATATTTTGCAGTAACCTATATGGGAAAAGAATCTGAAAAAGTAAATCTGTGACTGATTTACCTTGCTGTGCACATGAAACTAACACAGCATTGTAAATCAATTAATCTCCAATACAGATAAGCTAAAACATGCAGATCAAATGCTAGGGTGTGTAAGGGAAGTGGGGTTAAATCCCAAACCCATGGATGGTGGGGTGAGAGATGGTGGAGGTGGAAGGTGGTGGTTAGGACCTGGAGAAGCTTCTTGAAGCAGTAGGTCAGATTGGAATTGGTCCTGAGAGATTCTTAGGTTGGAATTCTCTAATGCATCATTGAAAGAAAGTTTGTTTTTTACTGTTCTGCTTTTTTCTTACTTACCTGGAGTTTACTATACCCATCTTTCTGATGAGATAAGTAGCAATATACCCTTAGAAAGTTTAGAAAATACAGTGTGAAGGAACAGGAAAAAATGACCTCGAGGCAAATATAGATACTTCATAAATGTAAACTGATGAGACAGGTGTGTCTCCTAGATTGAGCTGGTTCTGGCTTCAAGTGCCCATCTCAAGCAATGAACATACATCAGGAAGTATGAAAAATCACCTCTGATAACACTGATGGGTGACCTGCTATCTGTACACTTTTGTAGTAATTGTATTAGATTCTGAGTGATTGCCCCACTTCTTGAAGTAAAGCATAGGATGACTTCGATGTGTTTAAATATTTCCAGGTATTTCATAATTCAGCAATCAGAGAAATCCAGTGAAATGGTAAAGCAGAAGAGGCAAGCATCATGAGTTCAAAAACAGTCAAGCCAAGAATCATCTGTCACAGCACTTAGCAGCGGTCTACATTCCCAATGCTGCTCTGGGCTGTAATTCTGCTCACAGCCCTTATCCAAACTTTCTGCTGCTTGAAATACTGTGGCAGAGATGGTAAGCTCTCAGCGTAGAGTTCAGACCTGATCCCATGAAGCGGAAAGGATGTTGGAGCCCAGGGGAAGGTGTGGGGTCAGGAACCTTTTTTGTTGTATGTATGTGTATGCTTATGAAGGCTCCAATCATTCTCTTGATTTTTGAGTCACTCAAGAGCAGCTCGCAAGGGGAAAAGATGGCAGGGTTTCTGTAAATTCTTCTGCACAGCTTTCTTATGGCTATGGAGAAACTTTGCTGAAACATTTCATGCACATAAGGAATGGTTTGGCCAACTATGAACTCCAGGACCAAGTAAACAGTGCTCAGGTATGCTAAGGTGGATGGTCTCATCACTGTTGGATGGTGATGGCTGGAAGGATGTTCGAGAATAAATTGCACTGTGATAGCACAGCCTTCAAAGTGTAAAATACAGATTCCTATGTGGCTTATGCATCAAAAATGAAAAATTTTTTGCATAGCTAAAATGCCATTTGAAAAGTGTATATATTTTTAAATTGGAAAAGAGACGAAAGAAAGTATATTAAACAAAGGTAATACTTCACGCACATTAAAATGTGTGAATGTTAAATATATTTATATAGCAGCAACTTAGGCTGAATTACTGCTTAATCAAACCATTGTGGTTGATGGCAAAGCAATAAAAAAAAGTAAATTGCTTAATAATATTTAATGAGACATGCTTGTGAATTACCTAGAGTTCATTCCATAACTTTCAAGGTATTAGAGTAATTAATTGTTGTCCATACTTTTAATCTTATTTTAGAAAAATTTCCCCTTGCTAGTCAACCTGCTTAAACAATCTAGGCCTATTATATCATTTTTAAAAGATTTTTTTTTTAGTGCGAATCGTTTTTAAAGTCTTTACTGAATCTGTTACAGTATTGCTTCTGTTTTATGTTTTGGATTTTTGGCCCTGAGGTATGTGGGATCTTAGCTCCCTGACCAGGGATTGAACCTGCATGCCCTGCATCAGAAGGCCAAGTTCTAACTATTGAACCACCAGGGAAGTCCCTATTATACCATTTTTTTTTGGAATCCAGAGTTTTCTTGGCAGTGGAATGAATTATTACATGGAAAACTGTATTTTTCATCCTTTTGGGGTAGATCAGTGAATAAGTTTGAAATGTCAGAAGGCCAGCTGTGGCTTTTGTCTACTTACTCCTTATGTCTTAGGCTGGGGATAAATGTGTTTGGACATGTTATTCTTTGAACAATTCTGATGGTTTATTTTAACTCACTTGAGTGTATCTCACTAAATTGGAGCCATTACATTTAACAGACATGAGGTTGAAGACAGCCTGTGCTAAAGATGGGCCAAGGAATATTGAATTCTCCTGAACTCTAGAAAGAAATGTTTGTGGTTTTATTCATCCAAGTGAAGAACAGTAACAGTGATTTCATATTTTTGATGTGGATTTAGAAGCTTCATGGCTTTCTTTATGTTTCTGGAGCCAAAAATAATTATTGTTTTTGCACAAGACTTACAATCTCCTCAACATGACCTTGAAAAAGGTAGTATTTTTCTCCATTTACAGACAATGTTCAGAATGGTTTATTAACTTCCTAAAGATCTCAAGTTGAACTTTATATTCAAATGCCCTGAGACCAAATTTCATGAATGCTGCAATTTGTTCAACTGCAGTACATCCTTTGATAATACTGAGATAATTTTTGATACTTACAGCCACTTTCAGAGACTCCTAGCTTTTCTATCACATCAAACGAGATGAATCAGACTGTTGATACCATCACCTTAGCAGTGCACCCAAAATGAGCATGGGTGCCTTTCTGTAAATGTCTGCAAATTTTCTTCATATTTCCTCTGTGCAGATTTATAGATCTCTTTTAAAAAATTAATTTTAGTGGAGTCTAATTGATTTACCGTGTTGTGTTAGTTTCAGGTGTACAGCAAAGTGAATCAGTTATACATGTGCATGTATCCTCTCTTTTTCAGATTCTTTTCCCATTTAGGTTATTACGGAGTATTGAGTAGAGTTTCCTGTGCTATACAGTAGGTCCTTATTAGCTGCCTGTTTTATATGTAGCAGTGTAAACTCCTAAGCTATCCCACCCCTCTATTTTTCCCCTTTGGTAACCATAAGATTGTTTTTCATGTCTGTGAGTCTGTTTCTGTTTTGTGCTGTGCTTAGTCGCTCAGTCATGTCCGACACTTTGTGACCCCATGGACTGCAGCCCACCAGGCTCCTCTGTCCATGGGATTCTTAAGCAAGAATACTGGAATGGGTTGCCATTTCCTTCTCCAGGGGATTTTCCCAACCCAGGGATCAAACCCATGTCTCCTATGTCCCCCCCCACCCACTTGGAGGTGGATTCTTTACCAACTGAGCCATCAGGCAAGCCCTATTTTGTAAATACATTGATTTGTATCATTTTTTTAAGAGTCACATTTAAGTGATATTATAGGACATTTTAGATTAAGAGATTTGCACCAAACTTCCAATTGAGAGCACTTAGAAATATTGGTCAAAATGTGTAAAACTCTCAGTTAAAGGTATCAGAAAGCTAAGGACGCATCACAGAGCCAAGGTCCAGGCAAGGATGAGAGAACAGGGCCCTGACTTCATTCCCGTCAGTGTGATGCCAGGTCTGAGTGACTGAAGTGTTCTCAGCTCTCTGGGCTGAGGAAGCTGATCTCCCAGCACCTGTGGTCCAGGCCCACAAAGGAGGAAATGCTCGGTACCCACCCAGCTTACTGGAGGAATGACACATTTAAAGGAATTTAAGATGCTTTAAAAATTAATTCTTTCTCATCTGCAGGACTGCTCTGCTATCCAAGGAGATTTATCCATGTTCCTGCTGCTGCTGCTGCTAAGTTGCTTCAGTTGTGTCCGACTCTGTGCGACCCCATAGATGGCAGCCCACCAGGCTCCCCCGGAACTCCTAATCTTGAATTGGTATAGATGCTGCACTGAAAGAATCAATCATATAGGATATTATACATGTTAGAAAATGAATCGCCAGTCCAGGTTCGATGCATGATACTGGATGCTTGGGGCTGGTGCACTGGGATGACCCAGAGGCATTGTTCAGGGAGGGAGGAGGGAGAGGGTGTTCAGGATGGGGAACACGTGTATACCTGTGGCAGATTCATGTTGATGTATGGCAAAACCAATACAATATTGTAAAGTAATTAACCTCCAATTAAAATAAATAAATTTATATTAAAAAAGATTAAAAAAGAGAAAGAATCAATCAATGTTATTCACCAAGAAACTTGATTTAGAACAAGCGACAGACAGAGCTTTCGAGGTCTCTAAGGCACTAAACATTCCATGGACATATTTCACAGGGAAGAAATATGAAGCAAGCTTGTCTTTGGTGAGAAGGGGACATTTTCCTGACTGGCTTTCCCTAAACTACTCGCTTAGAGGTGCTGCAAAGTAAGGGCTTAGCCATGTCTGGATGGAGAGTGGGAGGGGGAGGTGCTGAGACCAGTTAATGACATCAAGGTGACTCCCTTACTTGCAGCTGCAATCTGAATCTCCATTAGATCGGTTTCAGAGCTATAAATTTATCTTACACTATTATTATTTTCAAAAAAGATTATGTTTTAATAAGAAATTAAAAATAATTTTATTTATTTTTGGTGGTACTGGGCTTTTCTTCTTTGCAATGTGAGGGCTTTCCTCTAGTTTCTCTAGTTATGGCAAGCAGGGACAACTCTAGTTTCGATGAGTGAGACACCCTCACACATAGGTGCTTTAATAACATGGCTTAAAGAGAGGGTTTTTACTGTACAGCACAGGCAACTCAGTGGTCTGTGGTGGCCTAAATGGGAAGGAAATCCAATAAAGAGGGGTTAGATAAAAACACATAGCTGATTCACTTTCTTGCACAACAGAAACGAACACCAGGTTGTAAAGTAACTATCCTCCAATAAAAATTAATTTAAAAAAAGAAACAAAAAAGAGGGCTTTCCTTGCCAGAAAGCAAGAAAAATAGCAGGAAAGCATTGTGACAGTGGGTGATAGCAGGCTTTTGTTTTCTTAGAGAGAGAGGATGTCAGATGTCAAACTGGCCTGCTGGGTGGTGGCTGGGGGCAGGCCAGCTGCCGGCATCCATCCCACTTGTTTTAGTAGCAGAATTAGGACGTGTCCCTCCCCCTGGCCCTCTGAGGTCTAGGTTTGCCTTCCCAGATGCCCTCTGGCCTCAACCTGTTGTGTGGTCTCTGAACAAGGGTCCAGCTGAGTGAGGCCAATGCTTCTTTGCAAAGAACCAGCACTTTTTCCACTCCCTTGGGAAAGTAAGAATGGACATGGATATGGGACTGTGTCATGGGAGGTCAGCCCGCCACGGGGACACCCAGACTTGCACAAAGGATAAAAATTCTCTTTAAACACTCAGTTCTTCTTTTTCAAAAAGACATATTTTATTTATTTTTAATTTTATTCAAGATTCTGGCTTTATATTTGTTTATTTAGGGCTGCACTGGGTCTTCGTTCCTGCACTAGGGCTTTTCTCTAGTTGTGGTGAGTAGGGGCTACTCTCTAGTTGCAGTGTGCAGGCTTCTCTTGTTGTTGAGCACAGGCTCTGGGCACCTGGGCTTCAGTAGTTGTAGAGCTCTAGAACGTAGGCTCAATTGTTGTGGCACATGGGCTTAGCTGCTTCACGGCAGGTGAACTCTTCCCAGAGCAGGGTCGAACCCATGGTCCCTGCATTGTCAGGCAGATTCTTAACCACTGGAGAAGGCCTCAGTTCTTCTTATATCCTTTAAATGAGATTGAATTTGCATACACAGTCACACACATGCACACCCACGAAAGTTAGTCCGTCGCTTGTCAGGAAGCCAGCTGTTTAAGGAACATTGGATGAGAGATGATTACATTTGAACCTGACTGTGGGGCCCGTGCACGTCCTATCTGCCTTCTCTGCTTTTTCTTACTTTTCTAGCCATTATGAATTTATGAAAATACATCCAGTGGGAATACTCCTGTTTGTTTGGAACTATTTGAGATGCTATGTGACAAAATAAAAGAAGAAGCCTGGTCCCTGCCTTGGGGAGCCTTGAACTTGGAGACAGACAAGCAAGTGATAAGGCAGTCAGCCCTCCAGTGTTGGAGGTGGGAAAGCTCTCTACCTTGTGAGCTAATTTGCAAATTAGCTCATTCTTCTTGTGATTTTCTGTTTTAGAGGGTTTTCTTAACCTCACTTGATGAGCTCAGTCTACTTCTTTTCTGTGGGTTTGTTTGTGAAATTCATTAATGCTGATTTGCTTCATTTGGAGCTTCCCTGATGGCTCAGATGGTAAAGAATCTGCCTGCAATGCAGGAGATGTGGGTTTGATCCCTGGGTCAGGAAGATCCCCTGGAGGAGGGCCTGGCAACCCACTCCAGTATTCTTGACTGGAGAATCCCATGGACAGAGGATCCGGCGGGCTACAGTCCACGGGGTCACAAAGAGCTGGACATGACTGAGCAGCTAACACACTTGCTTCATTTGAGGGAATAGACCTAGAAAGGCACAGTCTAGACCCTGTGTTGCTGGCTGTGCTGTGTGTTGGCTACTGAGGCCAGGGAGCTCCGTGGATGGTCAAGGGGACACATCACAGGTGCAGGGAGGGATCCTCTGCTCTGAGTGCTGGGCTGGGTGCTGCCATACAGACACAGGCTCTGACTTCAATGAGCTTAACATGTTCTAGAGAGGACCCGCACCCTAAACTTATCCCTGACACACACAAAGCAGAAAGGAACTGTTTCTGGTGAGAGACAATGAGCGAGGTTTTATGAAGTGGTTAGCAGATCAGTTCTGTGCTGAGCAACACACAGAAGGTTCTGAGGGGCTTAGGGGGTGAACAGATCCACAGATGGAGCTGAAGGGGTTGGGAAGCTTGGTTTGTCAGTTTCTGCTGACCTTGGTGTGAACCTGGGCCATGTGTTTATACTTTCCCACTTTGAATCTGCAGTTCTCTTGCAAGAAAGGTATTTAGAAAATTCCATTTCCAGAAGCCTATTTGGAGACACAAGTTTGGCAGCTGGCAAGATAATGAACCCATTTCAATAGAATAAATCCCATTACTATTAATATTAAGCAGCCACAGAATGATGCATGAAGCTCCTTTCAAAATTCAGAAAATATTTAATCAAAAGGAGGGGGAGGAGAGAGAATAAATAGAAATCATGTCAGAAGTTAATTATCCTTGGCTTTCTTTTAAGAACCAGTTCAGCTGTATCTCAGGCTGACTGGTGCTGAGATCAAGTGAATGGATTTATTTTACTACTTAAAACTTTGCATTGGGCTGATAGAAATCTGGCAAAAGGTTCTAAACATCCAGGGAGCTGATGATTTTTTGCTGGTCAAGTGAATGCTCTAAGGTTTGTAAGTTCTGTGTTTGGGTTTTTTTGATCTGTGGATTTTGCTTCTCTCTCTCTCTCCTTCCATCATGTCCCTCATTTCTTCCACCTTCTGTCTTCAACATGGAAATAGATATTCCGTGTGCTCTAGGAGAGATGCTCTTAAGGGCACAGGTTAGTCCCTTGACATCTTTCAACCATTGACACTCCCGTTTAGTCTTTTTTGGTACCAAAAAAATAAAGACTTCACACATCACTTTCACAAAGCTGGAGTCTCTTTTAAGGACTTCTTGGTCCAGCATCACCAATAAGAGTCTTTCTTTGGCCATCTGCTGATTTCCCTGTATCTCCCAATCTTTCTCCTCAGGGGGTGCATTCGTGCTGTCTCTCCTGTCCTGGGATCACGCATGGCCTGTTGAGATCATTCTCGGCCTCCTGCATTTTACATCAGCTCCCATTGCTATTTTTGACATTCTCTTGCAGTCTTGCATACCCTCCACGGGCATGTGATCCAAAAAGTTCATTCCTATATTTAATTGGAGTCTCCATCCATACCAATTTGATTGCCCTAGTTTTCAGTAATGGCTCTTAGAAGACTTTGTGTCTTGTTATGCCTTTCTGCATCTGGGAAGGACCTCTCACTTTCCTTCCCAAAGAACTTCCCTTCATTCCCTTTCCTCCTCCCCACCCACCTCACATGTCAGTCCTTGACCACCTGCTTTCTTGCTGCTCCTCTGTTTCTGTTGCCTTTATTCAGAAATCCATCCATATGAATCCTTTGTCACCAGATTCCTTGATAGTGTTTTCAGCTCTTTAGCACAAAAGGTCAAAGGAACTTCTCTGGCAAAGGCAGAACTCTCTGTAAAGGGGAAGGACTTGAGGGGCCCAAGGTGTTCAGTGTGCATTCTCAGTTGTGTCCTACTTTTTTGCAACCCCATGGACTGTAGCCCGTCAGGCTTCTCTGTCCATGGGATTCTCCAGGCAAGATACTGGAGTGGGTTGCCATTTCCTTCTCCAGGGGATCTTCCTGACCCACGGATCAAGCCCGTGTCTCTTGTCAGGTGAGTTCTTTACCACTGGGCCACCTGGGAAGCCCAAGGATAGATTACCAGCAGGAAAGTGCATATTTTTCAGCTTATGTGGTGGTCAGACTCGAAGTCCTGGAGACCATGTCTTTGTGGAAAGGGTTACCCATCCTTATCCACACAGAGCTGGAAGAAGACAGCACCTTCCAAGCTTCCTTATATATTTCATAGCAATTTGAGTTTTCCATCTTGGCACATCTTTTCAGTCAGTAGGGCTTGAAAAGGGAAATGGAGTGAGTCTGTGTGTGTGAGAGAGATGTAGAGATTCAGCAGCAGAAGCCAGGGCAGATGGCGTCTGTCTTGCAGGAGCACCTCCTCTGTCACCCTCGACAGCACAGGGTGATGCCAATCTTCCAGCCACTGGTCAGCTCCCTCACTCTCAGAATCAGCTCCCTCACTCTCAGAATCAACTCAGAAGGAATAAGATAAGAATTTTCATGTCTCTCATGAAGAAAAATAAAGGCTCATTTTCCTTCCAAATCCTGAGACCTTTTCTTTCTTGAATCTAGTTTTATGAGAAGAGTGTGGGGCTGTGTTGTGGCTGAGAGAGACGCCTCCACGAAAGGAGGCTGATGCGATGCCTCATCACAAGGCGAGCTGATGCCTCACAGGAATCTGCTTTGCCTTCTGGAGGGACTGATAACCAGCATCAAGCTTATTGGCCACGAGGGGCCTGGGTCCTCAGCACGCACAGGCTTCAGGCTGGGGGGGATCAGGTCACTGCTGTTATCATCCATGTCACCAAAGGTGACTGCCCGTGGCCCTTGAGTGCTCTTGGCTACCAGCAAGACCATGAGAACCTGGTGAGATGGCTGTGCATGGCAGTCCTCCTCTGGAAATGTTATAACTATAATGTGTGGGCAAACAAGTATCTCCATCAACTATGTGAGTGCCAGGTGGCAGCATCTCTGATGCTTAGAAATAAAAGATTGAATTTCCTCTTCAGGAGAAGAGACTTCAGGCTAATTGCTCATTGCTCCTGCCTCAGAGCTTTGTCCCTTTGCAGCTCTCACACAGCAGTGGTATAATACAGCCACTTCCCTGAATGCACACACTCAGTTAATAATGATTTACACTTCCTGTTCTGGCTGCCGTCAGAGCAACAGTGACAAATCTCCTTGCTTAAATCTGGTGGGACACAACTTCTTATGGTTTGCTAAATACCCTTCCAAGCTGGCAGTAACTTGCACAAGGGGACAAGCCCAAGGTCATCTGATGGAAATTTTTTCTGATGGTGTTGACACCACATTGTCTAAACCCGTGCAATTTTCCAAAGGTGCTTTGGAGCTTATTGCTGTTGTTCAGTCGTGTCTGACTCTTTGAGACCCCACAGACTGCAGCATGCCAGGCTTCCCTGTCCTTCACTATCTCACAGAATTTGTTCAAACTTGTGTCCATTGAGTCTGTGATGCCATCCAAACATCTCATCCTCTGTTTTCCCCTTCTCCTTCTGCTCTTAATCTTTCCTAGCATCAGGGACTTTTCCAGTGAGTCAGCTCTTCACATCAGGTGGCCAAAATACTGGAACTTTAGCTTCAGCACCTTCAGTCCTTCCATTAAGTATTCAACATTGATTTCCTTTATGATTGTCTGGTTGATCTCCTTGCTGTCCAAGGGACTCTCAAGAGTCTTCTCGTTCAGTCATGTCTGACTCTGTGATCCCATGGACTGTAGCTTACTAGGCTTCTCTGTCCATAGGATCCTCCAGGCAAGAATACTGCAGTGGGTTGCCATTTCCTTCTCCAGGGGATTTTCCCAACCCAGTGATCAAACCCGGATCTCCTGCATTGCAGGTGGGTTCTTCACCGACCGAGCCACCAGGGAAGTGTTTTCTCTGGTGCAAGGATCAGAAATGCATTTGAACAAAATTAAGTCTAGGAAGGCATCTTATTATAAAGGTACTTGTTCCCCAGAGAAGATGGAGGTGGAGGGGTTTCATTCTATAATCATCTGGAGGAAGGTGACAGTGACCATCTATGCTGCTGCTGCTGCTATGTCACTTCAGTTGTGTCCGACTCTGTGCAACCCCATAGATGGCAGCCCATCAGGCTCCCCCATCCCTGGGATTCTCCAGGCAAGAACACTGGAGTGGGTTGCCATTTACTTCTCCAATGCATGAAAGTGAAAAGTGAAAGTGAAGTCGCTTAGTCATATCTGACTCTTAGCGACCCCATGGACTGCAGCCCACCAGGCTCCTCCATCCATGGGATTTTCCAGGCAAGAGTACTGGAGTGGGGTGCCATTGCCTTCTATGGACCATCTATGAAGCCTCACTTATTTACACTTGGTTTGGTATGGAGCCCCCAATCTTAGGTCAACTCAACCTGATACAGTAGTTCTGGCCTTCAGCATCAAGTACTTAAAGCATCTTAGTTCCAAATTAGAATCGTTATGTCCGTTAAACCATGTGGCCACCCATAGGGTCAGTCATGCAAAGCTAAGAAGGCAATTGGTTTTGGCCAAGTGATGTATGTGGCTGATTTTCCAGGATCTATGGATTCAGTTCAGTTCAGTTCAGTTCAGTAGCTCAGTCGTGTCCGACTCTTTGTGACCCCATGAATTGCAGCACACCAGGCCTCCCTGTCCATCACCAACTCCCGGAGTTCACTCAAACTCATGTCCATCGAGTCGGTGATGCCATCCAGCCATCTCATCCTTGGTCATCCCCTTCTCCTCCTGCCCCCAATCCCTCCCAGCATCGGAGTCTTTTCCAATGAATCAACTCTTCAGATGAGGTAGCACAAAGTACTGGAGTTTCAGCTTTAGCATCATTCCTTCCAATGAACACCCAGGACTAATCTCCTTTAGAACGGACTGGTTGGACCTCCTTGCAGTCCAAGGGACTCTGAGGAGTCTTCTCCAACACCACAGTTCAAAAGCATCAGTTCTTTGACGCTCAACTTTCTTCACAGTCCAACTCTCACATCCATACATGACCACTGGAAAAACCATAACCTTGACTAGACGGATTTTGTTGGCAAAGTAATGTCTCTGCTTTTATATATGCTGTCTAGGTTGGTCATACCTTTCTTTCCAAGGAGTAAGGGTCTTTTAATTTCATGGCTGCAATCACCATCTGCAGTGATTTTTGGAGCCCCCCAAAATAAAGTCTGACACTGTTTCCACTGTTTCCCATTATTTCCAGGAAGTGATGGGACCAGATGCCATGATCTTCGTTTCCTGAATGTTGAGCTTTAAGCCAACTTTTTCACTCTCCTCTTTCACTTTCATCAACAGGCTTTTACTCCCGTCCGAGGCCAAGGGCAGTAGCTGGGAGGAGCTACCCAATGCCTGAGTCAGGGGCGGCGGCAGAGTGGAGCAACCCCACGTCCAAGGAGCGGTGGTTGCCGGGGCGCAGGAGGGCCAAGAGGAGCTACTCCACATTAAACATCAGGAGGGGCGGCAGTGAGGAGATACCCCTCGTCCAAGGTAAGTAGCAGCGGCTCCACTTTACTGGAGCAGCCGTGAAGAGATACCCCAAGTCCAAGGTAAGAGAAACTCAAGTAAGACGGTAGGTGTGGTGAGAGGGCATCAGAGGGCAGATACACTGAAACCATAATCACAGAAAACTAGTCAATCTAATCACACGGACCACAGCCTTGTCTAACTCAATGAAACTAAGCCATGCCGTGTGGGGCCACCCAAGACGGGTGGGTCATGGTGGAGAGGTCTGACAGAATGTGGTCCACTGGAGAAGGGAATGGCAAACTACTTCAGTATTCTTGCCTTGAGAACCCCATGAACAGTATGAAAAGGCAAAATGATAGGATACTGAAAGAGGAACTCCCCAGGTCGGTAGGTGCCCAATTTGCTACTGGAGATCAGTGGAGAAATAACTCCAGAAAGAATGAAGGGATGGAGCCAAAGCAAAAGCAATACCCAGCTGTGGATGTGACTGGTGATAGAAGCAAGATCCAATGCTGTAAAGAGCAATATTGCATAGGAACCTGGAATGTCACGTCCATGAATCAAGACAAATTGGAAGTGGTCAAACAGGCGATGGCAAGAGTAAATGTCAACATTCTAGGAATCAGCGAACTAAGATGGACTGGAATGGGTGAATTTAACTCAGATGACCATTATATCTACTACTGCGGGCAGGAATCCTTTAGAAGAAATGGAGTAGCCATCATGGTCAACAAGAGTCCAAAATGCTGTACTTGGATGCAATCTCAAAAACGACAGAATGATCTCTGTTCATTTCCAAGGCAAACCATTCAATATCACAGTAATCCAGGTCTATGCCCCAACCAGTAACGCTAAAGAAGCTGAAGTTGAATGGTTCTATGAAGACCTACAAGACCTTTTAGAACTAACATCCAAAAAAGATGTCCTTTTCATTATTGGGGACTGGAATGCAAAAGTAGGAAGTCAAGAAACATCTGGAGCAACAGGCAAATTTGGTCTTAGAGAATGGGTCTATGGGTAAAACAGGTTAAATTAGAAGAAAAATTACACATAGAGATTAAGTAATCCATGTGGAATGTGCCAAGTTACTTTTCCTCATGAAAAATAAAAAAACAAAAAAGGTTTTTCACTACTTTTCTCTGTTCAGTTCAGTTCAGTTCAGTCGCTCAGTCATGTCCGACTCTTTGCGAGCCCATGAATCACAGCACGCCAGGTCTCCCTGTCCATCACCAACCCCCGGAGTTCACTCAGATTTGCGTCCATCGAGTCAGTGATGCCATTCAGCCATCTCATCCTCTGTTGTCCCTTTTCTCCTGCCCACAATCCCTCCCAGCATCAAAGTCTTTTCCAATGAGTCAACTCTTCTCATGATCCTATTTAAGGCTGAATTATAGATTCAGTGATCTCTCCCAGGACCTGATGAATGTAATTCTCTTCCCCCAAACAAGCTATTTTATTATTAACAGTAGGATAGTATTAACCCAACTAGACACATGGATGTTAGTGATGTGCTCTTATGGGACAGGTCGAATATCGAAAGAAAAGTAGACTTTGGAATCACCCTCCATAATCAGTATGAAATGGAACAGCATTTTCAAACTTGAATAATGTTTAATCTTTTTAAAATTTTAGTAAGTTCTTTATTGTGATAAAACATTGCATAAAATTTAACATTTTAAACATTTTGAAGCGCAAAATTCAAAGGCATCAATTATATTCACATTTTGTACAACCACCATCACTATCTAGTTATAAAATCCCAAATGGAAACTCAGAAATCACTGGGCAATAACTCCCCCTATTCCTCCCTCCAACCAGTTTCTAGTGATCTGAAACCTCTATGAATATGCCTGTTCTAAATATTTCATAGAAGTAGAATATATAGAATTAGTCCCTTGTGTCTGTCTTGTTTCACTTAGATAAGATTTTCAAGCGTTTATTCATGCTGCAGCCGTGTCTGAAAGTCATTCCTTTTATGACTAAAAAATATTCCATTCTATGTATGAACTACATTTTGCTTCACTTGTCAGTGAACATTTGGGTTATTTTTATGTTTGAGCTATTGCAAATAATGCTGCTATAAACATTGGTGTAAAAAATATATTTTATTCCCTGTTTTTAATTCTTTAAAATACATACCTAGGACTGAAGCTTCTGGGTCATGTAGTAATTCTCTATTTAACCCTTTGATGAACTGTCAACTTGTTTTCCACAGCAGCTGCCTTGTTTTACATTTTCACCATCATTTATAGGGTTCCAATTTCTTCAAACTTTGCCAATGCTTGTCACTTTCCATTTTTTAAGATTATAACTATCCCAGGAGGTATGAAGTGGCATCTTACATCCTGTGATTTTGATTTGCATTTACTTAGTGACTACAGATACTGAGTGTTTTTTCATGTGCTTATAAGATATTTATATATCTTTGGGAAAATGTCTATTTCAACCTTTTGCCCTCTTTGGTAAATTTTCAATTTCAGTTATTATATTTTGAGCTCCAGATTTTTTGCTTGCTCTTCTCTATAGTTTCTCTTTGTTGACATTTTCATTTTCTTCATAGATTGCTTTTTTTGTTCATAGATTGCTTTCCATTTTCTAAGTGTTTATGTGATCATGTTTTCTGGAGACCTTTGGGCTAAAGAGAGTTCTTTAATTTTTTTTAATATAAATTTATTTATTTTAATTGGAGGTTAATTAATTTACAACGTTGTATTGGTTTTGCCATACATCAACATGACCTGTGGCAGATAGTTCTTTTAAAATCTTTGTCTAGTAAGTCCAGTGATTGAACTTCCTCAAGGATGGTTCACTTCAGTTCAGTTCAGTGGCTCAGTCACGTCCGATTCTTTGTGACTCCATGGACTGCAGCACGCCAGGCTTTCTGTCCATCACCAACTCCTGGAGCTTGCTCGAGCTCATGTCCATCGAGTTGGTAACCATCTCATACTCTGTTATCCCCTTCTCGTCCTGCCTTCAATCTTTCCCAGCATCAGGGTCTTTCAGTTCTTTGCATCAAGTGGCTAAAGTATTGGAGCTTCAGTTTCAGTATCAGTCCTTCCAGTGAATATTCAGGACTGATTTCCTTTAGGATTGACTGGTTTGATCTCCTCACAGTCCAAAGAACTCTTGAGTCTTCAACACACAGTTCTAAAGCATCAATTCTTGGGTGCTCAGGTTTCTTTATGGTCCAACTGTCATATTCATACATGACTACTAGAAAAAGCATACCTTTGACTAGATGGAACTTTGTTGGCAAAGTAATGCCTCTGCTTTTTAATACACTGTCTAGGTTGGTCAATGCTTTTCTTTCAAGGAGCAAGCATCTTTTAATTTCATGGCTGCAGTCACCATCTGTCTGGGATGGTTGCTGTCCATTTATTATGTTATTTTGTGTGGGTGATACATTCCTGTCTCTTTGTATGCCTTGAATTTTTTGTTGATATTTGGAATTTTGAGTATTATAATGTGGGTCTTCTCCTTCCCCAAGGTTTGCCCATTTGTGATTGCTGAAAGTTGTCTAGATAATTCATTTAGTGACTTTTCCAAAGTGTGTAGGAAAGATGTATTCCTTGCTTGTGGTCACTGAAGTCTGTTCCTTTGGGTTGTGTTAAGCTGATCTGTTGACAGAGGTTTCTTTGGATGCCAAGGATTAAAACCAATAACAACACCTCTTCCAGTCTTGGAATATTGTTCCTTGCTGAATTATTCCTTCAAATGCTGGCCAGTTTTGCCCTGAGCTTAGACATCTGTGAGAGGTAAAAATTGGGGTTCTCTCAGTGTTTCCTGAGCACGTGCCTTGTTTTGCCTATGCACGTGGCTTCCTAAGTTCCCCTGAGTACACCGGTGTTTTTGAATTTCTTAAATCCTTAATGCACTTCTCCCAGCTTTTCTTCTTGAGGACATAAGCAGTCATTGTTTGCCCTCACCATTTTATCCCTGGTCATGTGTGTTGTTGATCACTTTCCACTACTTTTCTATCCCAGATGACTTCCGCATTAGACGCAACAGAGTTGAACACCTTGTTTCAGTCCTTCGGGCAGCCTAGAGCAGACATAGAAGATCTGTAAGAGAGATCATCTGGGAAGAGAGATCATCACCTTTAAAATCATCTGTGATTCAGGGGAAGCCTAAGATGGGAGAAAATGCTATAAAAATGTCCTATGACTTTCAGCTTGCCTTTTTCCTGATTCAGCATCCTCTTGATGACTGTTCACAGTTCTGACAGTGTTGGTTCTGACAGTTCCTGCTTTAAAAAAAAAAAAATTTCTAAGGCCCCAACTCGGTCAGGAACTTGAAACTGCCTATTCTTTCATTTTTCTAATATCTCTTTAATAGTGGCTTACTTTTTTCCCCAAGAAGAGGCACTGGGCTAGTTTTTAATGCAGGACTTGAAAAACTATAGCCTGTGTAGCAAATATCAGCCTGATGCCTGCCTTAATAAATGAGATTTTATTAGAATGGTCATGCTCATTTGCTTAGGTATTATGTTTGGTATCTTTCCTGCAGCTAAGATGCTGCTGCTGCTGCTGCTAAGTCGCTTCAGTCGTGTCCGACTCTGTGCGACCCCACAGATGGCAGCCCACCAGGCTCCACTGTCCCTGGGATTCTCCAAGCAAGAACACTGAAGTGGGTTGCCATTTCCTTCTCCAGTGCATGAAAGTGAAAAGTGAAAGTGAAGTCGCTCTGTCATGTCTGACTCTTCACAACCCCATGGACTGCAGCCTACCAGGCTCCTCCATCCATGGGATTTTCCAGGCAAGAGTACTGGAGTGGGTTGCCATTGCCTTCTCCAAAGTTGTATAACTTCAACTGGGAATGTGTGGCTCATAAAACCTAATATTTACTATCTGAACCTTTACAGAAAAAGTTTGCAGGCCCTATTTTAAAGAAAATGATGTTTGTGGACCTTTTACTGTTTAATTGAAATGGTTTCCTTTTAATTATGCAATAATTTAATAATTATTTTAAATTTTAATTAAATAATAAATAAAAATTATAATTCCATTTAATTATGTTACTTAAATATACATTAACAAAGTTGCATATACTCTTTCGTACTTATAACATTCATAAACGCATGAAGCAAATTTATAAAGGAGATAAAAACCTAAAAAAGTTGATGCATTAAAGTTAAAAAGTTGATTTAATGTAAGGTTCTTTTGATGAGATAAAATTGGTGATGCTGGGTTTGAGTTGAGAAATTATTTACCTCTTTTTAGTCCTTGATGACTTGATTTTTAATTGTGAAAATGATTTCATTATATCATGATTATTACCATTTTCATTTTTCCCATTTAACAATGAACTTGCTAGGTAAGCTAGCAAACATCCTTTGCTCTGAAAAGCCAATCATCTCAATCATGCATCTTTTCTCAATTTCAGGTCTCTAGGGTTAGCACTCAGATGAAGTTTTCCATAAAAGGGATTTATGTAGGAAGGGTTCTCAGGAGAATTGAAAAAGAGATAGTGTACACCAGCTAGGGAAAGGAAAGAAATCAAGCAGGTGTCTGATTTCCAAAGATTCCAGTCTCAGACTGCAGTTCAGGTTTCTTTTTTATTAGCTTCGAGCATCTGTGCTATGTAAGTCATAGAGAAACTCGGTTCTTGCACATTTTTGTATTCAAATGACCATGCAGTTTTATCAGTGCAGTGGGTGCAATGCCTGTTGGTCACTTGGCTCCCTCTTGGAGAAGATGCATCACTTGTCATCAAGTCCCTCTGCTCTTTTCTCATCAGTCCTTGGTGGTCAAGTTACACATTTCTCAGACACACTATGTGATTTCTGGTGTCAGTATTTCCTGAATGCTTTCCTAGTCACTCCCTGATAGCTCAGTTGATAAAGAATCTTCCTGCAATGCAGGAGACCCTGGTTCAATTCCTGGGTTGGGAAGATCCGCTGGAGGAGGGATAGGCTACTCACTCCAGTATTCTTGGGCTTCCCTTGTGGCTCAGTTGGTAAAGAATCCGCCTGCAATGTGGGAGACCTGGGTTTGATTCCTGGGTTGGGAATATCTCTAGAAAAGGGAAAGGCTATCCACTCCAGTATTCTGGCCTGGGAGAATTCCATGGATAGTATAGTCCATGGGGTCGCAAAGAGTCAGACACGACTGAACAACTTTCACTCCTTAGTTGCTCAGCTCATAAAGAACCTGCCTGCACATGAGTCTGGGTAGGCTCCGGGAGTTGGTGATGGACAGGGAGGCCTGGCGTGCGGCAGCTCGTGGGGTCACAAAGAGTCAGACACGAGAGCGACTGAACTGAAATGAACTGCCAATGCAGGAGATGCAAGAGACACGGATTCGGTCCCTGGATTGGGAGATCCCTTGGAGGAGGAAATGGCAACCCACTCCAATATTCTTGCCTGGAAAATTCCATGGATAGAGGACCCCTACAGTCCGTGGGGTCACAAGAGTTGGACATGACTGAGTGCACACACACACAGTAATTCATGAAATAATTTAAGGAATTTATGTCTTACTCTGTGGTCGTGTCTTTAATTATGAATGATCTCTACTGTTTCTGTTTCTGTTACACATGGTAGAATAAATTAATGAGTTCAACAGTCAATGGAGCATGACTCTGTCTTTTGGACATGTGGCAGGGCCGGTCCAGGGCAGTGTGATACACTCCTCACCATGTGTAAAATGGAGACTAGTGAGAACCTGCTTTAGAGCACAGGGAACTCAGCTCAGTGCTCCATGGTGACCTGAATGGGAAGGAAATCCAGAAAAGAGGGGATGCATTAATACATATGGGGCTTCCCAGGTGGTGCTGGTGGTAAAGAAGCCATCTACCAATAAAGGAGATGCAAGAGATGTGGGTTCAGTCCCTGGGTCAGGAAGATCCCCTGGAGGAGGCCATGGCAACCCTCTCTGGCATTCTTGCCTGGAAAATCCCATGGACAGAGGAGCCTGGCAGGCTATAGTCCATAGGGTCACAGAGCATTGGACACAACTGAAATGGCAGCACGCAAGCATGCATGTATACACACAGCTGATTCACTTTGCTGTACAGCAGAAACGAACACGACATTGTAAAGCAACTTCTGCTGTACAGCAAAGTGAATCAGCTGTGTGTATACATGCATGCTATAGCCTGCCAGGCTCCTCTGTCCATGGGATTTTCCAGGCAAGAATGCCAGAGAGGGTTGCCATGGCCTCTTCCAGGGGATCTTCCTGACCCAGGGACTGAACCCACATCTCTTAAAAAAAAAATTATTGCCCTAGATGATGCTATGGTTCTAGTACATCTGTAAACACAAATCAAACATAAGCTCTAGGGAAAATATTTGATGGAAATGCATTATTTAAAATATTATCTCAAAATAAATAAATTAATTAAAAATATGGTCAAGGGCATTAAGACTCCTGACTATGTGCTGGTAGGTTGCTTAGGGTCTGTGGACAAGATGTGGAAGGCTAAGTGACGTTAGACTTGTAAATAAGTATGTGACTTGGTGTTTAGGTTTTAACTGTCTCATGAGGCAGAATAACTGTCACACGTGTATGGCAGAGCCTCACTGAACAAGGTACAGGAGAGGTGCTGTCCTAAAAACTCTGGAACTGAGCCGAGATTGTTCCAGACAAAAGAAATTGTACACAAGCACTTTTACTAAAGGGCTTCCCACATGGCTCAGTGGTAAAGAATCCCCCTGCCAATGCGGAAGCATAGGTTTGATCCCTGGGTAGGGAAGATACCCTGAAGGAAGAAATGGCAACCCACTCCAGTATTTTTGCCAGGAGAATCCCATGGACAGAGGAGCCTGGCAGGTTACAGTCCTTGGGTCACAAAGAGCTGGATATGACTGAAGTGACTTAGCACCCACACACACGTACAAAATGGCACTGGGCCATCTTGCAGTGCCAACAAGTAAAGAAGTGCTCAAAGACACGCAACACACACACACACACACACACACACACACACACACACACACACACACACGATATTTCACAGGGACCCAGAAGGGAACTGAAAGAGTCCTTAGTAGCCAGAGCTTGAAACATTTGAGCAAGCATATGAAAAACTGGATTTTACTGGATTATAACTCAGTATAAAATAAATAGCCAGAAGTCCATACTCATATAAAAATGAATGAATAAATAAATGGGAAAAACTCTACAAATATCCTGTACAGAAGAATTCCAAATAATTTAAGAGTGACCTTTTTACAGAAAAACAAACAAGTGATTTTTGCAGTAGGTAGAACTTGACTCACACCAGCTTTTCCTTGTGATCAAACTTAGCTCCATCAGTGTTAAATCTTATTGACAGTATATACCCTTGATACGAGGTGATGAAAATGACGTTTTCCCTGCTGTGGTTTTCCTCCCCAGTCTAATCACGAGGAAACACAATCAGATAAAACTCAAACTGAAGGACAGTCTACAAAATACCTGACTTGTACTCTTCAAAACTGTCAAAGCTGTCAGAAGAACTGTCAGTATGGAGATGGGTCTAAGAAGACATAACAGCTAAAGGTGTTATGGTTCTGTGGATGGAATACAGGAACAGAAAAAGGACAGGAAGTAAAAAATAGGAATTCTTATAAAGTATGGCGTTTAAGCTAATAATGCTGTCTCATTGTTGGTTCGTTAGTTGTGACACATGTTCCGTGGTCATGTACATGTATTAATGTACTATGTAATGTGCCGCATACACAGAAATGTGTGATGTTAATTACTGGGGACACTGAGTGCAGGGGATACAGGGATCATACATGTGAAGAGATGATATGCGAATAATACATATTAGTTACAGTTGAGATTTTCAGGAGGGAGTCAATACATAAGACCCCTTTCCTTTTTTAAAAAAACTTTTTATTTTGTATTGAAGTATATCCTATTAACAACATTGTGATAGCTTCAGGTGGACAGCAGAGTGACTCTGCCATACATATACATGTATCCATTCTCCCCCAAACTCCCCTCCTATCCAGGCTGCCACATGACATAAGCAGAGGAGTTTAGTTCAGAAGTAACCAAAAAATTGGCAGGAATGGGACAAACAGGTCCCCAAATACCAGCTTTATTACTGGTGCCCTCAGGATTGGAAAATGTGGCTTGTGTGCAGTTGCAGCGGGCTTTCTGCTACTTTGTCCCAGAATTCACTTAACCTTCACGGTTACAGGCTTCACTGTGAGCTCCTGTACCTGGTGGGGATCAGTCAGAGCCAATTGCCCTGCAGGTAGGCAGGTAAGACAGGAATGTCCACAGGAGCTGAGCCACACACACCGGCTGCATTTGCCCAACGTCTGAGTTAAATATCCTACCCCTTCTTATGAGGAGAGGGAGAAGGGATGCAGGCGACCAGGAGCCTGCCTAGGTCAAGTCCTTCCCAGCACACCAGGGGAGCCAGGGAAAGGGAAGGCTCTGTCTCACAATTACCACTGACACCCAGGAAGGTGCAGCTGGCAACTTCCCTGGTGGTCCAACGGTTAAGAGTCCACCTTGCAATACTGGGGATACAAGTTTGATCCCTGGTCAGGGAACTAAGATCCCACATTAGATGGAGCAACTAAGCCCTCGTGCCACAGCTAAGACCAGACGCAGCCACATAAATAAAAAATTTAAAAAAGAAGATGCAGATGGATAAGACAAATCAACTGCACAGGGTACCTCCTAGTTTCCTGCTGCTCCTGCACTTTGCCATACGTCACAGGTTTATGAACTAAGCAGTTAATTGTGAAAGAGTTTCATGGATCAGTTGTGAAATTGTTTTGAGTTCCTGTGATTGTTTTAATTCTTTTACACTGATTTTGTCAAGTGATATAATTAGACTTTTGGAAAGTCACTGAAACCATGCTGTGTTCTAGTTCTCCTGTCAGACCTTGTAGGGGAGTACGTAACATCCCCCAGGCCCAGCTGAGTGGAGGTGACTAGTTGTAGAAGGGAAGGCAAGAGATGTAGAAGGTTCTGCACATTATTATGAAAAGCCAAGATCCAGCAAAAGTTTTTCTCAGGGGCAAATTTTGAGAAAATTCGCTTTCAGCCTAAAAACTAGAGATTATTCCATAAAATTGTAAGTGATTTTTAACCAGAACATATAAGGAAATAAGAAATATATTTTATTCATCTTCACAAAGAATCTTTCTGAGCTTTGCTTTTAGTTCTGCTTTTAAAAATTGTGACAAGTTTAAACACCTGAAATTTGGATAGACTGGGCTTCCCTGGTGTCTTAGCAGTAAAGAATTTGCTGGTCAACGCAGGAGATTTGATTCCTGGGTTGAGAAGATCCCCTGGAGAGGGAAACGGCAACCCACCCCAGGATTCCTGTTTGGGAAATCCCTTGGATAGAGGAGCCTGGCAGGGCTGCAGTCCATGGGGTCCATGGAGTTGCAAAGACTTGGACATGACTGGGTGACTAAACAACAATAACAATTAGAACAAACAATAAAAATTTAATGATAATTCTGCAAGAAGGGATTTAAAAGAAAATAACTTTGGATCTACATAGATAAATAACAGGGAGATGGGTTATTCCACCACTTGAAAATGTGTATATATAGAAATTTAGAGGAAGAAGTGTTGAACGCGGAATACGATGTGCATAGCAATTTTTTTTGTCAGTATAATATTAAATAATTTTAGATTTACAGGAGATCTACAAAGATAAAAAGAGCTGCAATATATATTTTTCACTCAGCTTCTCCTATTGTGTTTTTCCCAATTTGCTGGGATACAATTGACATGTAACACTGTGTTAGTATAGAGTGTATAATGTGATGATTCGATACATGTATATATTGCAAAATATTTACCACAATAAGCCTAGTTAACACATTCTCCACTTCACATAATCACCATTTAATTGCTGTCATGGTGAGAACATTAAAGCAGTATACTCCCACAGCAACTTCAAGTATACAGAACAGTATCGTTGACTAACATCACCATGCTCTGCATTAGATCCTTGGAAATCATTCACCTTGTAAGGGCAAGTTTGGGCCCTTGAACACACCTCTCAGCTTGTCCTCCACCCTACAATCATTGGGAACCACCACTCTGCTCTTTGTTTCCACGATTCAATGTTTTTACATTCCACCTATGCGTGATACATGTATTTGTGTTTGCCTGACTTATTTCACATTGCATAATACCCTCAAGGCCCATCCATGTTGTTGCAAATGGCAGAATTTCCTTCCTTTATATGGCTATATATATACATATGCACACATATATATACATACATATATATAATATAATATAATATATGTACTATATCTTATTTATCCTTTTGTCTGTTGATGGGCCATCTGGGTTGTTTACATGTCTTGACTAATGTCTTGGCTACTGTGACTAAAGCCGCATAAATATTGAAGTACAGATACCTCATATATATATTTATCTCTTCAAATATCTATGCAGAAATGAAATTACTGCATCACAGACTAGTTCTATTCTTAATTTTTTTGAGGAATCTCTATATTGGTCTCCACAGTGGCTATACCAAGTATATTCTCACCAACAGCGCACCAGGGTTCCCTGTTCTCCACATCCTCACTGGCATTTGTTATCTCCTGCACTATAAGGCCTAGATGCTTGGGTTTTGAAGGTATGTATTTACTTAACCATTAAATTCTCTGTGAGTGGTTACTTAAAAGATCCCATACTCCCATTTGGTCCTTTCAGGGATGTATGGGATCAGTGCTAACTTCCTGTTGGCTGCATCTAATCTTTTGTCTCCCATTTGCTTGCCAAATGTTCACTGTATCTTTCATTAGGCATATATCACTTCCTGAGACAGCTGTTCTTTTCTCTTGCTTTGGAGACTTTGCTTAGAGCTGCATCCTGATGATATTAAGCACTTACCTCTGCCACGTGTTGTTAATCTGTTCTTTCATGGTCAACTCAAAATCAAATCTTTCCATCTTGTTTAGATGATCATGGTGCCATTTTACATCTTGGAAACACTTTCATAAATACACAATGGGAATAAAAGTCAAGGTGCCTGAGAGCACGGAGCTTGAATTTAGATGCCTCAGATTCTTCTGTTGTTAAATGGAGCTGGAAGCCCAGGGATTGATCTCTCATTCTTTGGGCCATCTGCTTGTAGCTGGCACAGTTTCTACCCATCAAGTGTGGACGTTTGTTCTTGCATCGATGCCACTAACAATTTCATATTTGATATTTGTGTTATGTGTTCTGCTTCCGGCTTAACTGCTTGCTGAAAGCCCTGGCCCAAAGCTTTTGGTGTTCCAAGCTGAGAAGGTGAAAGGAAACCTGATAGAGACAATTTTTTTTCCTGCTGCTTTCACCATCTTCAGCCCAGTAACAGTCAATATGTAGTATAAATGTCAGACATTCTCCAATAAGGATCTTGGCTGTATTGATCCCATCCTAATCTCACAGGTTTCTGATTTCAATTCTCTGTGAAACTCAATAGCGAGTGACCTGGTAAACTGCTGAGCCAAGTTCCTCATGGGTGATATCTTCCTCTACAATGCTTATTTACATTCCTAGGCTGAGTCCTTCGTTACTCTGAGCATCTATTTCCAGGGTGTGGAGAGAAGATAGTGATGATGTCACCGAGCTGTCGTATGGATGGCATTGATGGCGTGTGTGCAGCAGCCAGCATGGTGCATGGTCAACGGGCTAGGTCCCTGAATGCAGGGCAGTCTTCACACAGTAGGAAGATCCACCTCCAGGCATGAGCTCCCCAATAAGGAGTTATATTCCTTGAGCCTTATCCTGTGTGCTTTTATCCTGTATCATCCACAAGGGATGGGACATTCAGTTGCTCATCAAAGCTGCTCAGTTCCTGTTTAAATCTCACCAGAACATAAACTCCAGGAGGGCAAGAACTGTATCCCTGGGGTTTACCTCTGTATCCTTGGAGCCAGCCCAGTGTCAGACACAGTTTAGATATTTAATTCCCTTCCCCCACCACCCTTGCTGCAGGAACCCCACCTTGAATTGGACCTAAAACTGCCCTGAAAAAGCAAACAGCTCCAGAGTTCGAGTCTCCTGACTCTTGAAGCCTGTGCTAGGAGTGGGTCTAACTCCTGAGCTGGGGTGGATACCAGAGTTGAGGGAGAGGGAGAGCAAGCAGGGGCTCCCACATCCAGGAGGGCAACAGGGGAACCGACATATGTACATCATCCTCCAGGTGTTCGGCTCATGATGGATTCAAATTGCCTGGAAATTTATACAGCGACAGCAGCTGTTATTTGACTTCAAAGTGGCTCAAGGTACAGGTAAGCATCCCCAAACTACTTTATCATTCTAGCAATAAAATTGTCCAAACCTGCTTTGCCACTCTCCAATCTCTGGATAATTGTTGCGCTCAAAATTTACTCGATTGTTCAGTCTTTTTTCCCCTTTAAGTTGAGGATCCTTTTGACAATCAAACACGAGCTATAAATTCTCCTTCCAGAAACTTGAAGACACACATGCATATACAGTTTTTATTCAGATGCTAAGTCCTGCCCAGCTGTTTGCAACCCCATGAACTGTAGCACACCAGGCTTCCTTGTCCCTCACCTTCTCCGAGTTTGCCCAAGTTCATGTCCACCGAATTGGTGATGCCATCCAATCATCTCATCCTCTGTTGCCCTCTTCTTCTCCTGCCTTAAATCTTCCCTCACGTCAGGTCTTTTCCAATGAGTCAGCTGTTTGCATTAGGTGGCAAAAGTATTGGAGCTTCAGTTTTAGCATCAGTCCTTCCAGTGAATATTCAGGGTTGATTTTGTTTAGGATTGACTGGTTTGATTTCCTTGCAGTTCAAGGGGCTCTCAAGAGTCTTCTCCAACACCACAGTTCAAAAGCATCAATTCTTTGGCACTCAGCTTTCTTTATAGTCCAACTCTCACATCCAAGAACCCCATGAACATACACAATGGACATGTGATTTTTTTTTTCCTCTTTTTTTGCTGTTTAGAATACTGATGCCTATTTAATTAAAGAACTAATAGATCTTCTAAAAACAACTTTGGATCCCCATTTCCAAAGACCCCACTTCCATGGACTAGTTTAAAAACCAAGTTTAGAGCACTTCATACATTTAGTTAAGGATAAACATATGTAATATGTCTATTGCAAGATGCTAGAGCTACAGAGCTATCTCTGAAAATGTATGTCATGTTCAGTTCATTTTATAAATAACGCAGCTGTGAACGCTCTTACATTTGTCTCTTAGGGAACATATGTGTGCATCTCTGCTGGAGATACTGCTAGGAATGGAATTGCTAGTTCATAAATTACGTATGTTTCTGACAGGCATTATAAGTATCCAAGGTGATCATACCAGCTTACATGCACAGAAATAATGGAAAGAATTCAGGTTGCTTCTCATCCTCAGCACTGTTTGGGATCATCAGTTTTGTTTCCTAGTCACCAATTGCCTGTGCTTGAAGTGGTATCTCATTGTGGTTTTTATTTGCATTTCAATGATTCCTAATGAGATTGAACACATTTTCATGTGAATTGGCACCTTGATGTCCTCCTTTAAGAAATGTCTGCTAGCATGGGGATGAGCCAGAGAGATGATATGGGGTGGGAGGTGGGAGGTGGCTTCAGGATTGGGAACTCATGTACACCCGTGGCAGATTCATGTCAATGTATGGCAAAACCAATACAGTATTGTAAAGCAAAATAAAGTAAAAATAAAAATTAAAAAAAAGAGAAATGTCTGCTCAAGTTCTTTACTCATTAAAAAAATTAGGTAGACTGTCTTTTTCTTATTGGTTTTCTTTATATATTCTTAGATTTTTGATGTTATGTATGTAGAGCAAATTCTGCTTCCCATTCTGACCTACTTTTTCATGTTCTTAATGCTGCTGCTGCTAAGTCGCTTCAATCATGTCCGACTCTGTGCTACTCCATAGATAGCAGCCCACCAGGCTCCTCTGTCCCTGGGATTCTCCAGGTAAGAATATTGGAGTGGGTTGCCATTTCCTTTTCCAATGCATGCATGCATGCTAAGTCACTTCAGTCATGTCTGACTCTGGTTCTTAATGGAAATGTTCTTTTAAATGTTTATTAAAAAAAGGATAATTTATAATTTTTATAAGATTCTGATTTGTTAAGTGTCTCCATGACCTTTGTGTTTCTTGAAAATTTTATTTAAGAAATCTTTGCTAATACCAAGGTCATGAATATATCCTAGATTATGAAGTAAATAGCTGCTTATTGTCTGATTTATTGTTGCTGTAAAGGAGCTTAAGAATCCAGTATCAAGTGAGTGTTTGCAGCCATAAGTGATGAAGGGCTCAATATGATAATTATGTTCAGGAATTTAAAGACAGCATCAGAGTGCCCTTAACTTCCAGCTTCCTAGGATCAAGGACTGAAATTCAAAGTCCAGGTTAGAAATATATTGGGGATTTTCCCTTTGGAGGATGGTAAACTACAGAATTCAAGGCAGATTTTCCCACCAGTTTCCAGTGAATTCCTTACACTGTGAACATAAGGGTCATTTGTGAGCTTAGCATCTATGTGTCATAAGAGTCAGACAGAACTGAGCAACTGAACCGAACATCTATATATCTTATATGTTTCATGTTTTCATTGTTTCTGTGATGAGGATAAGCTTGCACAGATGGAAATTTATGTTTTAAAATATTTTTTATATCAGCTTCCACTGATATTTACATTTGGATTCTGTCTGCCATTACGCGGGAGGTACAGAGACATGGCCTCTGACCCCAAGAATTATCGTCATCGTCCCAGCAGATTTTTCCCTCCTGTGACTGACCTCAGTGATCAGATACTCCCCAAGAGGAGGGGGGTCTGCTTCGTGTGTGTCTGTGTTTGGTTTCTCTAAAGCTTTTGCATCTCTTCTTGCAAGCATTAGCCATTGCCTGAATTTTAATGATGATTTATCTAAATATGAGTTCTACTCTGTTTCTGCAGCTCCATGAATTTTAATCTGTTGGTGCTGTCAGTTCCAGTCACTCCACTTTACATAAGCTGTTTCACTAATGGCTGCACATGTTGGCACTGCCAGCAGAAAGCCCTGAACAGCCCACAGTCGTCATGGACAGTAAGGGCCCCCAGGTCAGTTTGAAGAGAAGGAGCGTCTTTGAAACAAAGGCCTGACTCATCTGCTCTACCTGGAGAGGATGCAGTGATTCACCTCTGGCCTCACATGGTCACAGGGAATGGGCAGAATTGATTCACAGGTTGCTAGGTCACCAGGGAAAACAGATGTAGGAGGGGAGGTTTAGCATGCAGGTAAAGCCATGGCCGTAGATATCTTATGGACATTTCAGAGAAGTCCTAGAATTTCTTCAAACATCCGAAAAATTCAAAGATGGATTGGCAGAGACCCAGGAGAAAGTCACAAAGTCCTGTAAACAGAAGAACCTGTCCTAGAAAGTGTTATTTGGACATCATCATTATCCTGAACTTGTGAGGTATGACCAACGTGGAAGATACTTGTTTTCTGTATTAAAACACGATGCTGGGGACTTTGCTGGTGGTCCAGCGGTTAAGACTTTGCCTTCCAATGCAGGAAGTACAGGTTCGATCCCTGGCTGGGAGCTAAGATTCCATAGGCTTTGCGGCCAAAACACAAAATAAAAACAGAAGCAGTATTGTAGCAAATTCAATAAAGACTTTAAAAATAGTCCACATAAAAAATCTAAAAACAACAACAATACACCCACAGTGCTGAGGCAACTAAGGGAGCTGTTGAACTTGAGATGCAGGTATAGGTGTAGGTACAGATATAGGTAGGCAGGCAGGTAGGTATGCAGATAACAATTAGCACAGCATAGATTACAGTCTGTGGTAACCTCTCTCTATATATTTACACATACATAAATACACATACAGAGAAGGCAATGGCACCCCACTCCAGCACTCTTGCCTGGAAAATCCCATGGATGGAGGAGCCTTGTGGGCCGCAGTCCATGGGGTCGCTAAGAGTCGGACACGACTGAGCGACTTCACTTTCATGCATTGGAGAAGGAAATGGCAACCCACTCCAGTGTTCTTGCCTGGAGAATCCAGGGATGGGGGAGCCTTATGGGCTGCTGTCTGTGGGGTCACACAGAGTCAGACACAACTGAAGTGACTTAGCAGCAGCAGCAGATACACATACACATAAAATACATGTGTAGATACACACATGCTCATATGTATGTGCATATATAATATGTGTGTGTGTGTGTGTGTGTGTGTGCACGTGTGCTCAGTCGTGTTCTGACTCTTTGCGACACCATGGACTATAGCCCACCTGGCTCCTCTGTCCATGGTATTTCCAGGGAAGAATACTGGACTGGGTTGTCATGCCCTCTTTCAGGGGATCTTCTCAATCCAGGGCTCTAACCCATGTTTCTCATGTCTCCTGCATTGACAGGGTTCTTTACTCTTAGGGCCACTATTTGCAGCTATTTCTATTGCATCATCATGATGGTATTTGGCAAATGATTCATTGTTTTAATGTGTTCAATGAGTATTTCCAAATACTTGATGAAGGTATCATGAAGATGGATACATGGACCTAGGAGATGATCATCTGAGAAGGAATATAAACCTTAAGCATAAGTAATTTTTAAATTCCATAATACATGGGTTTGCCCCATTTTTCCTCAGTACACTGTGACATACAGCAGGGGCACCATAGCTCATCAGTGATGATGTGTTGACTAATGAATTGGTTTCTGCAATGAGAGATAGAAGCGAATGTGTCTAGAGAATGTGGTCATTCAGTTCAGTTCAGTTCAGTTCAGTTCAGTCACTCAGTCGTGCCCGACTCTTTGCGACTCCATGAATCGCAGCACACCAGGCCTCCCTGTCCATCACCAACTCCTGGAGTTCACTCAGACTCGGGTCCATCAAGTCAATGATGCCATCTAGCCATCTCATCCTCGGTCGTCCCCTTCTTCTCATGCCCCCAATCCCTCCCAGCATCAGACTCTCTCCCAATGAGTCAACTCTTCGCATGAGGTGGCCAAAGGACTGGAATTTCAGCTTTAGCATCATTCCTTCCAAAGAAATCCCAGGGTTGATCTCCTTCAGAATGGACTGGTTGGATCTCCTTGCAGTCCAAGGGACTCTCAAGAGTCTTCTCCAACACCACAGTTCAAAAGCATCAATTCTTTGGCACTCAGCCTTCTTCACAGTCCAACTCTCACATCCATACATGACCACTGGAAAAACCATAGCCTTGACTAGACGGACCTTAGTTGGCAAAGTAATGTCTCTGCTTTTGAATATGCTGTCTAGGTTGGTCATAACTTTTCTTCCAAGGAGTAAGCGTCTTCCAATTTCACGGCTGCAATCACCATCTGCAGTGATTTTCATTACTGTGCTTCTTTTACAAGAAAAGAAACTCAGGCTGAGTGGGCTTATTGGTTTATCATGTCAAATAGCCTTTATGTCAGGCCAACATATTGGACTCAGATCTTCTAATTTCAAATTCTAAATACTACTTCACATTACCATCAGAGAATTTCAGGCAAAGTCACTTGCAAAAATAAAAATAGGAAATTATCTGCATGCTCCACAAAAGGGAAAATGAGTACGTAAATCATAATACTGTTTGATGGCAGAAATAATGTGTCCATTAAATACGGTGTTACAAAGAATGATCCTTCCAGACAGTTCTTTCGCCACTATACTGTGTGTATGGGGGGAGAGGAGGGTGTGGGTTTAGGAGAGAAGAGAGGTGAGCGTGGAAGGAGACAGCGGTGCAGACGAGTACATGTTTTGCACAACTAAAACTCTATTCCAATATAAATTGAACAAGCAAAGAAGAGAATCTTCCCAAATGCATTTTACCATGGCATTTCTCTTTTTCTTCTTTTTTTACCTCTTACAGTGTTCTTCTACTCCGCTTCATCTTCTTTTGCCTTCTTCTTTCTTTTTGTTCTTTTTTAAATAAGTTTCCAAATTTTGTATAATATGAGAATATTGCACTTATAAAGAGGAAAAGAATTCTAAGGAGAAAAATGACTTCCAAGTGAAATGATCCCAGTGTGGGAAGGCTGCATGTGAGCATTAAGGCATCTGAAAGATGAGTGAGGAGGTTTAGAATAAGGGGATGTGTATGGAAAATAGACCGTTCCCCACGAGGATGCGTGGAGACCCCAGCCAGGGCAGCTTAGCTTGTTGAAGCAAAGGCTGTTGAGTGGAAAAGAACAGAAAGAGCTTGGTAAGGTAGGTGGGGGCCCAGCGAAGAGTTTGGAAGGGGCTGATCGTCAGGTTTCAGGACTGTGACTTGGTTTTATATAATTGAAAAAGAGCCTCATATTTTTAGCACAATCTTTAGGAACAAACTGGCTAAGTCTGTTCTGTCTGAATGCGCAGAAGGCAGAAACCGCTTCATTTTCTCCAAACCAATAAAATCGTGAGAAATAGTTATGTTCACAAGTAGATGTTAAATCTAGGCCACATAGTTGCCAAAAAACACAGGACATTTGGCAAGCTTGAGCTGCAGCTATTAAACATTAGGGCCTATTACTGAATATTTATTGTCTGCACCATTCCTGAAGTGGGTAATCTGAGCATCCTCCACAGTTTATAGAGGTATTTCTGTCCCAGTCATGAACATGCTGGTGAGTTTCAGCAGCTTGGAAGTCAGCACTAGTTCTGCACTGATGTGTTTTCGTGGCCCAGTGGTAGATTTTGTACACATTTCAAATGAGTATAACATAGTACAGATGCTTTGAATCTACTATGTTTCAACTTCACATAGTTTTACCTGGAATTTTCCCCCTCTTTTCAGGAATGTCCTACTTCTATTTTTATTAGTTAAGAAAACACTTAGTTCTAAATTGTAGCAATGCATTCCCACCATGGAGTCTGCTGGGCCACCCTTGGCCCTGATAAGCCTCATTGTTTACCTTTGACTCTTTTTGGTGGTGTCTTAACCAGATGACCTTAATATAAAGGTGCACTACTTACTTATTTAAACCTGTTTCTTTCTTGGATTTTGATGACAGAATTAAGTCCTCAAACTTACTAATTTCTTAACCTTGGACAAGTTACTTAAAACCTCATGCTTCTGTATCCTCATGTAAGAATAGAAGTAACAATACTTTGCTTGTGAAATTTTAAAAATGAATTTATTTTATTAATTATCATTATTCTTTTAGCTCTTTGTATTGGGTCTTCACTGCCGCATGGCTTTTCTCTAGTTGCTATGAACAGGTGCCGCTCTTTTCCGCAATGCACAGGCTTCTCACTGTGGTGGCTTCTCTTGTTTCAGAGCACAGGCTCTAGGGCACTCAGGCTTCAGTGGCTGCAGCCCACGGGCTCAGCAGGTACAGCTCCTGGGCTCCAGAGCACAGGCTCAATAGTTGTGGCACATGGGCTTGCCCAGTTGCTCTGAGGCATAGGGAAGCTTCCCAGACCAGGGATCAAACCTGTGTAGCCTGTATTGGCAAATGGTTCTTTACCACTGAGCCATTAGGGAAGCCCTACTCGTAAGATTTAGGGCAGCAGTGCTGGAAACAACAGACTGGTGCTGAGTATGGCCTTCTGGACCCGGGATGATGGCCCCACCCAAGGATAGTTCGGCATCCACGTTCATTCTGTCATCCCTCACTCTGCATTAAACTTCAAATCCAGTAGCATTAATAGATGGCAAAGTTAAATTTCATAGCGATTTTTGAACTTTCATTCTGCTAAGGTGGCTTAAATGCCAGTATAAAAATGATGTTTGTAAATCATTTGTAAATTTCTTTTGTGCCAATTCTTTTTCCAAAGACTAGGATTGGCGAGTCGGAAAGCATCCCCTAGCATGTTTAAAGGCAGAAATGGACTGATAGAAAATTCATGGCATAGAGAGATGTCTGCCCCATTCTATAACATTGAGAACCACCTAGATCTAACGCCCAATGACCTGAGGTGGAGCTTATGAAATAATAATAGAAATAAAGTGCATAGTAAGTGTAATGCACTTGAATCATCCCGGAACCATCACCCCTGCCCCGTCTGCCCTTATTGTTGTTTAGTCACTCAGTCATGTCCGACTCTTTGTGACCCCATGAACTGCAGCACGCCAGGCTTACCTGTCCTTCACCATCTCCAAGAGCTTGCTCAAACTCATATCCACTGAGCCAGTGATGCCATCCAAGCATCTCATCCTCTGTTGTCCCCTTCTCCTGCTGTCAATCTTGCCCAGCATCAGGGTCTTTTCTAATGAGCTCTTTGCCTCATGTGGCCAAAGTATTGGAGCTTCAGGTTTCGCATCAGTCCTTCCAGTGAATACTCAGGGTCGATTTCCTTTAGAATTGGCTGGATTGATCTCTTTGCAGTCCAAAGGACTCTCAAGAGTCTTCTCCAACACTACAGTTCAAAAGCATCAATTCTTCAGCCTTCTTTATGGTCCAGCTCTCACATCCATACATGCCCTGGTCCATGGAAAAATTGTCTTCCATAAAACTGGTCGCTGGTGCCAAAAAGGTTGGGGACCCCTGGTCTAGATGGTAAACCTGTCAAATGCCAGGATATCACCATCTGCCCTTTCAGGCTTAAGTAACTTTGATGCCAAGAACTAACCCATTTATTTGGCTCTGGCTCCAAAAGCTAATTAAACCTGAAAATTAGATATGAAACAAATATATTTCAAGTCCCTGCCAAATTTTCAGCAAAAACTGCCCAAATCTTGGTGCAGATTCAGGAGCAATTAACTTGTTGCCACTTACTACTTGGCTTCTTATAGATTTTGTATCTTCAAAGAGAGCAGTAGCAAATTATATAATGTGGCAGGACTTATTGTATCAGAACGTGGGAACTCATGGGATACTTGTTGACAACACAGTTTAACATCAATTTCTCAAGGGTTTTATACGCAGACACAGAAGTGAGTACAATATGTCCTGAGCCAGTTTCAAAATGTGGGGTTAATAGGGTATGATTGATGATGGGATTAATGTTCTCTGTTTAAGAGCCTGGAGCATCCTATGGCTTCAGTAGTGGAGGTTTTGGTGCCTCCGTCATCCCAGAGTCCCGTGAAGCTGGTGAGCAGTGATGCCCAAGTGGGGAAGGGTAATGAAGGTGAGTTTCAGGGGCAAAGATTCAGGACACTAACAGGGAGGTGTAAAGCGGCCTCTCAGCAGATTGAAAATTAGCAAAAAATAGACCAAGCTTGGTTACACTCTCCGCAGGTCCACGTTCTTCCTTCTTGCCTCACATCATGACACCCACTTCCACCTCCCACTATACACATACACACAGGGAGCAGCCTGTAAGGTGGAGTTTGTCCACCCTTTATAAGGGCTCATCAAGGAATACTGGGGCTTCAGAAGCTTGTATTTGCAGAGAAGAGGAGCAAGAGATCTAGGAGCTCTGACACTGCTTTTCTAGTGGGAGCTGGGAGTGGGGAGTAAAGGGACACAGGAGCTTTGGTTTCAGCTGAACTGATGCTAACATCCCACTGGGTTATAGCTTCAGATTGGAGCAGAGAAACAGAGGCTTTTGACAGTGAATAGCCTTGATTCTGGGGCGTCCATTCTTCTGGCATTCCTTGGATCATCCAAGGTCAAGGTTGAGCTCCAAAGACTTGACAAAGACCCAGAACCTTAGCTGTTAAAATATATTTTAGTGGTGCACTCTTATCTACATAAAAAACTGGCTACTTCCTCAGTATATGCTCATTGATTTTTATTTAAATAATATTCGTATTCTACCCTTCATCTAAAATAAAACACCATCATAAAAAAGCACAAAGACTAAACATATTTTTAAAAAACTAAATTTTGAAATAGAATAAATGGAAGTTGTTGTGGTTTCCTCCAGTGCTTCAAAGGACCGCTTTGGAACATGTGATGCAGACAAGCGTTCTAGGGTTGTGGGGAGATGAGATTGCCTTTCAGAAGCTGAGGTTTAAACTGAGCATATCGACTGGGAAAGCACAACAGGGGTGAGCGGGTGCTTCAGTTTGGGAAGGAAATCTGGACTCATCCCCTCGGAATTGCATTTATGACAGCAAAACTGATCCTATTGACTCCAAATGATCAGAACTGGTATCTAAACACACTCCTCTCCTCCATAAAGATTGCTCTAGAGTCAAGCTGCATGTGTAGATAGAAGGCAAAAGTGATGCAAGGTGGGGACTTCCCTGGTGGTGCAATGGTTAAGAATCCATCTGCCAATGCAGGAGACATGGTTTCGATCCCTGGTCTGGGACGGTCCCACTTGTTGTGAAACAACTAAGCTTGTGCCTAGAGCCTGGGCTCCACAACAAAGAGCAGCCCTCCCTCTCTTCAACTAGAGAAAGTTGATGTGAAGCAACAAAGACCCATAGCAACCAAAAGTAAATAAATAAATAATTTTAAAAAGTATTCGAGGTGAACCCTCCTTATTTTTAGAATATAAACCAGTAGGATACCCTCATATTTTCATGGCGGACTCTGAGATTGAAAAAGTCTTTTAGGAAGAATAGTTCTATCCCCTTTCTCTCATCATTGTAGGCTGTAGGAGGTGACTGGAAACTCAGGAATTCACGAGAAAGAAATGCTCAAACCCTGAATTTAAGAAATCTTTCTGGAATCCAGATGAGGAATTTTGAGGTGGCCTGAGAATCAACAGAAAGATCAGTTCAAAAGGGGTACAAGGTACCATGAACATAATTTCTTTCTCAGCCAGAGAAGCAATGTGGATTTCTGAGAAAACATATGCTTCTGTGTGCAATGCCAAACAAGACTGCTCTGCTGGTGAGACGTGTGACTCAGGCATCTCCTGAGAAAACGAACAGTAGGAGATTTATTGCAGGAATCAACTTGTGCGGTTCTGGAGGCTGGCAAGTCTCATCTGCCATCTGCAAGCTTCAGACCCTAGAGCCCACAGGTATGGTTCAGTCTGAGTCCAAAGTCTAAGAACCCAGAGAGTCAATGGTGTAAATCCCTTTCTGGGCAGGAGAAGATGAACTGTGATGCCCCCACTTAAGCCCTGAGGCAGGAAAGAGGGTGACTCCTTCCTTCATCCTTCCTCCCTCTGCCTTGTCCTGTTCAGTGGGCTGGAGGCCGATCACTCGCATTCAGAAGGACCATCTGTGGATTCCACTGATGCAAATACTAATTTCATTGCAGAGCTCACACCCACATCCAGAAACAGTGCTTCATCTGGGCTTCCTGGGGTTCAAGCTGACATGGAAAATCAATCATCAGGGAAGTCATAAGGAATGTCAACAACTTTGAGACACAAGTCAGAAGGGCTTGAAGAGGGAAGGACAGATGGTGAAACTTTCCACTTGAGTATTAAGTGAAATGAGTCTCAACAGCCACCTCAGTGAGATTTTGAGGTAGAAGATTTAGTGAATGAGAGATGGTGATACATTTAATTTTATGGGTCCAGTGCCGTAATTTTCAGGTGTGCAAGTGCTAACAACTAGTCTTTATGCAGCTGTTATGATGATATTAATGAGCATCAAACTATATTTAAAGATCTTTGTAGTTTCTCTCCTACTTTAAAATACTTCAGCATTAACAGGGTCCCTCAAATAACTATCAGGGGCTTCCCTGATACCTCAGTTGGTAAAGGATCTGCCTGCAAAGCAGGAGATCCCAGTTCAATTCCTGGGTCAGGAAGATCCCCTGGAGAAGGGAAAGGCTACATACTCCCGTATTCTGACCTGGAGAATTTCATGGACTGTATAGTCCATGAGATTGCAAAGAGTTAGACACGATTGGACAGCTCACTTCACTTCAGTTCCAGATAACTTGAAAGAATCCACCTGCAGTTCAGCTTATCCAGTATTCATCTGCTAAAACTGCCTCCATATAGCATTTGCTTTTAAATTAGCTGTCAAGACGGTTTTGTTAGAAATGAGCTCCTTTGTTTATAGAACTCGGGTAAAATAAATGAGGAGCGAGTGAGGGCCTTGCCAAAGGGATGGAAAAAGCACGAATTTTGTTCTTCTGGCCTTTGACATAGTTATTTTCCCAGCTATGTTGTCACCAATCCTCTGGAGAAGAAGAGAACAGAGGATATGTCAAGCTCTGTAACTTTTCTCAGATAAATAGCCACCCATCCATCTCCCCATTGGAGAGGAACTGCCAGCGAATACTAATGGCTGTAGGATCCGCCTCATTGATCTTCATCAGTCTGGTGTATTAGCCTTGGTGTCGCCTGTGAGCTGGGACCCGCCATTCTGCAACCTGCCGCGTCCTCCTCCTCCCCCGGCAACTTTCCTTTTAACCTTGGAGTCATTCATCCAGGCAGTGTCCTTGACACTGAGAGTCTAATGGTGGGTGATGGGATGGGCTCGGAAGGTGCTCAGCTCAGGGCAAAAGCCTGGGCACCACTGCTTGGTGACTTGAGTGGCAGAGCCAGGGAGGACCATGCACTGCCAACCCCACACTCCTGCCTGGTGTCTCAGCTTCACCTTTTCCTCAAGGGACGGGGCTTAGAAAGTATCAGCTCAGGGTGTCTCGTGTTTTCCTTCTGCTGAGATATTGTGGTTATAGCAGCTGCAGATGAATTTTACATAAAAATCTGAAATGACTCCCCTTTCCTTATTTCTCATAACAGATTTATTCTCTAGGAAATTAATGGGTTATGGCTGCCGTGGGAAGGGTGGGGAGAAGGATAGTTAGGGAGTTTGGGATGGACATGTACACACTGCTGTATTTAAAATGGATAATCAACAAGGACCCACTGTGCAATGCAGCACAGGGAATTCTTGCTCAGTGTTATGTGGCAGCCTGCATGGGAGGGGAGTTTGTGGGAAAATGGATACACGTATATGTATGGCTGAATTCCTTCACTGTTCACCTGAAACTATCACAACATTGTTAATTGGTTATACCCCAATATAAAATTAAAAGTTTAGAGAAAAGAACTGACTCAAATGTGCTCCTTTTTATAGCAGAGTAATATTCCATGTGTATATGTACTTCAACTTCCTTCTCCATTCTTCTGTGGATGGACATCTAGTTTTCTTCCCTATCCTAGCTATTGTAAACAGTGCTGCAATGAACACTGGGGTACCTGTGTCTCTTTCAATTCTGATTTCCTTAGGGTATATGCCTAGGTGTGGGATTGCTGGATTGTACGGTACTTTTATTTCTAGTTTTTAAAGGACTCTCCCCACTGTTCTCTATAGTAGTTGTATCAGTTTGCATTCCCACCAACAGTGTAAGAGGATTCCATTTCCTCCACATCCTCTCCAGCATTTATTGTTTGTAGCCTCTCTGGTGATGGTCATCCCTCAATCTTTCCTAGCATCAGGGTCTTCTCCAATGGGTCAGCTCTTTGAGTCAGGTGGCTGAAGGAATGGAGCTTCAGCATCAGTCTTTCTAATGAATTATTCAGGGTTCATTTCCTTTAGAATTGACTGGTTTAATCTCCCTGCAGTCCAAGGGACTCTCAAGAATCTTTTCCAGTACCACAGCTCAAAAGCATCAGTTCTTTGGTGTTCAGCCTTCTTTATGATCAAACTCACATGTGCATATGACTACTAGAAAAAAAACAAACAAACATAGCTTTGACTAGACAGACCTTTGTCTCAATCTCTTAGCTCCATAATTTGCGCTCAGAAGGACAAAGTAAAATGTGAAAACTAATTTATCGGTATGGGTCAGCTTCTCCAAAACACAAGGAGTCTCCTTGCTGCATTAACAACTTGTTAGCAGTCAGAAGAAACAGAGGTGCTAATGAGGCACTAATCACTCCCCCCCAACACATACCCTTTTAAGCAACTAATTATGACTAACAGCTATGCATCCCTATCAGCTTTAAAACCTAATGAATTCAACCTTCTGAAGAAAAATGATTAATGAGGATGGTCTGTACAGAACTTACTAAGAAAAGGTGAGGGAGGCTATTGAGAGTAAAATGTTGAAAATGTTGCAGGTTGCAGAATGGCTTTATTTCAATCTGTTATTTGAAATATTAAAAAAAGGAGAGATGTCTTCATTTCTCGTTTTTATAAGCCATCTGGAGTTTCAGCCAGCATTCAAGTCCCAGGGCCAAGAGAAATTGAAAATGTAAGCCTCTCTCCTTGAAACAGCCAAGGAGTGCTTTCTCTCTACAGCACTAGTACCTCATTTGCAAGTTTTAAGAGAGCTTTGCAAGCTTGAGGGGTTTGGGGCTCCGAGGCAGGAGTGAACTGTGCTCGTGTTTGTCCCTGCTGGTTCATCATCTGGATTTTGTGCTGCTTAATGTCCTTTTCAATGACTGAGCGCATAACTGCCCTGTGGCTACATATTAACTATTTTGGGACTTTGCAATTTCTCCTGGTTTCCAGTGCATGCTCATCATTAAGTTTGTACAGTGTTCTTGAATGATAACATAGAAGCCGAACACAAACATTAATAGGAAGCTATCTTTTAGAAAAGAATTGAATGAACGAGGTTTTTATTTTAAGCTTTGGATTGTGTAAGAGCTTTCCCATCAACCTGGTCTTGAAAGCAGATTTATGCCGGTCACATGCATGCCTGCCCAGGGCTCACAGTTTCACTCCTGGTGCCTCACCCTAGTCTGGAGCTGCCCAAATTCCACTCAGTCTGACCTCCAGCTTTCACTGTGCATCTTCATCCACCAAGTTGTCATTGTTTAGTCTCTCAGTCATGTCCGACTCATGACCTCATGGGCTGCAGTCCACCTGGTTCCTCTGTCCATAGGATTCTCCAGCCAAGAATACAGGAGTTGGTTGCCATGCCCTCAATCAGGGAATCTTCCCAACCCAGGTATTGAACCTGTATCTTCTGCACTGGCAGGTGGATTCTTTACAGCTGAGACTCCAGGGCAGCCTTCATCCCCCAAGCACACTGTCCCAAAGGAGAGCTGCGAGTTCTTTCACAAGCCTGCTCCTCCTGGACCTCGTGTTCTTCTGGGGTGTCCACCGCCCTGCCAGGCTGGCACCTCTCAGTGCTGACACAGTAGGTCTGTCTGCCTCTGAGTTCTGCCCTCTGAGTTCTATCCTTTGAAGGACAGCAAAGCCAGGTTTCTTGTGTCCCAGGGTTATAAAATCTTCCAGCTTTCTCAGTTTCAACTTACATCCTTCTCTCTTACAAGGTTCTAAAGATATAATCCTGGCCCTAGATTGGGAAGGACGGAATGGTAGCTGATAGGAGCCATCACCTCCTGATGGTGACACTACTGCTGTTCATGCCTGGTCTCCCTGAGTTACAAAGTGTGATGGTTGCCTTTGCCTGGAGCTCAACAAATGTGCTCAACTCTCAGACCAGTTTTTTGACAACCTTGCCAATAAGCTTTCATTAAAACATTCCCTTCACAATCTTGAGTTTACTACTCAGTCTTCCCAGATCCAGGAGGCGGGGAGGGGTGGGGGGTACCATGTTTAGAAGAACGTGCTTCACTTCTCCAAAATTTAGGGGCTCTGCTGCTATTTCACTCCTTTTCCACTTTAACCTGGAGGATTTTGGTGATAATTTAGTTGTAAGTGTTTGCTACTTGGTCTTCACTCAATCATGTGATGACCAGCTTTTATATAAATGTGGTCTTTAGAGCAGTTAAACATAAAACACGCGGATCTGTTTTAAGGTGTGTGTATCTATATACCCATATGTAAATGCAACACAGCATGTTTACCAAAGTGTAATAACCTTACCTTTCACCCCAAGGTTTAATATTTAAATAAGAGCAGATGGCTAAATTCTTAAGAGTGGATACAGTGGTTAACCCTCTACTTCTTCCTGGGGCACCACCTTCGTGTTAGCATTAGAGATCATTGTATAAAAGACGTCAAGTGAATCCTTTGACTATTTATCAAGTTACTGACTCCAGACAGAATTTCACTGTTGCTTATACAAGTATGTAAGAGCTTGGATTAGAGGACAGCATTGTAGGTCTGAATCTGGGTTCTGTCCCATGTTAACTCTGTAACTTGGAGCAAGCTACAGTGCTTGGTTTTTGCCTTCATTTTATTGTTTATAAAACTGGGATAATAATAGTACAAAGGACTTCCTCAGCTGTCTGGTAGTTAAAAGTCTGCTTTCCAAAGGAGGACACATGGGTTTGATCCCTGGTCAAGGAACTAAGATCCCACAAATACAGAACCACAAATGGCACTGCTGCTGCTGCTGCTGCTGCTAAGTCGCTTCAGTCGTATCTGACTCTGTGCGACCCCATGGATGGCAGCCCACCAGGCTCCCCCTTCCCTGGGATTCTCCAGGCAAGAACACTGGAGTGGGTTGCCATTTCCTTCTCCAATGCATGAAAGGGAAAAGTGAAAGTGAAGTCGCTCAGTCGCGTCTGACTCTTTGCGACCCCATGGACTGCAGCCTAGCAGGCTCCTCCATCCATGGGATTTTCCAGGCAAGAGTACTGGAGTGGGGTGCCATTGCCTTCTCTGCAAATGGCACTAGAAAATGTGAAGATTTCTATGCAAGAACAGCTGACCTTATCTTGTACCATACACAAAGATTAATTCAAAATGGATGATAGACCTAAATACGAAAGAAAAAAGTATAATAGTATATATACTATAAAGTTGCAAAGGTTAAATGAGTTACTGTTAATACTTGCATAGCATTTAATACATTGCTTGTAGAGAATAGGGCTTTCCCAGTGGCACTAAGGGTAAAGAACCCACCTTCCAGGGCAAGAGACCCGAGACATGGGTTCGATCCTTGGATCAGGAAGATGCCTTGGAAGAGGCCGTGGTAACCCACTCCAGTATTTTTGCCTGGGAAATCCCATGGACAGAGGAGCCTGGTGGGCTACTGTCTATGAGGTGGCAAAGAGCCAGACATAACTGAAGCAACTTAGCACACACGCACACACTGTACAGAATAAGAGCATAAGCTGTTAGCTCTTGGCTTATTACTTCTCACATCATTAAACTGCTGGCTTTAAGATGACAGTTATTTGTTTGTTGATTTTTGGAAATTAAAACTGAGTACCCCACAAAAAAAGAAAGAAAATTAAAATGAGACACTGAACAGAGAATGGAGAAGCAAAGAGAAAATCGAAAACCAGGACCTGGATCATAAATTGAGTGTTACAGTCAGGACCTGCAACATCAGTTGAATTAAGGGCTCTTCCAAGAGAGTCTGGATTTCAAATATTCTGTGCAGTCATTCCTATAACAAATTTTATTTGAAACAATGCTCCCTGTAGTCATATCCACAGAAAATTTTAAACCCAAATGATAGCTCTGATCAGGGCCAGGAAATTCCACTTAAACAAACTGTAAGGAGGATCCTAAACCAGGTCCATGAAGCTTGAAGGAGTTTAACTGCCCCGAATCAACAGGGCAGTACAGATAGGCTGAGGTCAACCCTGCAAAGTCTATCTTTCTCCTTCTCAAGTCACCAATGATGACACCAATCATTAGCTGGGGAAAAGAGTGTTGTTCACGTCAGGCTCACATTACTAGTCAAAAGCTGGGTGTTCATGAGCTAAACAGACCCTGATAGGCAGACTCTGACTGTGTCTTAAGCTTCTGTTACCTACTGGAAATTATCCCACTGCCTCTCAGCCAATCTTAATGTTAACAAGTGTCCTGAAGAAAATAGTTCAACATTTTAAAAATAAAAACACGAGTCTTTCTCTAGCTTATGCTTTGTCAGGCAGGGAATGGCTGTTTTCTTCTTTGTATAATATGTTCTCTGCTTCAAAGCCTCGAAAACATCCTGAAAGTCTGAAAAATCCATCCCTATGCAAGAAGCCTAAAAGAACTTTTAAGGCAAAATCAGTGGCATGCAGTCTAATGCATATTTTGTATCTTGGTTTAATCCATCTACTGGTGTAAACCTTTAATCCCCAATCTCCCCTCTCGTTTAGGCAGTGCTGGGAGAAAGTGGTCAAAATTGGGATTATATGGCTTAATACTAACAGCAGTTGATGCTTACGCTCTCAAAGCATTGCATAGTCGAGGAACCAGGTTGCTTAGGCAGTCAGTAAGCGATGGATCCTGGCGAGGCAGGTCCCCTGTTACTGGGTGGTGAAGTAGGAGGTTGGCTCTCATTTTTTTTGGAGGCTCCACTTGCAGCTGTTTTTAAAAGCCTTCTCTTATGAATAGTCACATATGTAGAAAACAAACTTATGGCTACTGGGGGGAAAAGAGGGGAGAGATAAATTGGAAGACTGGGATCAACATATACACACTACTAGATATAACAAAGAAAATAGATAACGAATAAGGACCTACTATATAGCACAAGAAACTCTGCTCAGTGCTCAGTAATGATCTATATGGGAAAATAATCTAATAAAGCGGGGATATATGTGTACATATAGCTGACTCTGTGCTGTACACCTGAAACTAACACAACATTGTAAATCAACTAGACTCCAATGATTATTTTTGAAAAGGGTTTCCCTCCTGAGAATTAAGCGTGAACGTTTGTAATATTTCAGTGTCTGACATTTCATCTTTCTAGATAAAAGTGGATTGTTAGCAAAGGCTCACAGGCATGCTCTGTATTGAAAGGTGGATGGATGCACCTGTTGAGACTCAACTCAACACCTTCTCATTTCCCACTGCTAAAGAGAGCTAATTTCCCATCTCTAACTCGAAGTGCTTTTGGCTCTTTTGTTGGAATAATTCATCATGGAACATCTGGCCAACTCATAAAGCTTTGCAGCTTCAAATAAAAAGCCTAAGTTGTTCTGGGTATATCAGCATTCCTCTTGATTATTAATATGAAGAACGAGTTGAGTGTCGTTGGACATCAACTCGAAGGAAATGTGACAAGTGAAACTTGTTCTTGGTGCATCTAATGTTGCATAAGTGTAGAATTCCCTTCTCCTGAGAGCTCTGTCTCCCCTTTTGGTGAACTTGGCAACGTAAACATTTTGATTTTGATTACACCATCTGGGTGAAATTACCTAGTTCTGCACTGAGCTTTTTGAGGGTTTCCTTTAAAGTCTTTCTCATTTGGATGTTAGTTCCCGTATATTTTTATTGTTATTATTATTGTGCAACCATAAAACTGACTTTGTGGTTGAATTCAGTTCAGTATAAACATGGTAGATGCTAAATGCACCGATTTTGATATAATTTGATAAGCAAATCAGTCTTCCGTGAAAAAATGAGCTCTGTGGTTTGGGGATGGGTGTATATCAGAAAATAACCCACAGAGCTTATAAAAATATGCCTGGTGTGGAATTTCCAAATGTTAAAAAATTTATTTTGTACGTTACATATTTGCCCAAAACCCTCAAAACATCGGGTTTGTTTAAAGGAATGTAAAATCAGAACACTAGTATTGGAACATAATTCAAGAAACCAACTAAAGTAATGAAGAAAACAAAGCATTCCAATTTTAGTTACTGAATAACAGCTAAATAACAGCAAGCAAAACACTTTAGGTCTTAAGCTCTCTTTCAGTCAAGATAAGTAAGGAAATGTGTCCAGTTAAGTAACTAAGAATGAGAAAAGAGGAAACATGGCTTCCCTTTGAGAGAGACAAACAGCTCTTACTCAAGTGGTTCTTCTATGGAGCCACCGAGAATTTAAATCTTGCCAAACGCATACACTTGGATGAATATACATATTTAATAGATTGATTTATCTCTCAAACAGCTATTCCCTCAATTGCAAATAGCAGTTGAGAACCTAAGGTGTATGAGAAGGAGGTAATTAACACAGGAAGGCAGAGTTTCTAGACATGGTCTTGAGAGTAAATGTATATGATATTTTGTTTCTGATCTCCTCTGTGAATTAAGTGGTATGGGTTGTCAGCTACAATATCATCATCTAATTATGGCACACATTGCATCATTATAATAAATATATAAATATAATGGCAATTGTAGCTGTAATCTCCTGCATAAATGTGGTTCTGAATTTGTAGAGGGTGCCTAGAATAGTTCATGGTAAAGTATCTGTTCAGATTGTCTCCATCTTTGGAGACAATCACTAAGGAACCTGGGCTATGGTTTTAATCTGTTTAATTGTGCCTGTGTACTAAGTTGCTTCAGCTGCGTCTGACTCTTTGCGACCTTATGGATCATAGCCTGTGAAGTCCCTCTGTCCATGGGATTTGCCAGGCGAGACTACTGGAGAGGGTTGCTGTGCCTTCATGCAGGGGACCTTCCCAACCGAGGAATCAAATCTGCGTCTCTTATGTCTCCAGCCTCTTGTGGATTCAGAGTAACAGCCCTAGTCTTTTGTAAAAGAATTGCCACCAAATCAGGATTTCTGCCCCTCTGGGTCCTTTCTCATCTGCTGAATGAAATAGGAAGCTGACCTGTGTGATGGGTTTGGCCAGTAGGGAGCATGATCGAGGGGTCAGAGCCAGGGGGCAGGGTTTGAGAGTTTGGAGAAGTTATTCCTTTGGACCCTTCCCTCCAGTTGTGTGATGTGACCTGCTGTGGCCACGACTCCTACCACGCAGCCCTCCCCACTTACTGGCTGCCTGGCCACCCTTCCCACCTGCTGCCCCCCTTGATCCTTTGGAGCAGTGGTTCTCTGATACTGCCAGCTCCAGGTGATACATGGCCATTTCTGTCAACAATCCTTGTTAAATTCTCCTCAAATTATCCAATTTGAGTTAGCTCTCTGTGACTTGCCTAGACATCCATCAGGATCTAGGCAATCACAAATACCTAATTCAAATTGGGTAATTTATATATGGGGCTTCCCTGGTGGCTCAGATGGTGAAGAATCTGCCTACAATGTGGGAGACCTGGGTTTGATCCCTAGATTGGGAAGACCCCTGGTAAAGGAAATGGCAACCCACGCTAGTATTCTTGCCTAGGAAATCCCATGGACAGAGGAGCCTGGCTGGGCTACAGTCCACCGGGTTGCAAAGAGCAACATGGCTGAGCAACTAACACTTTCACTTTCACTTTCACTTCATATATATTATATATATAATATAAAATATATGACATGAATTGGGGCTTTAAACTCAATATTGAAAATGATCTCTTTGAAAGTTTGGCTTAAAAATGTAAGATTCCTCAATCTTAATTATCTTATAATGACTCAAATAATTTTAAATATCAAGGAAATCATAATAAAAAACAACACTCTGTTAAGCATTTACGCTCTTCCTTTCACTTAAATCTCACCCAAATCCTTTGTAGTGTATATGATCTCCATTTACACATGAAGAAACAGCTTGAGAGAGTCTATAGGACAAGGATGGCAGGGAGAAAGGTCCAGATTAACACCTGTGTTTGAATTCTCCCCTCAGGCTTCAATAGGATGAATAGGTGATTCAGACACAGAGAAGGAGCTAGAAAGAAGGGTCAGCTGAGAAAGATCCCCATAAGGAGAAGAAAAGAAAGGTGAAAGCAAAGTTGAATAAGAGAGTAATCCAGGGACTTCTCCAGTGGTCCAGTGGTTAGGACTCCACCTTCCAGGGCAGGGGTGCATGTTCACTGGTCAGGGAGCTAAGCTCCCACATGGCGCACAGTGCAGAACCACAAATGGCACTAGAAAACTTGCACCAGTTCAGTTCAGTCGCTCAGTCATGTTTGACTCTTTGTGACGCCATGAACCGCAGCACGCCAGGCCTCCCTGTCCATCACCAACTCCCGGAGTTCACTCAAACTCATGTCCATTGAGTCGGTGATGCCATCCAACTATCTCATCCTCTGTCTTCCCCTTCTCCTCTTGTCTTCAATCTTTCCCAGCATCAGGGTCTTTTCAAATGAGTCAGCTCTTTGCATCAGGTGGCCAAAGTATTGGAGTTTCAGCTTCAACATCAGTCCTTCCAATGAACATTCAGGACTGATCTCCTTTAGGATGGACTGGTTGGATCTCCTTGCAGTCCAAGGGACTCTCAAGAGTCTTCTCCAACACCACAGTTCAAAAGCATCAATTCTGCTGTGCTCAGCTTTCTTTATAGTCCAACTCTCACATCCATACATGACCACTGGAAAAACCATAGCCTTGACTAGATGGACATTTGTTGGCCAAGTATTGTCTCTGCTTTTTAATATGCTGTCTTAGGTTGGTCATAAGTTTACTTCCAAGGAGTAAGCATCTATGCAAGAAAACTTGCATACCTCTATGCAAAAAAATAGCAACAACAACTGATCACACCTTACACCATATACAAAGATTAACTCAAAGTGCATCATAGACCTAAAATGCAAAACCTAAAAAGAATTAAAAAAATATTTTTAATTAAAAAAGGAGAATATCCAACAAAGAAGTCAAACTGAATGGTTGGAAGAAAGCACTGGGCAAAAAAGCAAAATGGGAAAGACAGGGAAGATATGAGCTTGGAGAGAGTGAGGGAAATTGGGAAGGTCTTGGAAATGGCACCTTACATAATCTGGTCTTGCATCTCTTACCTCCCCAGACTCAAACTTGAAGGAAAGGGGAGGAAATAGAAGAGGGGAAGGGAAAGAGGGTCAGAGTTGGGCCATGGGAAGAGGCAGGTAAGAGACAAATGATCCATCAGGGCCATTTTTGTAAAAGACAAAATGCCAATGGTTTATTACTATTATCTAGTCAAACCTACTATCAAGTCTTAAACTTTGTGAAATTTTTTTAAACTAATTCATTTATCTTCTGGTTTTTATTTTTTAAGCCAGACTGTGTGGCATGTGGGATCTTAGTTCCCCAACCAGGGATGGAACTCACTACCCCTACACTGGAGGCAGGGAGTCTTAACCAACAGGGAAGTCCCTTAGTGAAATTTTAAATGAGAGAACATTCTGGAGGCAGGAAGCATCTTTTCAAATGAAATAGACTATATCCTGAGCAACTAAACACTCGCTTTCTATTCAGAATAATGCTACCGGGACAGTCAGGGTGAACACATCAATGTTAGGACTGCATGTTGACCAGTTTTGAACCTGATTATCCAGTGTTTTCACTTCCTACCAAGTAAAACTTTTGAAAATACTTGACAGGTGATGCTTGACCTTTCAAGTTAAGCAAGTTTGTACCGTTATATTCTAACATGACTCAAACATTAATTTTATCACTCACTCTCTTGTCTTTCACCATTTGCTGTTATGACAATTTGCTTCTTAAGTAAAACTGGCACATAATGAACCTTTACACACGTGACAGGTATTTTCATTAAAACCATCTGGCGGCCCCAGTGCACATTGCATTTGGACCTGAGCCAGTTACTGAGGGTGGGAGGAGGTGCAGCCACTCCACTAATCTACTTGGGTTTTTGTTTCTTTGTGTGTTTTTTGTTGCTGTTGTTTTTGCTCCTTTCTTGATCATTTCCAGTCATTTTTCTGTCTCCCTTTATACCAGACACCCCCTCTGGATCATTTCCCACAGGTCATGCCCTCCTCTGCCTTTTCATTGGACATATACTACTCAAATCTTTGTCCCCAACACCCACTGACACTGTCCTTATCAAGGTGACCTGTAATTTGCATTCTGTCCCATCAGGGGTCACTTCCCAGCCCTCATCTTATTCTAACAGCCATCTGTCACATGGGACCATGACCGATGTGGGACAATTTTTTCCCGTGGCTCCCAAGACACCCCATGTTCATTTCCCCCACCTGTCTGGCTGCTCCTCCTCCTTGCCCTGAACTCCAAATGGTGCCTCAGACCTTGGTTCTTGAGATTGTCCTTACCACCCCATCCCACATCTTCAAATGCCATGACTAGCCTGAAAGTGTTAGTTGCTCAGTCATGCCTGACTTGCAACCCCATGGACTGTACCAGGCTCCTCTGTTCTTGGGATACTACAGGCTATAATACTGGAGCGGATTGCGATTCCCTTCTCCAGGGATCTTCCTGACCTGGCTATTAAACCCACATCTCCTGCATTGGCAGGGGGATTTGTTACCAATGATCCCCCAGGGACATCTTCATTGTGCTTCCCCTCAAAATCCCAAATTACAAGGAGACAGGGAGCAGCTCCCGCTCATGCTTGAAGGGCTCAGTATGAGCTACAGCTTGCAGGCAACAATGGGTCTGCATTGTCTGCCACCCATTATCTGGAAGGATTTAAAAGGATGATAATTTTCTCCTTTCTTCCTTCTCTGAAATTCAAAGAACACACTCCTCCAACCAGACAAACACATTAAGCGTTTTTTAAAAATGAGGAACCCAAAATAACTTGGATTGACCAAACAAAGAAAACAAGGATTTTAAGAACTCTTTTTTTTTTTTCCTCTCTACACAAGTGCAATTTTTAAAAGGGGAAAAAAGAAAATTTGGCAGGTTTTTTCGTTACTAATTAAAAAGCTATTTTAATGGCACAGCAGAACATTTAGGAAAAGTTAAAGAACCGAGGAACATGACAGAACTGAATGAATGTCGTTACAATGTAATCTAAACCTCACATGACTGTTTTAAAAAGCATTTAGTGGATGGAACTCCCAACTGACCTTATCGGCACTTAAACATACATTGAAATCATAGTAAAGTGATATTCCCAGAATATAGGTTGGTCTCCTTGTGAATACCTTGGTAAACATAATCTGCTTTATTTCATTTTTATCTTTTGTTTCCTCTTATATGGTGATAATCATTGTAAAAACTTTAGTGCGCTTAGAATAAGCATGATCTAGACCCCACTCCAGTACTCTTGCCTGGAAAATCCCACGGGCAGAGAAGCCTGGTAGGCTGCAGTCCATGGGGTCGCGAAGAGTCGAACACGACTGAGCGACTTCACTTTCACTTTTCACTTTTCATGCATTGAAGAAGGAAATGGCAATCCACTCCAGTGTTCTTGCCTGGAGAATCCTAGGGACAGAGGAACCTGAAGGGCTGCTATCTATCTGTTCAGTTCAGTTCACTTTAGTCGCTCAGTCATGTCCAACTCCTTGCGACCTCATGAATTGCAGCACACCAGGCCTCCCTGTCCATCACCAACTCCTGGAGTTCACTCAGACTCACGTCCATCGAGTCTGTGATGCCATCCAGCCATCTCATCCTCTGTCGTCCCCTTCTCCTCCTGCCCCCAATCTCTCCCAGCATCAGAGTCTTTTCCAATGAGTCAACTCTTCGCATGAGGTGGCCAAAGGACTGGAGTTTCAGTGTCAGTATCATTCCTTCGAAAGAAATCCCAGAGCTGATCTCCTTCAGAATGGACTGATTGGATGTCCTTGCAGTCCAAGGGACTCTCAAGAGTCTTCTCCAACACCACAGTTCAAAAGCATCAATTCTTCAGCGCTCAGCCTTCTTCACAGTCCAACTCTCACATCCATACATGACCACAGGAAAAACCATAGCCTTGACTAGATGGACCTTAGTTGACAAAGTAATATCTCTGCTTTTGAATATGCTATCTAGGTTGGTCATAATTTTTCTTCCAAGGAGTAAGTGTCTTTTAATTTCATGGCTGCAATCACCATTTGCAGTGATTTTGGAGCCCAAAAATATAAAGTCTGACACTGTTTCCACTGTTTCCCCATCTATTTCCCATGAAGTGATGGGATTGGATGCCATGATCTTCGTTTTCTGAATGTTGAGCTTTAAGCCAACTTTTTCACTCTCCACTTTCACTTTCATCAAGAGGCTTTTTAGTTCCTCTTCACTTTCTGCCATAAGGGTGGTGTCATCTGCATATCTGAGGTTATTGATATTTCTCCCTGAAATCTTGATTCCAGCTTGTGATTCTTCCAGCCCAGCATTTCTCATGGTGTACTCTGCATATAAGTTAAATAAGCAGGGTGACAATATACAGCCTGATGCAGCCCTTTTCCTATTTTGAACCAGTTTGTTGTTCCATGTCCAGTTCTAACTGCTGCTTCCTGACCTGCATACAGAATTCTCAAGAGGCAGGTCAGGTGATCTGGCATCTATGGGGTTGCACAAAGTCGGACACAACTGAAGCAACTTAGCAGCAGTGACCTGAATATTCATTGGAAGGACTGAGGTGAAGCTGAAGCTCCAATACTTAGGCCACCTGATGTGAAGAACTGACTCATTGAAAAAGACCCTGGGGAAGACTGAAGGTAGGGGGAGAAGCAGGTGACAGAGGATGAGATGGTTAGAAGGTATCACTGACTCAATGGACATGAGTTCGAGCAAACTCTGGAAGATAGTGAAGGACAGGGAAGCCTGGTGTGCTGCAGTCAATGGGATCTCAAAGAGTCAGACATGACTGAGCAACTGACTGAACAATAATTAGTGACCACGAATTGATTCTATGATGGTTTGGAATCTCGTAATGCTCCGGGGTTATGGCTGCCAGCATTCTCTGTGTAGTCACTATTCCTGAGTGTGTGATTATGGAAGATGACATAAAACCAAATGGCTAATAAACCTAGGACAACTTGAGGACAGCAGTTCCTCAGAGGCACTGGCTTTCTTGACATTTACCTGTTTATTCAGGTGAGTCAGACAATTAAATCATTTTTGCTGAAACACAGCTTTCTGTTCTTGTGGGCGGTTTACACACTGGCCCTACTCATCCTGCCCTGTTTTGAAGCACTGGGCATCTGCTCGTTACAAACACCTTCACAACCTGGTGTAGTTCAACTCATTTATCCTCACACTGTGAGGGACTCAGCAAAATGGAAAGCACATCTACCTCCTGCATCTCTGGCTTCAAGAGCAATTTCGTACTACCTGGAAATCGATTCCATCTGATTACAAGAGAAATCTCGATTTAATCCCGTGTGTTGGGAATAGCAAACCACTCCAGTGTTCTCGCCTAGAGAGTCCCATGGACAGAGGAGCCTGGCGGGCTACAGTCCATGGGGTGGCAAAGAGTTGGACATGACTGAGCGAACATTACTTAGCTGTTATGCAATGAGATGTCAAATCTCACCAGAAAAACAAACACATTGTTTTTCGAGTTCCTCTTGGCTATGAGTTATTAATGAACCAATATTCATATTCTTCATCTGTGGTGTAGATTCATAAATAAAGCCACAACTCTGCTGTCTTAAGGTTCAAAGTCCCTTTCAGGGAAGGCTGCTCTGCCTGTGAATGTCCAAGGATGCAAACAGCCAAGGCAGGCAGAGCCCAGTGCACTCCGCTTGCGTGTCAGCTGCTCTGCAACGGTAAGGTTTGGTTTTGCTGTTCAGTTTCATGAGGCTGTCGGACCTCCTGGTGAAATGGGGGTTCCTGTGTATTAATATCATCATGGGTTCTGCTACCACTGCTGAATTTCATCCTTGAGAAACAATGTCCTCTTGGTCTGCAGTAATGTCCCTGACACAGTGCTTATGTGATGTGTCAGGGCTTAGATTGGCCACCCAGGCTTAGGGGCCTGTGGCTTGTGGTTTAGGTGGACTATCCAAATGTCATTGCCAAGACCAATGTCAAGCAGCTTCCAACAGGAATACGGCTAGACCATTTATTCTATATTGTCATAACCACTGACTGGGTGCTTTCTGTACTGAAGAAGTACACTTATTGGTTTTTGAAAGTATTTGAAAGTATTTTGAAAGTATTATATATTAGAAGTTTGCAAAGAATGGTAGGGAATTTTCTTTATTTCAGACTGTCAAATGGAGCTAGCAGTGTGACAAATCTCTGCCTTACTATAGCAATACAAATGCTCCTGAATTTCCCTAAGACTGGGTCTAGCTTCAGTCTCTGAACAAAAAAGTAGCCAGATTCAGTACAACTATCTCTTTAGATGCTTCTGGAAAGACCAAGTGTTCCGGGTGTGGAGTCTTCATTGTGTACATACAAGTCCAATTTGGCAGTGTAACCATGAGAGGTGAAGCCCTGGAGAAGTGACTCCCCCAACCAAATGAACAAGAAGTTGATGAATAAGATCAGGAATTAAAGTTCAATTTCATGATTAGCAAAGTTGTCTCTGTGGTTGTCTCATTCCCTCACATTAGTAGGTCACAGCAGGAGGACCACGATACTTAGGGGGCCGGGTGGGCTGCTCTGGGCAACGTACTGAGGAGTTCCTGCCACTTGCCTTTGCCATTTCTAGGCTTCTGACAATTTCTCTCTCTGTGTTTCCAAAATCATCTAAGAGAAGTTCATTTAATCAGTCACAACCTGTCATATTTGCCACATATGTTTCCTTTTGTAGAAATTAGAACAATTCTTTCATTTGAGAGTTTTAAACATTTTTGCTTAGAATCCTTGGAGTGTCTGATAAAAGCACATGAGCAGCATCCACACACCTGGTGTCCTGGTCCCTTTGTGGGAGGTTCTGGTACCCAGCTTTCTTTGCAGACCCATCTTGGCTCTTTCAATAGGCTCTGGCAAAGCACTGTTTATCACTGGTAAATAATCCATAAAGTAAATCACTCACATATTAAAACTTTAATAATTTATCAGCTTAAGCTGAGATTCATTGTCTTTTTTCAAGATGAATAGAGCTAACAAGATATATTTGAATGGTAATGCCTCATATTTAATATTGGCAATTTATCATTGATAATACAGCTGTTAATGTGGTTCATTTATGAGTAAAAACAATACAGCTGATTTTAATATTTCTATTTTTTTAGATGTATCTCTCCATTTTGCCTGCTCTGACACCAGAGGCATGCTTAGGAAGCAGGAAGTCAGAATTTAACTTTGGCATGCAGGACAATTAGCCTTTGTTTAATTAGACTTGAACTTGTCCCAAGCCCATGCTTTAATAGTGTCCATGCCTTATTTCATTCTAATCTAACAATAATCCAGTGAGCAGGTACTACAAATACACGGCCCCACCATGCAGCTGTCTGATCCATGTGTGCTGAATAAATGACTCATCCCAGTGAAAAGGAGGCTTAGAGAGTTGAAGTAACTTATTCAAAGGAGAAGGGGGTGGCAGAGGATGAGATGGTTGGATGGCATCACCGACTCAATGAACATGAATCTAAGCAAACTCTGGGAGAGAGTGAAGGACAGAAGAGCCTAGCGTGCTGCAGTCCCATGGGGTCACAAAGAGCTGGACACAATCGAGAGACTGAACAACAACAACATACTAAAAGCCAACCAGCTTCTACCTGCTAGAACTAAATCTGAATCCAGATGCAAGCCTGAGCTCCTGGCCATGCTTCTCTCTCAGCTAGAACAGAAGTTAGAACTGGAAGACAGACAGCTGAGGGACAGATGATCTTGCTGCAAACAGGAAATGGACTGAGTGAGGCCACATCTGAGGCCACATGGTTCATCTACACCATCTGCAGAGGTTCCAGCCCCTCGACCCTCAGGTGTCTTTGGTGGGTTCTCTTCAATTTACCAAGACTGTGCAAAATTCATTCTGCCCATCAGCAGCTCCTGCTTGTTTTGATGCTGTTGGTTTTAACCCTCTTGCCCTTTGTGATTCCAGATTCCAGCAGATGTCTCAAGGGGAATCAGTCTAAGTGTAGGATCACACCCCTGCACCCTCTTCATCACCTGGACTTGATGCCCATTTTGCTTCATGTGGCAGTCTCACACTGTTAGATCTCAAACATGTCTGTCCTGCATTGTGAGATGACCGAAAGTTCTACTGGTTTCTTTTTTCCCCGCCACTGGCCTTGTGCCAGCCTGTTGCCTGCCCTCAGCCTCCCATCCTCCCCCTGAAAGTTGGCAATGCCCCAGGAAAAACAAGAACAGCTGCAGGATTTAGGCTCACCTCTCTGAAGTCCCTTCTCACGAGGACCTTTGTCACCTGGCCCCTATAGTCACCTTGGCTAATCAACAACACCTTCAAACAGATTTCCTTCTTTCTTTTGAGTGATGTGACCAGTTTTTCTCGTTGTTCTTGGAGGCAGTGTTGGTCTGCGGCACCTAGTTCATCACAGCAGAAATGGACTCTGCAGTGAATTCGTTTAAGCTGCAGTATTTCCCATCAGGGTGTGCTGTATTTATAAGTTACTTTCCAAAGAGTGTCCTACTTGGTTTTATAGACTGAAGTTCCCTCTTCATAAATCTGCAGTGGATGGCTGCTAAGAAACTGGATGAATAATAAAAAATAAGTCGATCTTTATGCCGTATTATATTTTATATTAATCAGCAAGTCTTTGTACTGGCACACCAGGCTGAGTTCCCCAGAAGTTGCAGAGACAAGCCAAGCGAATAAGGCTACTAAAATTCTGTCTGTGTACCTAAATCTACAGACAGAAGCATATTCATGTCTAGCAAAATTTTATAGCAAGCACACATACATTCATACCAGCATATGTGAAGCTTTGGGAATATAATTCAAATAGTACCAAACTGTGATATGGATATAATTATTGGAATTCAACATTAAAATTAATCAAATTAGACAGCAGTCTAATTATTCAGTCAAAATCTCTGCCCATTACATTAGCATTAAGGAAGCAATATCTGATTTTGAGGGGATAAAATTCACAAGGCCTGGATTACTGTCTTTGTTATTTGACCCTAAGCAGTAGAATTTTCCCTAGGTCCATTTTATCCTCTAAAAGGGACCAGTATTTTTTATATTATTCTTGTCATGCGGCTGTTTAGAGAGGAAAATTAGGTCATAGACATAAAAATGCTGTGGAAAGTTCAATGCGTCTAAAATTATGCGTTATTATTAGCTTTAAAAAGTTTCAAGGAATTAGCAATACATGAATAGAGAAATTCAGCAACTTCGCACCTGGGCGTCTGACTCAGGAAATGGCTTTTTAGAAAAAGCAGGCAGGAGGGCGCAGAGCAGAGTGAGCTAACAGGAGCTTAGTGTCAAGGTAGGTAGGCAGCCAGGCACCATGCTGATTTCAGAGAAACCAGGCAGCTTCTGCGTCTCCATGCATGGTCCCCTTCCTCTCCTCTTGCAGCTCCCAAACACTTCCAAGTGCACGCGCGCTCACACACACAGGCATGCACACACACACACATGCACATATTCAGTGCTTGCCTACTCTAGGGTCAAAACCTAAAGCTGCATCATGAGGTCACTAACTCTATAGGAACAAGCCTCTCAAGATAGCACTCTCAAGCCATTTTTGTCGTGTGTCTTCTTTTTTTTAAAAAAAATTTATTTATGAGTAAGGCTTGTGTTCCTGCTCAAGAATGACATTTGCGACTGGAGGACCCAAAGTGCCAGAGAACTCTGGGTTACAGGAAAGACATGCCAAAGCTGGGTGTGAGAGGAAAGAGGAAAGTAGAATTCACAGGAAACATGGAAATAACCGCAGCTCTGGGCTCTTACACACCACAACTGAGAATTTGTGTTGCTGCTGTGTGGCTTCCCAAGGTCTCTGTGTCAAGTGAGGGTCTAAGGTGGTGAAAGAGGGAATGTTATCTTTCAAGTCAAATGAACTATTTGCCTTTCCCCGATTTAAGAGTGTTGTCCGGAGAAACAGAACCAATGGGGTAAATATCAATAAAGAATCTCTGTCCCTCTAGGGCTTGCCTGGTGGCTCAGCGATAAAGAAGCTGCCTGCCAATGCAAGAGACACAGATTTGATTCCTGGGTCAGGGAGACCCTCTGGAGAAGGGCAAGGCAACCCACTCCAGTATTCTTGCCTGGGAAATCCCATGGACAAAGGAGCCTGGCAGACTGCAGTTCATGATGTAGCAAAGAGTCAAACACAACTGAACAACTGAGCATGCACGCACATCTCTCTACATATACACATACAGATTGACTAACCGTTTCGCACATATATATGAAGAGATCACATAGGCAAAGGTATTAATATATGAGATCTGTTCTTCATAAGGAATTGGCTCCTGCATCCATGGGATCTGGGAGCCCCCACCCACAGGCTGCAGACCCTGGAGAGATGACGGTACAGGAGCCCAGTGGCCACCAGCTGGAGGATTCCATTTTGCTGGGGGAGGCAGGACTTTTGTTCTTTTTAGGCCTTCTGCTGCCTGGATGAGGCCCACTCACAGATGAAATTTATATGCTTTACCCAAATTTCCCCAGTTTAAATGTTGACCTCACCCCTCCACATCCTCCAGGTTGGTGATTAAGTTCACCAGTTCCCTTGAGGCATGTGAGCTCTCTCCTTGAAATGGAAAAACATTAGGAAAAAGTGATGCTCCTTATAAATTCTGAGCAAATAGACCCTGTTTCAGTAACATCACTGCATCTGTAATTCCTGCTGATCAGAAGACCTTACAAAGGTCTAGGTCAGCAACAGCCACACCACCATGTGTCTGTGAAGGAAAAAGTGTTTTTCAAAGAAATGAGCACCTTCTCCATCATGGCAGCTTCTCTAAATATCCATCAACAGATGAACAGATAAAAAAGATGTGCTACATGTATACAATGGAACATTACTCAGATATAAAAAAGCATGAAGTAATGCCATCTACAGCAACATGGATGCAACTAGAGATTAGCATAGAGTGAGGTGAGTCAGGAAGAGAAAGACAAATACCGCCGTGATATCACTTATATGTGGAATCTAAAATAAGACACAAATGAGCTCATGCGCAAGACAGGAACGGACTCACAGACATAGAGAACAGACAGGGGGTTGCCAAGGGGGAGGAGGGGTGGGGGAGGGATGGACTGGGAGATTGGGGTTAGGGGTGCAAGCTATTATGCATAAAATGGGTGAACCAAAAGATTCTACTGTAAAGCACAGGAAACTATGTTCAATATCCTGTGATAAGCCATAATGGAAAAGAATACAAAAATGATTTTATATATATATGTGCATGTATGTATGTATGTATAACTGACTCACTTTGTTGTACAGCAGAAATTAACACAACGTTGTAAATCAGCTATACTTTAAAACCAATGAGAAACAAAAACTAAAGTGAACAACTTTCTGCTGTGTCTAAGCGGCTGTGCTTTCTGTTTTTAAGGGGATAATTTACTAAACAAGATATGTAGTGGCATTCAGACTTACCCGTTTCACGAGGTGAAGCTTTATTGCAATGACAACTTTATAACATTTCCCCCTCATCCTGAGATGACTTCCTGGGGACGGAGGCTGGTACCCTCCGCTCACCAGCTGCCGTGCGCTTGCACACGCCAGCAATAATCAAGGTCTGCTCTGAGACTGCAGGTGACCCAGTCTGCATATGACATACCAGAGGCTAGAGGAGAACATTACCCAGATTGCCCTGCTATGTGGGTGAGGCTGACAACCTGGCTTGCTCAGAGGCAGAGTGGGCTCCGGGGGTCAAGTTCATGGTTTCTGAAAGAAGGAGCTTATCAGCTTCTCCACATGTCCTTCCTAGATGGAGCCAGAAGCAGGCTGAGCTCAAAGCCGGAGCTGCAATCAGAATCTCCCGGGCTTTTGTCAGCTTTCAGGAGAAGAGCATGACTTAGAATTAACGATTGGCTTTATTATTATTTTAGTTTTATATTAATAACATTTCCAAGTGTGCATGATTTCTATCGCAGGAGAAGAGCTTTGCTGGCTGAATGGTCACCAGTTTAAACTGAGGATTGCATAACTTGGCCTCAGGCAGGAGACATTTATCATCCTTATCTTCAGACCCTCTCCCTCCTACTTGAGTTCAGAAACACATTTTAGCAAAGAGCTGTCCAGGTAAATAGATGATGTCTCTCTGTGTTAAATTTATGGCTCAGTTACAATCAATCTTATGCTATCAGCTTTCAGTTGTCTGTACATAATTAATATAAACAAAGCAGGGAACCATCGTTTCTTATGCCACTTTGTTCCAAGCTGGAAAAAATGAAATCAGCGCCTGCCTTAGAAGTAATTGGCCCCAGCATATGATCTTAGAATGTCTCGATAGGCAAAACGGGAAAGAGAAAATCCCTTTGAGTATGATTTATTCCAGTTTTGTAGATTTGTAACCATTCCCTTCTCCAGGGGATCCTCCCAATCCAGAGATCGAACCTGGGTCTCCTGCATTGCAGACAGATTCTTTACCGTCTGAGCCACCAGGGAAGCCCCAAGTGATATTCACCTTACTGAAATTAACAGCTCAGATTGTTGTTTTTCCTCCACCCCACTGTTTCCGGCCTGTTACCTGGGTTGGGGGAAACGAACCTGCTCAGGTCAGCTCTAAAGCTTCTGCCTGTGGCATAGAAGGTGTGGTGACCAAGTGAGCTATGTGTTCTGCACCAAAGTGGCTCCCTGATGTATAATTGCATGACCCTCCTGGGCTGTTTGGCTTGACTGCTAAGTTTTGCTACATGTCTATTGTGACAAATGACTGAAGCCAATCCCCGTAAATGATCTGCCTTTTAAAACCAAAGAATACCTAGAATTAAAAACCAGCTGAACCCATTTCTTGTCTTATAACAAGGCCATTCAATGAAAACAAGATGGCTCGCGTGGAATGACTTGCAGGCTTTACAATCAGATCCTTCGTGTGGCAGACCCATATGTACAGCTGTTTATCAGTTTTGGTCTGAGGCATTAGGTGTGCTACAGATATTGGACCCTAATTTCTCCGCTGAAAACTTTATTAAGCATCCTTTAGTTTGGCCAGATAGACATCTGTGTTTCTAGATTAATGTATTAGGCATTTTTAAATCCTAGAGACACACAGAGCTGCTTTGCAGAAATTTCAATATGTGCCCAAAGGATTATCATGGATCCATAGAGGGTACTATTATGTATATTCACTGCTTGCCCTGCAAAAGACTGAGCCTTTCAGCAAATCTTCACACACACAAAAGCAGCAGAGCTTCTGTATTTCGGCATCACTGTGGATTGTTTGATAATAGGTGTCACCTTGGCACTTCATTCCAAGGGTTCTTGAAATGTATTTCCTCCTGAATTTCAATGGCTCGAGTATGTGCAGTGTGACTGTATTTATGCAGCTTTGAAGAACAGCAGAATATTTAATGACACACACAAACAATTTAGGGTTAACTCAAATATAGAAAAATGATAGTCAAATGAAAAACCAGCATCCAGTTCTAACTTGTAACATAACTTCCCTAATATGCAAAGCATGTATGTGAATTAAGAAAGTAATGCATGCCCTCATTAGGGTTGGGTACAGCTTAAACAAAATAATTTATTCCAAAATAAACGCAGGTTCACAGGAGGCTTACATCATAGCCACCTTGTTAGAAACTGGAAAAGGCTGATGAATAAGTGAGCACCAAGTGTTTCCCTGAAAGATTCAAAGATGAGCAGGCAAGTGAGACCACAGGAAGACACATCCCCATCAACACCATTGGAAGGTGGTGCCCAGAACCTCAGCAGCAGCAGGTCAGTAACGCAGTAGAGCTACCTTAGCCAGCAGTCCGTTGATCCAGCAATTAAACCAGATTGAACAAAGGCATATACGTGTCTGTGTGTGTTTATATCACAGTGATTTTGAGAGAGGGAGTAAATGAAAAGAAAATCTAAATCTCTAATGATAGGATATTGGTGAGAAAATTACAGTACAGTCATACACTAGGGTAATAGGCAGCTACTGAAATAAACTTATCGAAATCTATTTATTGACATGAAAAGATGTTGATTGCACATTTTACTGGGAAAAAAATTAAGCTATAGCTCTGTAGCACTATTTTTAAATGAATTCTAACATCAAGATATTGAAACATCGACAAGAGTGCATGCCATGTCAACAGCAACTCTAGATGGATTTTTCCCCCCATTTGGCTTACCTGTATCCCCTCACTTTCCTTTTCTCTCTTTCTTTAGTAAACGAATATAAATTTTGCAGTAAAAAATAAACGTTACATGTTTTAAAAATAGAACACACGCATCTAGAAGAGAATTCTCTCTCGCTGTCACCTTGGGGAACTATAAAAACCTAATGATTTGGTATAAAACTACTTCTGTGTCTCTTCACCAGAATCATTTTCTAGACTGAAAAAGGATCCATCTTCATCCATCTTGCTAAGATGGCATCTTTGGCAGTTCTTAGTTCCTGTATTATCTTTCAAGAAGAATTCAACCCCTGAAGTAACCTGTCCTTAAGGCTGAGAACTGAAAACCTCCTCGTAACCTGATTAAGAATGATAAGTTGCAGTGGTGAAACCATCTGTAAGATTCCTTTGATGATATCTAAATACATATATTTTCATAGTTGTATATTTTTTCATAAAAATGTGTACAAATGTCAGGGTTTTCCCAATGCACAGTGGTAAACAATCTGCTTGCCAAAGCAGGAGCCTTGGGTTTGATACCTGGGTCAGGAAGATCCTCTGAATGAGGAAATGGCAACCTACTCCAGTACTCTTGCTGGGAGAATCCCATGGACAGAGGAGCCTGGTGGGATATAGTCCTTGGGGTCACAAAGAGTTGGATATGACTGAGCCACTAAAGAAAAATAAAATTCTAGGCTGAATTCATTACTATATAGCCATGACTATAATATACATTTTTATCTTTAGATTTCAAAACAAATAAAAATAAAAATATTTTGTGGCCCCTAAAAGTCCAGTTGGCCCTGGACACAGTGCCTCCATGCCTGACTGGGCAGATGGGGCTGTTGGCCTGGAGCACAGCATTTCACCCCTGGTTGCCAATGTATGTAATGACACAGCCTGAACGCTCAGAGCTGTGTGGCCACATCTTACTTTGGCACTCTATTTCCTGGGGTCACGAGCTTAGTTCAGACTGGGTCTATAGGTTGGCCCTCTATGTGCCCAGAACATAGCAGGAGCTCTCCAGGAGGGCCCGAGTGTCCTCCCTGGACGAGGCTGTTCTCCCAGGTTTTCCAATGGACAGAGGCTCCCACTGCCAGCTTGGCAAGTTGTGGCCTGGTGGGTCCTGACCTTCCTGGCACCCTCCTCTGCTTCTGATCGCAGCAGCTGACCCCAGGAACACAGCTATCTACCTGCCCACCATTCAGGTCTTTATCATTCATTCACAGCCACAATTCTTTTCTTTATTTTTGCAGCTGAAACATTTGGTGAACATTGTAGGAGGTAGCACAGGACAGAGATAGGAACTTGGACTTCAGAATGAACAGCTCTGACCTGAATGTTGGTTGGGTCACTAAGCTGTATAACCTTAAGGCAATTACTTGCTTTCTCTGAGTGTCAGAGAGTGTCTGTGTTTTTCCTTTCAATGTAGGTAATGACGCTTTGTTTATGGGAACAGTGTGAGGAACAGAAGAAGCAGGGGAGGCAGAAGCCTGACTTTCTTCACCAAAGAAGCTCATTAAATATCCACGTTTTTCTCCTTCTCACCCTCCATCCACTCCAGGCAGCAGTCCAAACAAACATTGGTTACGGACAAATATTAAACCCATTTTCAAAGGATGGAGAGCAAGGGAGAAATGTAAGGAAAGAGGTTGCCTGTTTCCAAAGACAATTTTCAAAGAGGCAACAGATGGGGAGCCCTGCCCAGGCCGGGCCAGGTCCCTCCAACTGGGAGGGCCATCCACTCTCTTTGGGCAGCAGGTGGACTCCCAGTGTCAGACTTGGGCCTGTGAGCTGCTTTTTGGGATGTCCAGGCTATCTGAGCTAAGCTGCTTCCTGTGCCCACACCACTTTCTCTTTCCCTGCAGCCCCTGCCTTGCCCACAGGATCACATCTACAATGGAATCCCTCTCTACCTCCTCCAGGAAGACCTCCATGCTCAGTATAGCTGCAGGATGCCTGACAGCTTTGCCCATTCTCATTGTTGGCTGCATCTCACATTCCTTTCTCCATTCTGGTCTAAGGTATTCTTAGTCTACTCTGGGGTGTTTGGTTCCTTCATCTCCTAACATATCTCTCCCTGTCAACCCAGAGAATCCCCCATTAGAAAAACTGCAGTAGAACCAAAGAATATAAGAGGCCAGCAATGTCAGCTCCTGTAGCTTTACCCACTCTCGGGGGAGATGTCTTGCTGGTGTGAGACATGGCCACCTGTCTGGGACTCTCACTGTGAGGTGCAGGTCAGTAGCAGGGGATGGACGGAAGAGGATTTAGGGGGGTTGAACTGTAGGACTAGAGCGGTAGACTGTGGTCCAGCAAGTAGGGAGAGGCTGGGATGGCGGCGACCAGTGTACTCCCAGGTGTGAGGCAGCCAACCCACATTTCAGATGGAGGCACCTGCAATGACGCATCATTTCTACGAGTAACACTTTTCCAGAACCCCTCACGAGTGTTAACCACACTAGACATGCTTTGGGCGAATGGGTTCTCTGGGGGGAATACTACCTGTAAATCCTAGGTTCTTTTAAGAGAGTAGACATCCAGGAGTTTGCAAAAGCTAAATGAGAGGATTAGGATTTCTATAAGGCTGGTTACTAGTGGTACAGGCTGGATGGGTGAGCAAAGCCAACTAAATATAGATTTCCCAGGAATATCAGGGATCTTAGCTCACAGCTCAAGCCCACACACATTTTGTTTCACCAGGTACTCAGGGATCTTGACTCCCTTGAGGCTTCAGTAATTTTCACTGAGAGGCAGAGTTTTTTTTACATTTTAATTTAATTACTTTACAATATTGTAGTGGTTTTGACATACATTGACATAAATCAGCTATGGGTGTATGTGTGCCCCCCATCCTGAAACCCCTCCCACCTCCCTCCCCATCCCATCAGATTCTTCTGATCCATGAACATTGTATATTTCTCCATCTATTCGTGTCATCTTTGATTTCTTTCATCAGTGTTTTATAGTTTTCTATAGGTAGACTTATTTCTAAGTATTTTATTCTTTTCATTGCAATGGTGAATGTAATTGTTTCCTTAATTTCTCTTTCTGTTTTCTCATTGTTAGTGTATAGGAATGCAAAGGATTTCTGTGTGTTGATTTTATATCCTGCAACTTTGCTATATTCATTGATTAGCTCTAGTAATTTTCTGGGGGTGTCTTTAGGATTTTCTGTATAGGGGATCATGTCATCTGCAAACAGTGAGAGTTTTACTTCTTCTTTTCCAACCTGGATTCTTTTTATTTCTTTTTCTTCTCTGATTGCTGTGGCTAAAAGTACCAAAACTATGTTGAATGGTAGTGGTGAGATTGGGCATCCTTGTCTTGTTCCTGACTTTAGGGGAAATGCATTCAATTTTTCACCAATGAGGATAATGTTTGATGCGGGTTTACCATATATGACTTTTATTATGTTGAGGTATGTTCCTTCTATGCCTGCTTTCTGGAGGGTTTTTATCATAAATGGATGTTGAATTTTGTCAAAGGCTTTCTCTGCATCTATTGAGATAATCATATGGTTTTTATCATTCAATTTGTTGCTGTGGTGTATCACATTGATTGGTTTGTAAATACTGAAGAATCCTTGCATCCTTGAGATAAAGCCCACTTGGTCATAATGTATGATCTTTTTAATATGTTGTTTGATTCTGTTTGATAGAGTTTTGTTGAGGATTTTTGCTTCTAAGTTCATCAGCAATATTGGAATTTAGTTTTCTTTCTTTTTTTTTTTGTGGCATCTTTGTCTGGTATTGGTATTAGGGTGATGGTGGCCTCATAAAATGAGTTTGGAAGTTTACCTTCCTCTGCAATTTTCTGGAAAAGTTTGAGTAGGATAGGTGTTAGCTCTTCTCTAAATTTTTGGTAGAATTCACCTATGAAGCCATCTGGTTCTGGGCTTTTGTTTGTTGGAAGATTTTTGATTATAGTTTAGATTTCCATGCTTTTGATGGGTCTGTTAAGATTTTCTGTTTCTTCCTGGTTCAGTTTTGGAAGGTTATACTTTTCTAAGAATTTGTCCATTTGTTCCAAGTTGTCCATTTTATTGGCATATAGTTGCTGATAGTAGTCTCTTATGATCCTTTGTATTTCTGTGTTGTCTGTTGTGATTTCTCCATTTTCATTTCTAATTTTGTTGATTGCATTCTTCTCCCTTTTTTTCTTGATGAGTCTGGCTAATGGTTTGTCTATTTTATTTATCTTCTCACAAAACCAGCTTTTAGTTTTGTTGATTTATGCTATAGTCTCCTTTGTTTCTTTTTCATTTATTTCTGCCCTAATTTTTATGATTTCTTTCCTTCTGCTAACCCTGGGATTATTCATTTCTTCTTTTTCTAGTTGCTTAGGTGTAAAGTTAGGTTGTTTATTTGATTTTTCTGTTTTTTCTTGAGGTAAGCTTGTATTGCTATGAACCTTCCCCTTAGCACTGCTTGTACGGAATCCCATATGTTTTGGGTTGTTCTGTTTCCATTTTCATTTGTTTCTATGCATATTTTGCCTTCTTTTTTAATTTCTTCTGTGATTTGTTGGTTATTCAGATGTGTGTTGTTTAGCCTCCATATGTTCATATTTTTAATTGATTTTTTTCACTGCAGTTGACATCTAATCTTACTGCACTGTGATCAGAAAAGATGCTTGAAATAATTTCAATTTTTTGAATTTACCTAGGCTAGAAGGAAATGGCAACCCACTTCCGTGTTCTTGCCTGGAGAATCCCAGGGACAGGGGAGCCTGTTGGGCTGCCGTCTATGGGGTCGCATAGAGTCGGACACGACTGAAGCGACTTAGCAGCAGCAGGCTAGATTTCAGAGAAGGCAATGGCACCCCATTCCAGTACTCTTGCCTGGAAAATCCCATGGATGGAGGAGCCTGGTAGGCTGCAGTCCATGGGGTCGCTAAAAGTCGGATACCACTGAGCAACTTCACTTTCACTTTTCCCTTTCATGCATTGGAGAAGGAAATGGCAACCCACTCCAGTGTTTTTGCCTGGAGAATCCCAGGGACAGGGGAGCCTGATGGGCTGCCGTCTACGGGGTTGCACAGAGTTGGACACGACTGAAGTGACTTAGCAGCAGTAGCAGCAGGCTAGATTTATGGACCAGGATGTGATCTACACTGGAGAAGGTTCTGTGTGCACTTTAGAAAAAGGTAAAATTCATTGTTTTGGGGTAAAATGTCCTATGCATATCTATTAGGTCTAACTGGTCCATTCTATCATTTAAAGTTTGTGTTTTCTTGCTAATTTTCTGTTTGGTTGATTTAACCATAGGTGTGAGTGGGGTATTAAAGTCTCCCACTGTTATTGTGTTACTGTTCATTTCTCCTTTCATACTTGTTAGCATTTGTCTTACATATTGCGGTGCTCCTATGTTGGGTGCATATATATTTATAATTGTTATATCTTCTTCTTGGATTGATCCTTTGATCATTATGTAGTGTCCTTCCTTGTCTCTTTTCACAGCCTTTATTTCAAAGTCTATTTTATCTGATATGAGTATTGCTACTCTTACTTTCTTTTGGTCTCCATTTGCATGAAATATCTTTTCCAGTCCTTCACTTTCGGTCTGTATGTGTCCATTGTTTTGCGGTGGGTCTCTTGTAGACAGCATATATAGGGATCTTGTTTTTGTATCCATTCAGCCAGTCTTTATCTTTTGGTTGGGGCATTCAACCCATTCACATTTAAGGTAATTATTGATAAGCATGATCCTGTTGAAATTTACTTTGTTTTTTGGGGTTCTAGTTTATAAACCTTTTCTGTGTTTCCTGCCTAGAGAAGATACTTTAGCATTTGTTGGAAAGCTGGTTTGGTGGTGCTGAATTCCCTTAGCTTTTGCTTGTCTGTAAAGCTTTTGATTTCTCCTTCATATTTGAATGAGATCCTTGCTGTGCATAGTAATCTGGGTTGTAGGTTTTTCTCTGTCATCACTTTAAGTATGTTCTGCCATTCCCTTCTGGCCTGAAGAGTTTCTATTGAAAGATCTGCAGTTATCCTTATGGGAATCCTCTTGTGTGTTATTTGTTGCTTTTCCTTGCTGCTTTTAATATTTGTTCTTTGTGTTTGACCTTCATTAATTTGATTAATTTGTGGCTTGGGGTGTTTTGCCTTGGGTTTATCCTGTTTGAGACTCTCTGGGTTTCTTGGACTTGGGTGGCTATTTCCTTCCCCATTTTAGGGAAGTTTTCAACTATTATCTCCTCAAGTATTTTCTCATGGTCTTTCTTTTTTTCTTCTTCTTCTGGGAGTCCTATGATTTGAATGTTGGGGTGTTTAACATTGTTGCAGAGGTCTCTGATGTTGTCCTCATTTCTTTTCATTCTTTTTTCTTTTTTCCTGTCTGCTTCATTTATTTCCACTGTTCTATCTTCCACCTCACTTATCCTATCTTCTGCCTCAGTTGTTCTACTGTTGGCTCCCTCCAGAGTGCTTTTGATCTCAGTTATTGCATTATTCATTATTGACTGACTCTTTTTCATTTCTTCTAGGTCCTTGTTAAACATTTCTTGCATTTTCACAATCTTGTCTCTAGTCTATTTATCTGTAACTCCATTTTGTTTTCAAGATTTTGGATTGTCTTTACTATCATTATTCTGAATTCTTTTTCAAGTAAACTCTCTTTCTCCTCCTCTTTTGCTTGGTTTAGTGGGCATTTATCATGCTCCTTTACCTGCTGAATATTTCTCTGCCTTTTCATTTTGTTTAGATTGCTGTGTTTGGGCTGGCCTTTCTATAGGCTGAAAGTTTTTGGTTCCTCTTTATTGTGGAGTTTGCTCCCTGTGGGTGGGGTTGGACGAGTGGTTTGTCAAGGTTTCCTGGTTAGGGAAGCTTGCATCTGTGTTCTGGTGGGTGGAGCTGGATCTCTTCTCTGGAGTGCAATGAAGTGCCCAGTAGTGAGTTTTGGGGTGTTTATGGGTTTGGTGTGACTTTCGGCAGCCTGTATTTTAATGTTCAGGGTTGTGTTCCCAAGTTGCTGGAGAATTAGCATGTTATGTCTTGCTCTGAAACTTGTTGGCTCTGGGGTGGAGCTTGGTTTCAGTGTAGGTATGGAGGCTTTTAGATGAGCTCTTATCGATGAATGTTCCCTGGAGTCTGGAGTTTTCTGGTGTTCTCAATTTTTGGATTTACGCCTCCTGCCACTGGCTTTCGGTCTTATTCTTACAGTAGCCTCAAGACTTTTCCATCCATACAGCGCAGATGATAAAACATCTAGGTTAATGGTGAAAAGATTCTCCACAGTGAGGAACAGCCAGAGAGGTTCACAGAGATACATGGAGACGAGAAGAGGGAGGAGGGAGATAGAGGTGACCAGGAGGAGAATAGGGGGAATCAAAAGAAGAGAGAGCAATCTAGCCAGTCATCAATTCCCTATGTGCTCTCCACAGTCTGGAACACCCAGAGAGGTCCATGGAGTTACATGGAGAAAAGAAGTGAGAGGAGGGAGATAGAGATGACCAGGAGGAGAAGAGGGGGAGTCAAAAGCGGAGAGACAAATCTAGTCATAATCAGTTCCCTGAGTGTTCTCCACAGCCCAGAACACCCAGAGAGATTCACAGAGTTAAGTAGAGAAGACGAAGAGGGAGGGAGGAGATAGAGGTGACCTGGGGGAGAAAAGGGAGAGTTGAAAGGGGAGAGAGAAATCAAGCCAGTAATCACACCCCTAAGTAAAAATGGGTACTGAAGATTAGATTCTGAAAGGTACAAAATTGATAACAAATACCAAAAAGCAAAGATTAAAAATCTAGAGCAGATGGTAGACTCTCAAAAATACAATATTAAAAATACAAAACAAAATCAATCACAAAAATTATAAAATATATTTATATGAAATTTGCTTTTAAAATAGGGTCTTTTTTTGCAAGGTAATAGGTTATAAAAATGAAAATTAAAGGAGTAATAAAGAACTTAAAAATAAAAAAATAAAAAAATGATAAAAGCAAAAATATATCTGGGACTTTCTCTGGAGCTGTTGAGGGCAGGGTGGGTCAGTTCAGTTTCAGATAGTTCCTTGTTCCAGCTTATACTTCTTCGAAAGGTCTATAGGCCCCTTCCAGTGCTTAGTCAATATTAACTACAGGGTTTTAATCTGTTGCAGCTGTCAATTCCAGAGCAGTTCCCTCTTCCTTGTTTATGTTGACTTCCTCTGTTTGTGAGTCTCGTAGTGTATAATTTCTGCCCTGACACAAGGGGGGCGAAGGTGGTCACTTATTTAGGCTCACTTGTTCAGTTGTGTTGTGGGGAGGGAAGAACACTGCAAACAATTATCACTGGTGTGTGTGAGGAGTGCTCACAGTGTATGGACCACACTGGGTTTGCCCCAGCTCACAGTGGCATGTGCTTTTCTGGTCTACACTGCTCAGGCTCCAAGTTGCTCTGCAGGGGTGCAGTCCAAAGTGGGCTCTCCGTTTTGCGTACTTTTCAGGTCTAAGCTGCTCAGGTTCTCCGGTACTCCACAAAGGCACAGACTCGGTTGGCTGTGTGTCTTGTGCCCTTCCCAGGTCTGAGCAGCTCAGGCAACCAGGTGCTTGGTGAGCACAGTGTCCCAGGTGGGCCGTGCGTCTTAATCACCTCCCCAGTCCTGGTGGCTTGGTTTCCCGGGTGTGCTGTGAGAGTGCCATCTCAGTCGTGCTGTGTGTCTCCTCTGGGGAGCTATTTCAGGCTGTAATCCTCCTGGCAGATAGCGACCATCCAGGATCCCAGGAAGACTTGATTAGCAACTAGGAGCCTGCTCACAGTTTGGTGGAAGATGCTGTCTCTGGGGCTGAGATTGCTCCTTGCCTTCCAGCTCTGGCTGTCACACACCTGACTCTCTGCCTCTGGCTTGTGGGGGGGTGGGGTGGGGTGGGGAGGGTATGGTCCTTATCCGGCTAGCTCTCCTTTGGTATTCGCTCAATACTTTGTTCTGTGAGCAGGCCAGTCTGTGCCTTAGGTTAGGGCCTTTCTCGAGAAAGTTCTCTCTCCCTCTCTTTTTATCTTTCTCTGGCTATACAGTTTGGGTTGCTATCTCACATTAGCTTCCTCAGGTTGTCCTCAGGGCATTCAGGCCCAGTCCTTACCCTAAGCATGCAACCCGAGCCCCCCTGTCCAGCCCCCGCTCACTGGTGGCAGGCATGAGTATCTGGGCTACTTTTCCACTGGGAGTTGTGGTTAGGGATGTATTCTGTGGGGTTTTTTTCCTCCTGGTTATGTTGCCCTCTGAGATTCTAAAACTCCCCACAGACCCACTGGTGAGAGGGTTTCCTGCTGTTTAGAACCTCCACTGCTTCCTCTCCATCCCTAACTCTTCTGTCTCTCTTTTTGTCTTTTATATTTTGCCCTACCTTCTTTCAAAGAGAATGGGCTGCCTTTCTGGGTGCCTGGGGTCCTCCGCCAGCATTCAGAAGTTGTTCTGTGGAAGTTGCTCAGCATTCAAATGATCTTTTGATGAATTTGTGGGGGAGAAAATGGTCTCCCCATCCTATTCCTCTGCCATCTTAGGACTGCCCCCGAGGTAGAGTTTTACATGTAATTTTCTTTACGCTAAAATTGACACCAGGGTTTGGGATTTGAGAAAACATTGGGGTCCCTCAATGTTGAACATCTATTATTGGCTGGAAGCAAGTGTTGATCACTCAGTCTTGTCTGCAAGCCCATGGTCTGTAGCCCACCAGGCCCCTCTGTCCATGGGTTTCTCAGGCAAGAATTTTAAAGTGGATTTCCATTTCCTTCTCCAGGAGATCTTTCTGACCAAGGGATTGAACCCTGGTCTCCTGCATTGGCAGGTGGATTCTTTACACTGAGCCACAGGGAAGTCTCAGTGAAAGTGTTAGAATATTCAGCTCATGGGCCTGGATTTGTCCTAAACTGGAATAAAAGATCAACACTCATTAAATACTGAACTTGAAGTACACAATGCCCATAGCATTTTTGCAAACTACCCATTTAGAAATCCTGTTGAAATAAAGATAGCATGACATGCCTAGTTCTGATTCTTCTAGATATTTTCTCCTTTCCTACATACTCAAACATGTCCTGGATAAAAGCTAGGCTGGCTAGAGTGTGTGTCCACCCATTTCTCCACTTTCAAAGGCAGAGCCACATCTGTCTGTCAGCCGCTCTTATTCTGTATCTTTGCATCCTTCACTCTTCACTAGAGATCATGATAGAGACCTGGTGATTTTATTCACAATTTCCGAACTGACTGGTGCATAACTCATTTGGGGACAGGCATTAATTCATTCACTGTCACCAGATGCAATTATACACACTCACACGCACACATACATTTTCCATGTAACTCATCCTTCTAGTCTCCTCTGTAAGTGATGGTTTCCCTGTCTTTGACCGCAGAGAAAGCCATTTCCTCGACATCCAAGCTAGCAACAAAGCAGTAAGACTCAGGTTTCTCCTGGCATCAATCAGCCTGCTTCTAACAGCGGGGGACAGCCCTGCCTTTGTTTTCTGTGTTCCAAATATAATTTTTTAAAGTGTGTTTTGAGGCTTTGGTTTGGAGGGTCATTTCAGATGGGCTCTCGCTGCCTTGGTCCTCAGTGCCACACTGCCTTCTCCTCTCCTCCTTTCTCTCTTTCTCTGTATATTCTTCCTAAGCAACATTAAAGCCCCCCTCCCATTTTCACCCAAGTCTTTCTTCAAGGTTTTGATCCCCTTTGTAATCCTCTCCCTCAGACCAACCACGAGGCCCTGACCCTAACCCTTGCCCACGGGTGTGCGCACACACTCACCTATCACCCGGACACTGTAATCTGAGGACTCAGTCACCTGTTCTTTGCAAACTTGTGTGACTCAGCTGGATCACTGTTTTTTATGATGTCGTGTGAATCCTTGTTCTGTAAACTCTTTAGCTGCGCATGGTTTTCCCTGTCATGGGAAGTTCTAAAATAAAGTAGGATCACTTGCCCACAATTCAGGTGACACTGTTCTTCACAAGTGCATGGTGCTCAGTCATGTCTGACTCCTTGTGACCCCATGGACTGTAGCCGGCCAGGCTCCTCTGTCCATGGGATTTCCCAAGCAAGAATACTGAAGTGGGTTGCTGTTTCCTCTTCCAAAGGATCTTCCTGACCCAGGGATCAAACCCACGTCCCCTGTATTGGCCGGAGGGTTCTTTACCACTGAGCCACCAGGGAAGCCCTGTTCTTCACCAGTCAGCACAGATAATGAGGCAAAATGAACATGACTGGTAACCCATTTACTCTCACTACATTTGTTATATTTAGACTAGTCTTTTCTGTCCATGTCAGAACTGAATGAGAGTTGGGAACACAACAAAGAATAACTACTGAGAGATTAATTAGAGTCACGTTTGTTTTCCGTCAATTTTATTTGAACAGAACTCTCTTAAATTTAATGAGATTCTTAAATTTTCTTAAGAAGAATTGGTATGCATGAATTTTTGACTATGTGTGAGCATAGGAAGCTTGCATTTCTAACAGAAGATTCAATTCATTAACTAAGTAAAGCACTTAGAAAAATCTCATAATGATAAGTGTTCAATAAATTCAAGCTTTTATAATAATTTTTGTAACTTCACCAGCATTTTTACATTATGAGAGATAGTCACAAGGCTTCATTTAATGAAGCATATGGCTATTTTAAAGTAGAATAGGAGCCCACACAGTGAATTGGCAGATGGACACACTCTGGTTCTATCTTATGTTACTTATGATTCTTAATATAGCATTTTCATGATCTACACCAGAGTTGAATATGTTTTAAAATGCCAGTTGTTAAAGATATATCCTTGTATAGGAAGCCTTATGTTCTGGCTCCAAGAATAGAAAATTCATAACTTACACCAGAGAAGAATGATTAACAAAGGAAACTTACCTTTGGTTCTTCTGAGCGACCATTTCTACCTGGGGGTAGAAAAGGGAAGGGAAGGGGAGAAGGGAAAGGCGGCAGGGAAGCCTTGATGTCTTTGGTCCTGGTTGACAGGGGCTCCGTTCAGAAGTGCCATCAACACGTTGCTCTTGGAGGGAGAACCGCAATCAACATGCTGTTTCCTCCATCAGGGAAGCCTCACCACTAAAAGCGCCTCTAATGAGCTGAGCGCTGTACATTCTGGCCTCATCTCAGCATGAGCCAGTCAGCAGTGGCAGACAGTTCAAGACCTGGCGTGGTCCACAGGATGCACTTCTGTGAGATCTTGCATGAGAATATTTGAAATAAGTCGATCAAAAAAACCTGCTTCTTAGATAATTCATCCTGTGAGTAAAATGTAGCTGAGAGGCAGTGAATAATTTGTGTAGTGATTAAGCAATAAAAGGAAGTGATTTTTTTTCTTTCTTTGTTCAAGCAGCATTAGACTATGAATTTTATGGCTGCAATTCCAGGTTTACTTATGGGTTGTCAATTACAGCAAATAAAAATGCACAGCACCCATTTAAATTTGAATTTCAGATAACAATTTTGAGATTACTTTCTGAGTACAAGTTTGTTTCATGTAATTTTAGGGATATAATATTAAAATAAATTAAATAAATTAAATTAGTAAATATTGTTTATCTGAAAAGCAAATTTAACTGGATGACCTGTATTTTATCTGGCAAGCCTGTATATACAACTATGAGCTATCCCTTTGAAATTACCTGATTGCAATACTTAAGCAGTCAATCACAAAAAAAGTACCTCCTCCCCTCCTTCCCTCAAAATCCTCTGACTTCAATTTCCTGGATTGACAAGAAAGGTTAATTAGTTGATGTTGAGAGTTAAGAATGATGGGTAAATTTTAAAAACTTCCAAGAGAAGGATTTTTCTTGCTTATCATTCATTAATATTGATATGGCAGGTAACCAGTGAGATTCTGTTCTAATACTGTTCAAGTGTGAAATGACAAAACTGGCAGATGCTTGAAGCAAATATAATTTTTGACTGTATAGTGAGTTTTGCATAGGTATAGTGAGTGCCTATATACCTATAGTGAGTGCATAGGTATGTTAATAATGACCATTTTGCCTATGTTAATTACAAGAGTATTACTTCTTCTGCTGGGTTTTCAGAATAGATAATATGCTTTAAGATTTTCTTTCAATGAAAACATTCAGTTGACTGAAATAGGGAACACAGAAGTTTGAGCATCATTTAAACTAGCTGTATCAGTAATCACAGTTAAGTGTAAATGTTGCTGTGTTGTTCAGTCACTAAGTCGTGGGATTTGAGAGAACACTGAATCCTTTAATGTTGAACACCTATTATTGGCTGAAATTGAATGTGTTAGTTGCTTAGTCTTGTCTGACTCTTTGGGACCCCGGGATCATAGCTTGCCAGGCTCCTCTGTCCTCCACTACCTCCCAGAGTTTGTTCAAATTCATGTCCACAGAGTTGGTGACGCTATCTAATCATCTCATCATCTGCCGTGAGAACAGCATGAACAGTAGGGAAAGACAGAAAATATAAATGAGGCGAGATCATTTTCACAGATTTAGTGATATTTATTTTAAAAAATCTGTGTGTTGCTAGATAGTTTCACATGTATTTGTTTAAACATATACTAATGCACAGGTATTTGGATAATACGTGGACCTGGATCTGGGGGAGCCTGGTTCAGAATCTGTACTTGGAAACATGCCACTGCTTCACGTCTTTTCTGGAAGTGAGAACAGCACCTGGTTTCATGTTGCTAATGGCAACAGCCGAGGTCTTCAGTTCCCACCTCACTCCCCTAGAGGCATCCCATCACGTTCCTTAACATATTCTATGTTCATGTTTGCTTTCCATATTTCAATGACTCTTAAGATTACTTACTTAAATTAGCTTTTGAGTCTACTCTTGAAAAATAAATCAAAATCTCATAGCAAGCTTATTGTAGAACGATGATGTAAATGAGCTAAGTTGCTGAAAGAAAAAATATGGCATAATCAAATTGGAACAATTCTTGACTTTTTCATTTCAGTGTGTCTCTGAGGGTTCAGTTCAGTTCAGTTCAGTCGCTCAGTCGTGTCCAACTCTTTGTGACCCCATAAATCGCAGCACACCAGGCCTCCCTGTCCATCACCATCTCCCAGAGTTCACTCAGACTTACATCCATTGAGTCAGTGATGCCATCCAGCCATCTCATCATCTGTCGTCCCCTTCTCCTTCTGCCCCCAGCCCCTCCCAGCATCAGAGCCTTTTCCAATGAGTCAACTCGTCACATGAGGTGGCCAAAGTACTGGAGTTTTAGCTTTAGCATCATTCCTTCCAAAGAAATCCCAAGGCTGATCTCCTTCAGAATGGAGGGTTAATTTGTACCAAAAAAGTCCTTAATGGTATTATGATTAAAATGACATGAGTCTATAGATTAATTTGGAACACAATAATTGTATAATATTTAGTTTTCCAATCTATGAACATGGATTTTCTCCCCACTTGTTTAGTTTTCAAAAAATAATGTTTTATAGTTTTCTTTGTAGAACAATTCTATTTTTGAAATATGTTTATATTTGATTAAATTTAATATATTTAATTAAATATATTTATATTTGATTCTGCTTTGTTAAAATATAGTTACTATTTGTAATTGACCTCATATCCAGCACTCTTGTTTAATATATGTGTTAATTCTAATAGTTTATAAATGAATTATTTTAGAATTACTGTATTACAAACATTTGGTCTGTAAAAACTGATGGTTATATCTTTTTCTTTATAACTGTTCTTCCTTTTTGTTGTTTTATTACAATGGCTGCCAGTGCATAGCTGAAGAGTTGCTATACATCGGGCAATCTTAATTTACTCCTTAGCTTGGGAGGAAACATTCCAATAGTTCACCATTAGGTACAGGCCTGACACGACTGAGCGACTGAACTGAACTGAACTGAACTGACTCATTTTATTGTGCTTCACAGATATTGCAGTTTTTTACAAATTGAAGGTTTGTGGCAACCCTGGGTCAATCAAGTCTATTGGCACTATTTTTCCAAAGGCATTTGCCCTGTTCATGTGTCTGTATCACATTTTGGTAATTCTCATGATATTTCAAATTTTTTCATTATTGTTAGACTTGTTATGATGCTCTCTGATCAGTCGTCTTATCTTTGCTATTTCCTCCCTTCTACTATCTTTGATTTTAATGTGTGGTATTTTTGTTTGTTTCTTTTTCCTTTTTCCTTGCTGGCTTCTTGAGCTATAAGTTGGCCTTTCTTGAGCTATAAGATGGCCTTTCTCCTTTCCAGTGTGTTCATTTAAGGTCAAACATTTCTCCCAAAACACAGCATTAGCCTCATCCACCAATGTTTGATGTATTATTTTCATTATCCTCTAAATACTTCCCAACATTTTCCAACTTATATTGCTATGTCACTTTGTTGTTACTGTTTAGTCACCAAGTCATGATTCTTTGTGACCCCATAGACTGTAGCCCACCAGGCCCCTCTGTCCATCGGATTTCCCAGGCAAGAACACTGGAGTAGGTTGCTATTTCCTCCTGCAGGGGATCTTCCTGACCCAGGGATGGGTTATTTAAAACTGCTATACTTCATTTTGCGAAGCATGAAGATTTTGTCAGGTTTTGTTGTTCATTTATATTATACATTTAGTTATTTTCACCCTGGTCAGAGATTTTATTCTGTATGAGACAATCCTTTAAAATTTGATGATGCTTGCTTTATGGCTCAGTATACGGTCAATCTCCAGTAAATTTTTCATGCACAGTGAAGAAATGTGTGTTGTGTATTCCTGGCACATGGCCCTCTCTTTTTGTCAATTACAATGGGAAATTGTAAGGTCAGGCTGGTTAATGGTGCACAGATCTTTTATGTACTTATTGATTTTTTTCTCTGCCTCTATTATATATTAAGAGGTAGGTGTTAAAACGTCCCACTTTAACTGTGGATTTGTCTATTTCCTTTAATTCTGTGAATAGTTGCTGAATGTTTCTTGAAGCTACTAAATGCTTACCAATTTAGAACATTTTTGTCTTCCTGTGATGTGAATATTTTATCATTATTAAATTTCTTCCTTTTTCTCTGGTTAATACTTGTTGCTTTAGTGTTTACATTGTTTTAAGTGAATTATAGTTGAACCAAATTTCTTTGTTTTTCCTTCATTTTACTTTCAATCATTCCATATCTTAATGTTTTTTAAGTAGTCTATGGTTGTGTGTGTGTGTTTAATTTTTGAATCTGGTCCATCTTTTACTACTTTCATATTTTATTGAGGAATAACTTATGCACAAGTTAAGTGTTCACATTAGAAGTACAGCTTCGTGAACTTTCATAAATGAAACATTACTACTTGGATGAAGATGCAAAATATAACCCAAACTTCAGCAGTCCCTCTGTGCCCCTTCGAACCATTACCACCAGAGGCACCCTAGTGTCAAAGAAGCTACAAGCGGTCATGTGGATTCACCGTTCTCATTGGGGGTTTTCAACTCTCACTGACCCTTGCCCATGGAAGGTCTTTGTGTCCTCAGCACTGGGAAACTTCCTCTTGTCCAGAAAGTTCCACTCCTCCTCTGTAAGGCCAAGTTGAGATGCTCAGCCTCTAGTCCTGTAAATCAGTAAATGCAACCAATGAATGGGCTTCTGAAGACCCTCACTCTGAGAAAAGAGAAACCGAAAATTAGAACTTTCTCCAGACATGTACCTAAGAGTGGGATTGCTGGATCATATGACAACTCTATATTTAGCTTTTTAAGTATGTGATTTCTATTTGTTCTATCAGTTCAGTATTCTCTCTCTCTTTACCTTCTTTTAGATGATTTAAGATTTAACCATATTTGATCATTCTGTTTTTCTCCTTTCTACATCTATTGCTTATTAGTCATATATGATTTTATTATTCTTTGGGCTGTTACCCTAAGGATTGCCACTTATATTTTACTATTACTATATTTTGAACAAAACAAGGACCTTAGGAAGCATAACCATATTTACTCTCCTTTATCAATGTATTAATACTATGTCTGTGCTTTTAATTCTTTTGTAAGTTCTACAACCTTATTATTGTTGTATTTACTGGTACACATACAGATTTTATATATTTTTCATTTTCTATTTCTTTTTGTTGCATCTCTGAGCTGCCATCTGGGAACATTTTCCTTCTGTCTGAGTTTCATCAATAATATATCCATTAGTAGAGGTCTGCTGGTGATAAATTATCTTATGCTTTATTTTTCTGAAAATGCTCTTATTCCATTTTCAGTTTAAAGAGATTTTTTTTCTGGATGTGAGATATAGATTGTTGGATTTTTTTTTAATAGTTTAGAGATATTTTATTGTTTTATGGATTCCTGCTTTTCTGTTGAAAAGTTAGAAATCAATCTGATTGTTCCTATCTTGAAGGATAAGGTTTTTAATTGGGTGCTTTTACATTTTTCCCTTTGCCTTTGATTTTTAGCAATTTTACCAGAATATGCCCAAGCGTACCAGGATATGCTCAGTCGCTAAGTTGTGTCTGACTCTTTGCAAACCTGTGGACTGTAGCCAGCCAGGCTCCTTTGTCCATGGGATTTCCCAGGTGAGAATACTGGAGGGGTTTGGCATTTCCTTCTCCGGGGGAATCTTCCTGACCCAGGGGTTGAATCCATGTCTTCTGCATGGCAGGCAGTTTTTTACCACTGAGCCACTAGGAAAGCCCATGCCCAAGTATAGCTTATTTTTATTTTTACTATTGTGTTGTTGTGTGTATATTTATCTTGTTTGGGGCTAGTTTTTGAACTTTTTGAGCTTATTACCAGAAATCTTGATATCAGCTTTGGAAAATTCTCAGCCCTGAACTTTTTAAGCATTGCTTTGATCCATTATTTCTTTCCTTTCCAGTCCCAACAAAAGACATCACAGAACTTTTATTGTTGAAGTATATCTAATCTTATTAACCTCACTCAATTAATTCTTATTTCAAGAGCTGTAATTAATGTGATTTTTTAGTTCTGGGATTTAATTCATTTTTGACATATTAGCTTATTTATATACTTATTTTATGCTCTTCTCTGGTAATCATTATCCAAATTTTAAAAAAGTTTTTTTTCTATTGTGTGGTTTTCCTTGATTTCTGTCATCCCATTTTCTTGTTATTTCTAAGTCTTATCATTTTGACTTAATGTCAGACTTGTGTATGATAATTCTAGGGACAATCTGAGCCAGACCTGTGTATGAAAATTCTAGAGACAATCCAAGCTTCCGAATGATCTTGTTTCCTTCAGAAGGTTTTGATCTTGCTCCCAGTGGGCATTTAGACTCTTAGTCTAGAAAACCCAAGTCATCTCAATCCGGTTAGGGTCTGGTCTGAATGAGATGGGCTCTGGCCCCCAGAAGACCTGACTTATTCCTGTTCTTTCGCTCCTAGAACATAGTCTTTCATTTTCCTGCAAGCCTGGAAAATTGACAGGGTCCTGCCTCTTCAGCACATCTTGATTTCCACCTCTTACCCTTTAGCCAGAAACTCAGCTTAGCTGCTCAGGCTGTTAAAGTTCCTTTTAGAATCAGCAAAGACTCCAGAGAGAAAAACAGCACAAGGCCTTGCTTCCTAGTCTTAGTCCTATAGCTTCTTTCTGCTATACAGACTCCTTTTTTTTTTTCCTTTTCTTTTCTTGATCTAATTAGCCTAGTTTTTCTCTTTATGGATGATTGGGTTAAGGACAGCCTGGTCCATTATGCTGGAAGTATAACCCCACTTGATAGAATATTTATGTGGCAAACATCAGAGGTGCTAATTATGTGAAGCAAACATTGACAGAATTGAAGGGAGAAATAGATAGCAACACAATAAGATTAGGAGACTTTAACACCCAACTCTCAGCAATGGATGGACAATCAGCCAGTAGATCAATAAGGAAACAGAGCACTTAAACAACAATATGTACCCACGGGACCTAACAGACATTTTCAGAACCCTGTAGCCAAGAACAACAGAATAAGCGTTCTTCTCAAGCACACAAGGACCATCCTCCAGGATACAACACATGTTAGACAACAAAATAAGTCTTATCTAACTAAAAAAGATTATTTAAAGTATCTTCTCTGATTACAATAAAATGAAACTAGAAATCAATAGCAGAAGAAAAACTGGAAATCCACAATACATGGAAATTAAACTGTAAACTTAAAAAACCAAAGAGTCAAAGTAAGAAGCACAAGGAAAATTAGAAAATCTCTTGCAACAAATGAAAGCAAAACCACAACATGTTTTTCACAGGATGAAGTGAAGGGGTACGAAGAGGAAATTTTGGTGTGGTAAATGCTTACATTAAAAATGAAAAAAGGTTTCAAATTGACAACCCAATTTTATATCTTAGTTCAATTCAGTCTCTTGGTCATGTCTGACTCTTTGCAACCCCATGAATTGCAGCACGCCAGGCCTCCCTGTCCATCACCAACTCCCAGAGTTCACTTAAACTCACGTCCATCGAGTCAGTGATGCCATCCAGATATCTCATCCTCTGTCATCCCCTTCTCCTCCTGCCCCCAGTCCCTCCCAGCATCAGAGTCTTTTCCAATGAGTCAACTCTTCACATGAGGTGGCCAAAGTACTGGAGTTTCAACTTTAGCATCATTCCTTCCAAAGAACACCCAGGACTTTAGAATGGGTGACTTTAGAATGATCTCCTTTAGAATGAACTGGTTGGATCTCCTTGCAGTCCAAGGGGCTCTGAGGAGTCTTTTCCAACATCACAGTTCAAAAGCATCAATTCTTCGGCGCTCAGCTTTCTTCACAGTCCAACTCTCACATCCATACATGACTACTGGAAAAACCATAGCCTTGACTAGACGGACCTTTGTTGGCAAAGTAATATCTCTCCTTTTGAATATGCTATCTAGGTTGGTCATAACTTTCCTTCCAAGGAGTAAGCATCTTTTAATTTCATGGCTGCAATCACCATCTGCAGTGATTTTGGAGCCAAGAAAAATAATGTCTGACACTGTTTCCACTGTTTCCCATCTATTTCCCATGAAATGATGGGACCAGATGCCATGATCTTAGTTTTCTGAATGTTGAGCTTTAAGCCAACTTTTTCACTCTCCTCTTTCACTTTCATCAAGAGGCTTTTAGTTCCTCTTCACTTTCTGCTATAAGGGTGGTGTCATCTGCATATCTGAGGTTATTGATATTTCTCCCAGCAATCTTGATTCCAGCTTGTGCTTCCTCCAGCCCAGCGTTTCTCATAATATATTCTGCATATAAGTTAAACAAGCAGGGTGACAATATGCAGCCTTGATGTACTCCTTTTCCTATTTGGAACCGGTCTGTTGTTCCATGTCCAGTTCTAACTGTTGCCTCCTGACCTGCATATAGGTTTCTCAAGAGGCAGGTCAAGTGGTCTGGTATTCCCATCTCTTTCAGAATTTTCCACAGTTTATTGTGATCCACACAGTCAAAGGCTTTGGCATAGTCACTAAAGCAGAAATAGATGTTTTTCTGGAACTCTCTTGCTTTTTCCATGATCCAGCAGATGTTGACAATTTGATCTCTGGTTCCTCTGCCTTTCCTAAAACCAGCTTGAACATCTGGAAGTCCACAGTTCATGTATTGCTGAAGCCTGGCTTGGAGAATGTTGAGCATTCCTTTACCAGCATGTGAGATGAGTGCAATTGTGCAGTAGTTTCAGCATTCTTTGGCATTGCCTTTCTTTGGGATTGGAATGACAACTGACCTTTTCCAGTCCTGTGGCCACTGCTGAGTTTTCCAAATTTGCTGGCATATTGAGTGCAGCACTTTCACAGCATCATCTTCCAGGATTTGAAATAGCTCAACTGGAATTCCATCACCTCCACTAGCTTTGTTCATAGTGATGCTTTCTAAGGCCCACTTGACTTCACATTCCATGATGTCTGACTCTAGGTTTACATCTCAAGGAGCAAGAAATGGAACAAACAAAATCTAAATCTAGAAGAAGGAAATAAATAATAAAGATTAGAACAGAAGCAGGCAAAATAGAGAGCAGGAAAACAACAGAAAATATCAATGAAACTGAGCCATTTATTTTGAAAAGATCAACAAAATTGACAAACCCTTAGCTAGATTAACTAAGACAAAAGAAAAGAAAATACTAAAGTCAGAAAAGGAAGAGAGGTTTTACATCTGATGACATGGACATAAAAAATGTCATAAGAGAATACTATGAACAATGAAATGGAACTTAAATAAATGGATAAATCTTAGAAACACACAGCCATCCAAGAATGAGTCATGGAGAAACAGAATATCTGAACAGAGCTGCACTGAATAAGGAGACTGAATTAGTCCCATCCCAATAAACAAAAGCCAGGACCACATGGGCTTCACAGGCGAATTCTCCCAGACGTTTAAAGAATTCGCATCGTTCTCTGCCAGCTCTCCCCCAAAATTGAAGAGATGGGAGAACTTGTAGACTTATCCTGTGAGGTCAGCATTGCTGTAATACCAAAGCTGGGCAGAGAGAGTGGGTGGACACTGGGTGAGTACAGGACTTTTTTCCTTGTGTGTTGTGTTAAAGGACCAAAACCCTATGAAATACGTGAGTCCACTGTTCCCACTGACAACAGGACACCAGCAGCAGTGTTGTTAATATGACCAAATCGTATTTCTGTAAACAATGTCTTTTTTGTTTCTATTTTTTTTAAACTTTGGTATTGAGTTAGATCATTCTGCAAAACTGACTGAAATTCGGATATCAGAGACCAAAGGTGAGCTTACTATAAAATGAGAAAACACACTGTAAACCAACTATACTTCAACAACAAAAGTAAAGTAAAATAAGAAACACAATTTCAATGACCTCAGTGATAATCCACTTTATGATCAAAAAGCAAAAGAATCTTGCTGACAATCTGCGAGATAGAAATCACACAGCTCATCTTCTATCGCAATCAACACTTGGTTTTGCTTGAACAGAGAAACACCACCTTAGATATTTTAAGAGGAGATTTTAATTGTATTGGTTGTCTCATTTTGTTTATATGGAACTTGTTAATTAATTTCATATTTATGGCTGCAAGAGATTAATACATTCAACTTTTTACATCTAGTTCCGTTTTATATTTGAGTCATAACACCATAAGTTGACAATGGTATTTGCAAGAATATTTTCCCCTGAAAGGGAGAATAGTTTTCGATTTGAGACGCATGGCTGTCAGAACCAAAGTTAGAACAAGAGCTCTGCTGTGTGTATTCAAACCTGCAGCTGTCTCTGAGTTTCTCTGAGTTTCCACTTTCCCATAAAATAAGGAAAATGCTCTAAAGGAATACTGGGAAGCTTATATAAAGTAATGTAAATGACAGCTTCTCGAACAGGGCCTGACACGGGGCAGCCACCCACTCCTGTCCTCCTCCTCCTATGTGCACCATCTGCTGCTATGCGCCCATTGCCCCTCATCCATCCCCCACTTGCACCGCCCGACCTGTGCCACCTGACACTGTCCATCCAGATTGCTAGTGTGGGAGCTGAGTTAAATGTAGGGCACCCAGCTGGTGTGGGGGAGCTTCTGGATGTGTGGAATCCCCACCCAACATGCTTCCAATCATTCACTTTGGTAAATTTTCACATGATGCTGGCTGATAATGAAAGCACAGAACATGTGATACATGTTGACTGTCTGATTTCGGTGACTTTAGAGAAGTTCCACACCTTGGTACCTGCCCAGGAAAACACACATCCCTTCTCTTTATGTTCTGTGCCCTGCTGCACACCTGACTTCTGACGCCAGGCATGTAGGGTGAGGATTCCACACATCCAGAAGCTCCCCCACACCAGCTGGGTGCCCTACATTTAACTCAGCTTAAAGAAGATCCACCCCCACTCTGGATAAATCACATTTGCAGTGAACTCTCCAAGTCGTCTTTAGTGATTAAGGATACGACACTGGTTTTCTTTTTCCAATCCTGTAATGAGTAAGCTTTGTGCTTCAGGTTTATAAAAAACCTTAAAAAGCAAAGTATATATGGGCAAGAACCTAGAGGTCAGAGAGGGAGAAGCCGGCCTTGCCTTCGCCGGGATTGCATTTCTATGAAGCACAGCGAATCCCATTTCTTTAGGCTGCCTGTAAGCACTTGTTTGAAAGTAAAAAGGCCTTTGTGACTTTAAGAAGCAGCCAGTACAGAGATGACCAACCCCACACAGGTCAATCTCCAAACCTGCAACTTCTACCCTCCTACATTTCAGTAACTACAGTCTGTTTTAAAACATGCCAAACATAATTCTCCTGGGGTGGCAGAGCATCTCCGAGTAGATTTGTTAGGTCAGGCTCTGAGACAGTGAATAGAAAAGTTTGTGATGGGCTTGCTGACACCCACTTAGCTCCAGGGCAGAGAGCACTAAACTGTGATGATTAGTCTGTGGTCATTGTGTTCTCTTAGGTATCATTTTGATGGTTGATATTCACCAAGCTGGCTGTTTTTCTCCTTTGATCATAAAGAGATGAATTTTTAGTGATTATAATGTTTAAGTTTTTTTTCCCCCTCTGATGACAGAGTAGAGGAGGTCAGAGCCTTAAGAGGAGACTGAACCCCTCCTGGAAGGTGGAAGGTGGTCACTGGGAGGCGGCCGCTCCAGTTTCTGGTGTATAACAAGTCCCTTGGACAGCAAGGATATCAAAACAGTCAATCCTAAAGGAAATCAACCCTGAATATTCATTGGAAGGACTGATGCTGAAGCTGAAATTCCAATACTTTGTCCACTCCATGAGAAGAGCTGACTCATTGGAAAAGCATTCTCCGATGCTGGGAAAGGTTGAAGGCAGGAGGAGAAGGGGGTGACAGAGGATAAAATGGTTAGATGGCATCACTGACTCAATGGACATGAGTCTGAGCAAACTCTGGGAGATGGTGAAGGAGAGGGAAGCCTGGTGTGCTGCAGTCCCTGGGGTCACAAAGAGTCAGACACGACTGAGCAACTGAACAACAGCAACAGGCATATTTTTTGAAAAAATGATTCAGTTCTCTGTGACTTAGTCTCACCCTCTCATTTTAGCATCTTTGGCTGTCCCCACCGCCTTTCCTGGGTTCAAAAGCAGGATGTGAACCATTTTCCACCTTCCTTTCCTCCGTGTAACGTTACTTTCTTACATCCCCTCTTCCCTTCCACTGACTCTTGTAGTTTGTCAGCACTGTTCTTCCTGAGCATCCTTTCTGTTCTGTTGCCCGCAGTTGTGCTGCGCTGGGTCTCTCACTGGCCTGTATGGATTCCGTCTGGACACTGGACAGCCCTTACTCTCCCTGCCATCAGTTCACAAACTCAGAGGGCCCAGTATTTGCAGACACTGCTTGGAATCACCTGGGACTCTGTGTTTGTGTGCTAATTCCCTTTACAAGAATTTTTGGTTTCTAAAACCAGACAGGTGACGACTTGACAGGCTGAGTAGCAGTTGGGCATTTTTCTGTAATCTGGCACATTGCACACTTGCTTTGAGGAGTTTTGTATTTTCAAAACTCTCCAGCTGTTCAAAACTGATACCCACAGTTCCTACACATAGTGGAGGGTTGTTTGTGCCTCCACTGTTTAGAGCAAGACATGAAACGACAATCCTGGAATTTTTGTGGTTGCATCTGTCTCAGTGTCCTGTTGTGTCAGTCAGACACAGTTCAAATCTGGAGCAGAGACAGTGGGAAAATAAAAGAAATTTTATTATTTTAAATTTTTTTTAAAATATTTTTTTCCTGTGGACCATTTTTAAAGTCTTTATTGAATTTGTTACAATATTGCTTCTGTTTAATGTTTTGGCCTCCAGGCATGTGGGATCTTAGCTCCCTGACTAGGGATCAAATCTGCACTCCCTGCATTGGAAGGTGAGGTCTTAACCACTGGATACCCCCAAGGGAAGGCCCCACATTTTTAAATTAATGCAATCAGGAAGGGCACTTATAACTCCACATCTTAATAATCTATTTAAATAAAATTCTGAGTTTTGTGTCAACTTTTCCTAGTTAGGCTCGTTTTTATTCATATATATGTGTGTGTGTGTGCGTGAAAGTCGCTCAGTTGTGTCTGACTCTTTGCAACCCCATGGACCATACAGTCCATGGAATTCTCTAGGTCAGAATACTGGAATGGGTAGCCTTTCCCTTCTTCAGATCTTCCCAACCCAGGGACTGAACCCAGGTCTCCCGCATTTCAGGCAGATTCTTTACCAACTGAGCCGCAAGGGAAGCCTATATACATGCAAACCTCATCTTGGTGCTTACAATAGTTCTTTTTTCCCTTGCTAATCTCTCTGGTCTAAAACCTTTCTAACATGCTGTGACAATTATCTGCCTGAGGAAAAACACTAAAGCTATTTGTAATTAGTAGATTCTATTGTGAAATGGAAACAGCATCCATGAGGCATTTTAGGGATGTGGGAGATTTGAAAATTGTTTATAAGCTCTAAAGAAGGAGTTGGGGAGAAACTGTCTTGACATTATGAGTCTATTTCCAGACTGGTTTTTCTAAAAAGGGAAATTCAATACTGCGCAACCATACATCCATTCCCTAAATCTGCGAATCTCTGTCAGCTTTGTAAATTCATTTGTATCATTTTTATCACTCCTGCATTTCCCCCAGATTAGTTCACTTTAAAATAAAATGTTAGCATGAATGGTTGCATCCTGATAATCCAGAAGGTGTTTTGAAGACCTTATTCTGTCCCGTTAGCTTTTTCATCGTCTTACAGTGCGGGCAGCAAGTGTGGGCTGGCGTGCAGGAAGCAGAGAGCTCTGTTATCATAAGATTAAACACAAATGGTGGCCAGTGATAGTCTATCTTAGTTTCCCCGGCCCCTCGCATCCACGTAATAATACCTCCTTTACAGTGCCTAAATGCCAGCATGTCTGGATGAAACCCAGCATGCTGAGACATGAGTGGTCTCTGGCGCTACTGAAGAAAGCATCCATCTGTGATTTTGCACTAGCCGTGTGTGAGCCAGCAAGTGTGCCAGATGTGGTCTTGAGAGCTGAGAAGTTATTCGCCAGAGTTCCTGACCCACAGTTATTTACAGTGAATGTGTACTTGAAGAATGAAAATGAAATAAAATCACATGAAGGAAAAACAAAATCTGGAAAGTCCTTGTGTAGAGAAAAAACATAGTCATTCACCTGAAAATGCTCATGAGAAGAAAACAAGAATTCATGGAAGTCCAATTTCCACTGTCAAGACCTCATAGCATCACCATCTCTCTGAAGCTGACCTGTCGGCCAGCCTGACCTGGGCCCCTCTGTCCCACCCTCATCCTCAGCATGTGTGCGCCACCTAGCTCTAGACTTACAGAGTTCCATGCCTCAGGATCCTAGACCTAATAGTCTACTTATTCCCTGTGTTCCATCCCTGGCTTGTCTGGGGCCTCCAGCAGTGCTTTCATACGTGGAGCCAGTAATCCACAGCTGTTGTACTGAGACACAACAATCCTCAATGTGATACACAGGTCTTAACAATTAAGAAGAGAATCTCAGACTAGACTTGATCTCCAGACTCTGCTAATGTATTGACTGTCATTTGCAGAACTGAGGTCTTCATACCTGGCTTCCAAAGAGCTGTCTCATTCTTTCTCTAACACATGTCTTATTGCTGAAGGACTCAGATGGTTGCTGATTCAATTCAACTGCAAAGCAAGGGGGAAAAAGTCTGATCTGCTCATGTCTGAAACAAAGACATCTCTGTTCAGGAAGCAAGTTCAGTTCAGTTCAGTCACTCAGTCCAACTCTTTGAGACCCCACGGACTGCAGCACGCCAGGCCACCCCATCACCAACTGCCAGAGTTTACCCAAACTCATGTCCATTGAGTTGGTGATGCCATCCAACTATCTCATCCTCTGTCGTCACCTTTTCCTTCTCCTTTCAATCTTTCCCAGCATCAGGGTCTTTTCAAATGAGTCAGCTTTCTGCATTAGGTGGCCAAAGCATTGGAGTTTCAACTTCAACATCAGTCCTTCCAATGAACACTCAGGACTGATCTCCTTTAGGGTGAACTTGTTGGATCTCCTTGCAGTCCAAGGGACTCTCAAAAGTCTTCTTCAACACCACAGTTCAAAAGCATCAATTCTTCAGCGCTCAGCTTTCTTTATAGTCCAAATCTCACATCTATACATGACTACTACAAAAACCATAGCCTGCACTAGATGGACCTTTGCTGACAAAGTAACGTCTCTGCTTTTTAATATGTTGTCTATGTTGGTCATAAGCTTCCTTCCAAGGAGTAAGTGTCTTTTAATTTCAAGGCTGCAATCACCATCTGCAGTGATTTTGGAAGCCCCCAAAATAAAGTCTGTCACTGTTTCCCATCTATTTCCCATGAAGTGATGGGACCGGATGCCATGATCTTAGTTTTCTGAAGGTTGAGCTTTAAGCCAACTTTTTCATTCTCCTCTTTCACTTTCATCAAGAGGCTCTTTAGTTCTTCTTCACTTTCTGCCATAAGGGTGGTATCATCTGCATATCTGAGGTTATTGATATTTCTCCTGGCAATCTTGATCCCAGCTTGTGCTTCATCCAGTCCAGTGTTTCTCATGATGTACTCTGTATGTAAGTTAAATAAGCAGGGTGACAATATATAGTCTTGATGTACTCCTTTTCCTATTTGGAACCAGTCTCTTATTCCATGTTCAGTTCTAACTGTTGCTTCCTGACTTGCATACAGATTTTTCAAGAGGCAGGGCAGGTGGTCTGGTATTCCCATCTCTTTCAGAATTTTCCACAGTTTATTGTGATCTACATAGTCAAAGTCTTTGGCATAGTCAATAAAGCAGAAATAGATGTTTTTCTGGAACTCTCTAGCTTTTTTGATGATCCAGCAGATGTTGGCAATCTGATTTCTGGTTCCTCTACCTTTTCTAAAACCAACTTGAACATCTGGAAGTTCATGGTTCATGTATTATAGAAGCCTGGCTTGGAGAATTTTGAGCATTAATTTGCTAGCATGTGAGATGAATGCAATTGTGCAGTAGTTTGAGCATTCTTTGGCATTGCCCCTCTTAGGGATTGGAATGAAAAATGACCTTTTCCAGTCCTGTGGCCACTGATGAGTTTTCCAAATTTGCTGGCATATTGAGTGCAACACTTGTACAGCATCATCTTTTAGGATTTGAAATAGCTCAGCTGGAATTCCATCACCTCCACTAGTTTTGTTCACAGTGATGCTTCCTAAGGCCCACTTGACTTCACATTCCAGGATGTCTGGCTCTAGGTGAATGATCACACCATCGTGATTATCTGGGTCATGAAGATCTTTTTTGTACAGTTCTTCTGTGTATTCAAGCTAAACCTGCTTAAAATATTGCAAATATTTTGATGAGTTGGATGGGATCAGTGCATCTTGAAATCACTGAAGAAGGGGGCATATGGCTACTGTGGGCCATTGGACGCAGTCACTTCATATGTGGGGGATGCTTTTGTGCAAGGTGTGGGCCATTAGCCTTTGTTTGGAGTGAGGGTTTCTGGGGGCTGCTGTGGGTTTCCTTCTCTAGGACTGGGAGAGATGATGTCCACAAACTCTTCTCATCCTAAAATGTGGATGTCACCTGTATGTGGAATCTAAATACATAATACACATGAACTTATTTACAAAACTGAAATAGACTCACAGACATAGAAAATAAACTTATAGTTACCAAACGGGAAAGGAGAAGGTAGGAATAAACAGGAGTTTGGGATTAACTATATATCTGGAGAAGGAAATGGCTACCCACTAAAGTATTCTTGCCTGAGAATCCGTTGGCCAGAGGAGCCTGGAAGACTATAAACCATGGGGGTCTCAAAGAATCAAGACACGACTGAGTGAGCACAAGGACCTGCTGTATAGCACAGGGAAGTATATTCAATATCTTGTAATCACCTATAATAGAAAATAATCTTAAAAAGATTATGAATGTGTATAACTGAATCACTTTGCTGTATACCTGAAACTAACACAATATTATAAATCATCTATATTTCAACTAGAATTTTTTAAAAAAGAAAAACACTGTGGCTTTAATGCTCTTGTCATTCAATTAATAATACACATTAGTGTATCTCATTCATATTTTTAAACCACATTTTTTCATACATGTAGCAGTTTCCCTTCTGAAGTGAGGAACTTCAGTGCAGCTACTTAGCAATAACCTTGATTATTGAAATCTCTCACTCTCTCCTGCACACACACACATCAACATTGTACAAGCCAGAGGAGTATGAATTGGGAGGGAAAAAAGACCGTCCTAAAGGGGAAATGTGACATCATTTCAATGAATTATTTGGCATGAAAACTTATTCTTCAGAATTCAGAGCATGAGAGTTGTTGAAAAGGTCAAGTGAGAAATGACAGAATAAAAAAAATATTGATTTAAATTTTCAAAATTGATTACCAGTTTGGGGCCACGAGAACAACTTGTGTGGTGTTTTTGCTGTATGAGTTGCTAAAATTGATTAGCACTTTTTGAGGAAGGTAGAGCAAACTGCTCTGCTAATTAAGGTAAACTAAATCAAGAAGTGACTTGATTATCACACTCTTTGTGCTCTCAACCCTTCAGCAAAACCAGTTTGGAAAACAGTCTTCCATTGGAGCAGCAGATAAACTTTACTAGTCTCCACTCTTTCCTTTTGATTTTGGAATTTGAAGTAGAGAAGAGAAGCTATTCATGCTTCATGTATTTATTTATTTATTTGGGGCCATGCCAGGCAGTATGTGGGATCTTAGTTCCCTGACCAGGTATCAAACTGATTCCCCCTGTAGTGGAAGCATGAAATCTTAACAACTGGATCACCAGGGGAGTCCCAAACTATTCACGCTTTTCACCTTTACGATATCTCAGTCTTTCAGAAGATATGTTATCACTTGAGAAGGTGCAAGTATCTATACTACTCTATATTGTGAAACAATTGATGTTTCCATTTTACCATTTTGGTATTTTGAAAAGGCAAAGGAACCAGAGATCAAATTGCCAACATCCATTGGATCATCAAAAAAGCAAGAGAGTTCCAGAAAAACATCTACTTCTGCTTCATTGACCAAAGTCTTTGATTGTGTGGATCACAATAAACTGTGGAAAATTCTGAAAGAGATGGGAATACCAGACCACCTGCCCTGCCTCTTGAGAAAACTGTATGTAGGTCAGGAAGCATCAGTTAGAACTGGACATGGAACAAAGGATGGGTTCAAAATTGGGAAAGGAGTACGTCAAGGCTGTATATTGTCATCCTGCTTATTTAACTTCTATGCAGAGTACATCATGTGAAATGCCAGGTGGGATTGAGCACAAGCTGGAATCAAGATTGCTGAGAGAAATATTAATAACCTCAGATATGCAGATGACACCACCCTTATGGCAGAAACTGAAGAAGAGCTAAAGAGCCTCTTGATGAAGATGAAAGAGGAGAGTGAAATAGCTGGCTTAAAACATGACTTTCAAAAAATGAAGATCATGGCATCCAGTTCCTTTATTTCATGGCAAGTAGATGGGGAAACAATGGAAACAGTGAGAAACTTTTTTTCTTGGGCTCCAAAATCATTGCAGATGGTGACTGCAGCCATGAAATTAAAAGATGCTTGCTCCTTGTAAGAAAAGCTATGATAAACCTAGACATCATATTAAAAAGCAGAGACATTACTTTGCTGACAAGGGTCCATCTAGTCAAAGCTATGGTTTTTCCAGTAGTCATGTATGGATGTGAGAGTTGGACCATAAAGAAAGCTGAGCACCAAAGAATTGATGCTTTTGAGCAGTGGTTTTGGAAAAGACACTTGAGAGTCTTGGACTGTGAGGAGATCAAACCAGTCAATCCTAAAGGAAAGCAATCCTAACTATTCATTGGAAGGACTAAATCTGAAGCTGAAGCTCCAATACTTTGGCCACCTAATATGAAGAGTCGACTCACTGGAAAAACATTCCCTGATGCTGGCAAAAATTGAAGGCAGGAGGCGAAGGGGATGACAGAGGATGAGATGGTTGGGTGGCTTCACTGACTCGATGGATGGACATGAGTTTGAGTAAGCTCTGGAAGTTGGTGATGGACAGGGGAGCCTGGCATGCTGCAGTCCATAGGGTCGCAAAGAGTCAGACACAATTTAGCAACTGAACAACAACAAATGCAATTGTAACAGTGCTGGGTCTAGTTCTGCTAATGATTCAGATCAAGTCAATTAAAAAACCAGCACATTCAGGCTTGAGTTTGGGATGCCCCCCACTCTTGCATTTTCAGTATTTTCTAATCACATGTGAGGTCTGAGGCTCTTCAATCTCAGCTTCCCTCTCACTCCTGGAGAATCTGGGTTCATGAGAATCTGGGTTCATGAGGATCTGGGTGGAGATCCAGAATCTCTACTACCAAGAAACTCTGTTCATTCAACTGACTTGTGATCAGTGTTGACAATGTGTGACTTTGTCCAATGTCCACTTTTAGCAGGTAAAAACCTCATGTCCAAAGAGATAAAGCACAGAGCACAGGGAAGATGGATGGTAGCAGAGCATTACAAAAAGCCCCAGATGTAGAGAAAATCATCTCAGAAGCCTTCGTGGAGAAGGTGAGATTTAAAGCCTGGCCTTGAAAGTTGAATGGAGTCTTCTGAGATATCTGCAAACTCAAAGAACTGTGGGGAGGGGTGGATACCCAATGCCCATGGCTCAGCTGAGAAGGGCATGAAAGGGCTTGTCATTCTCAGTGAATGCAGTTCATGGAGTGAGCACTTCCTGGTAGACTCAAGAGCAATTTCAGGATTAGCAGTGGTTCCCAACCTCTGGGATATAATGCCTGACGATCTGAGGTGGCGCTGATGTAATAATAATAGAAATAAAGTGCACAGTAGATCATTCCAAAACCATCCCCGTGCTGTCCGTGGAAAAGTTGTCTTCCACAAAACTGGTCCTTGGTGCCAAAAAGTTGGAGACCACTGCTTCAGAGGACATGGCCGTTTGAAGTGGGTTATGTGGACAGAGTCATGCCAGAAGGTGATGGTGATGTTGAAAGAGAAGAAAGAGGACTGGGTCTCAGTCTCTCCATCCAGAGCTGCCTCTTCTGGGTCTTCCATCTGTGTGAATGAGTGAAGGGTGAACCGTAGAATGGTCCATGACCACTCTATCAGAGACCCTCCAACCACAACAGGATCTTAGACCCAGAGTCAGCCCCAAACCTCAAAACAGCAAGAGGTTTGCTGGGGCCTCACTGGGAGATCTGATGCCAATGTGGGTCAAGAACCCATGAGCATGCTTGCTGTGGGTGGAGTGTCTGCTGACTGAGTGATCATGGACTGCCCCACAACGGCGTGTGTTACACGAGCTGCAGTAACTCCCAGTACTCTCACTGCATCCCTTCCATGCTAGCAGACACTAGCTACTTCTCAAAGCTGAGCTGGAAATATTCGGCCAATTAAGTCTTTCATAGAAGCAGTGGTTTATAATGTAGTTTTTCAAAATTCCTGAGCTCCTGTTGCTGTTTATCCCCTTGGGAATTCTTTAATCAGCTCTCAAGCTCAAGTCCAAGTAAAAGCTGAATCTCCAGCCACTGCAGATTCCTGTTTTTATTCTGACAACTTGACCAATTAGTGGTTTTCCTGAAAATAAAAGCCACCTCAACTTCAACTGACTCAGTCTTAATGAGCGAAATAAACTAGAGGTTGATTGTTTGCATAGAAAATAATTTTTTGCTCAATACTAGGGTTCCCTTGAGCATTCTTTAGTTCTTTAAATATTGAGTGTTTACCTTGTCCTAGGTCCTCTTCTGGTCTTTGGGGACACAGTGGTGAACAATACTGACGATGTTTGTGTCTTCCTGGAGTTTATATCCAGTGGAGAAAACACCAGAGATCAAAGAAACATGCACACACTGTGTTTTCAGGTCATGAAAAGTGTTTTGAGGAAAAGTAAAGCAGGGTAGGAGGTTATTAAGTTATGGATTGTGAGGAATTGTCATAATTTGAATGGGAAAGTCTCTCTCAGGCTGTGACCTTGGAGTAGAAAAATGAATGGAGTCGGATATCGGCGTCCACACCAAGATCTGGAGCTAGAGCCATCCTCCAGGTCGGGGGTGGGCCAAATAGAAGCCCACAGAGGGCCAAGGAGGACCAGACCATGTCTTAGAATGTGCTGCCCAATAAACATCAACAGGAGTGAAAACAGTCACTGGAAAAATAAGTAACAAAGACATTGATAGACTAGAAAATACTTGCTCCAGGCTCCTGGCCAGGTGAGCTGGTTACCCTTTCAGTGTGAATTGAGTGTGTGTCCTGAAACAGATCATCATGGTTGCTTTCAAGGAATTAGAACTAAATTCTATTCAATCTTTGCCTGATGAGGCTGGTCCTTGCTAAACTCAATTCCTTGTGTTGCATCGATGTACAAGCTAAATTACCGCAACTGCACCCAAGTGACAAGTTGGCAAAGCAGCAGTATTGGCTGAGAGGGTGATTTAAGACAGTGGGACCGGCTGCACTGTCACATGGTAATGATCCTCCACTCTTTGCTGTGGGCTGAACACCTGCAAATCCTTCACAGTCTCGTCGTAAAAGAGCTCAGAGGAGCCCACGGGAGATCTTCCGAGTTGTCTAAGAAAACATATGTGATTATTTAACAACTATTTCTAGAAGACTGTTGCCCTGAATTTGATTTCGAAAGAAAACTATAAAGAAAATTCTGGGGAAGTCAGCAGATCTGGAGCTCGGTGGATAAGGGAGACTGGACGTGGAGGCAGCTGAAGGTTAAGATTTCATGTCTACAGGTTTCTGGCCAACCTGAGGCCAGAAAGTGGCTTTCTTGTGCTTTCCCACCCAAAACATGCCCAATAAAAATGAGCATCACTCGAACGTTTCTTGCTGAAAGAGAACTCAGAATCAGCTCCTCACAGGCATCATGGGCTTTTCCCTCTCCCCTCCTCCTCCTTTTCCCGTGGTCTCTGAGACCATCTCCATGTCACTGAGTACACAGAATCCATCAGCGTTACAGGCACCTGCTAGGTCCCAAACACACACGGGGCCTCGTCAGTCACAGGCCTCCACAAGAAAGAAAGGTTAAGTCAGTGTCCAACTAAGCCCGTTGGTAATGAAGCTAGAAGTTGTGTTCCAGGTAAGACCTTAGCCACAGCCTGCGTCTTAGTTGCTCAGTTGTGTACAACTCTTTGTGACCCCATGGACTGTAGCCTGCAAGGCTCCTCTGTCCGTAGGATTCTCCAAGCACTGGAGTGGGGAGCCATTCCCTTCTCCAGGGGATCTTTCCAATCCAGAGATAAAACCCAGGTCTCCTGCATTGCAGGCAAATTCTTTACGGTCTGAGCCACCAGGTTTCCTCTCTTGAAAAATATACAAACTGAGAAAAATACATGCGAACTAGGTCTGGTTTTGAGTTTGCATCTCCTGTGTCCCAGTGCCGTCCCCCCTTTTCTCTGTTGGAAATCTCTCTTCAGCTCATCCTTAATGACAAGCTCCAAAGCCCTCTCTGGGTCCCACCTGTTAGGATGGGTCCCACCTGTTAGGATGGGTCCCACCTGTTAGGATGGGTCCCACCTGTTAGGATGGGTCCCTGTTCTGTGGCATCACCCATGTCTGTCCTGGTACCACCCAGTCTCTCCTCTGGGTCAGGAACTTTCTGGAGTCAGAAGCCATTTCTGACTCTCCCTGCCATCCCGCACACAACCTAACACAGTTGTCAAAGGTGGATGTTTGAGAAAAAAATCAGTCCAACTAACTATTGAAGACAGGTCCTTGCAATTACAGCTTCTCAGGCAAAAAGTAAAAATGTGCTTTTTCCCCCCATACAGACTTGGTGTTCAGTAGGGTCTGCCTCCAGCCCAGCAGTGGTTCATGAGAGAACTCTTTAAATGTTCGTGAATTTATGAGCCTGGCATGAAACACAGACATTAATAAAAATTGAATTACATAAACTTACACTTAAATGCATTTTATTAAAAACAAAAGCAATGGACTAAAATAGTATATGCTCTTTAATTACTTTTACTTTTACTCCTATCTGTGCTGTTGAGAATATTTGCTTATGTCACGTAAACCTGGTGGACAGGCTACACAGGTGGGCTCCTGCGTTTTTCTCCCCGCCTGCATATATGGATGCTGGGCCAGGTGCTTGCAACTTGCCAAGATGGGAGCCTTTGCTTCTTGGAAATTAGAAACCTCCAAATCAGGGGCCCTCCCACCCCAGGGCAGAGTGCATGGCTGACTTGTTCTGAAATCATTGCTTCCATATCCAGACTGAGCACTCTCATTTCTCACCTTTTCTAATTAACTGAAATAAAGTAGAATTCTCCTTACACACAGACTGATAACATTCAAAGATTTAGAATTTAGGGTAAAGAATTTAAAACATAGAACACTGCATTTTAGAACTAAAAAGGCAATAAATACTATAATACTTTCGAGCTAATTTAGAAGCCAGCATAGCGCTTCTGCGGTATCACAAGGTCACAATCATGAGCTCAGTTTTTATTATATGATCTGGAAAATAATCTCCGTCACTTGAACTCTCATTTTCCAGAGTTGAGAAAGATGGGGTCCTCTTTATAATTTTTCATCAGAATATAAAATGAATAAAATAGAGTACATGCTCCCATCAGTTGAATCACCATAATATTAATACAATTTTAAAGAGAAAATGCTTTTTAAGGATTTAGTGATTTAATATAAAATCGGGATGAAGCAGTAAAAAGCCCCTGTGTGATTTCATGGGAGGGCTTCGTGGCTCAGTGGTAAAGAATCTACCTGAAATGTAGGAGACCCACTTTTGACCTCTTGGTCGGGAAGATCCTCTGGAGAACAGAATGGCAACCCACTCCAGTATTCCTGTCTAGGAAATCCCATGGACAGAGGAGCCTAGCAGGCTACAGTCTATGGGGTCACAAAAGGTGGACACAACTGAGCACTCCCTCATGGGATTATTTCTGTATCTGGTTTATTCTCCCTTGCTTTTCCCCCACCCTCATGCTTTCTTTTCTCTCCCTGTTTCAGAAAGTCTGTCGCTGAAGTTTTAAACTTTGAGTCATAAAGCAGATTGGTTTTAAGAGAAGCAACGATACACTGGCAGATTACCTGTTGTAATGCACTTGACATGTTTGTGTGGGGTTATTTGGGGTGAACTGATGTTTGGGTCACTTCGTGTGCATTCAGTGCTGCTTTTGAATGGGAAGTTGGCATTTTCATCAAGAAAAACAAAGTGGCAACCCAAGGGAAGTCCCATCTTTCCAAAAGTTGAGAGAAATGCAAGATTTCATTTTCAGTCATTTATTCCTTTTTCTCCTAATTAATTCCCATTTTGGCCCCATATTCTCTTCAATAATAACTCTTTCCTTCTTAAAATCTGCTTCAGTTCAGTTTGGTTCAGTCGCTCAGTTGTGTCTGACTCTTTGCGACCCCATGAATTGCAGCACGCCAGGCCTCCCTGTCCATCACCAACTCCCGGAGTTCACTCAGACTCATGTCCATCGAGTCGGTGATGCCATCCAGCCATCTCATCCTCGGTCGTCCCCCTCTCCTCCTGCCCCCAATCCCTCCCAGCATCAGAGCCTTTTCCAATGAGTCAACTCTTCGCCTGAGGTGGCCAAAGTACTGGAGTTTCAGCTTTAGCATCAGTCCTTCCAAAGAACACCCAGGACTGATCTCCTTCAGAATGGACTGGTTGGATCTCCTTGCAGTCCATGGGACTCTCAAGAGTCTTCTCCAACATCACAGTTCAAAACCATCAATTCTTCAGCGCTCAGCCTTCTTCACAGTCCTACTCTCAGATCCATACATGACCACAGGAAAAAACCATAGCCTTGACTAGATGGACTTTTGTTGGCCAAATAATGTCTCTGCTTTTGAATATGCTATCTAAGTTGGTCATAACTTTCCTTCCAAGGAGTAAGCATCTTTTAATTTCATGGCTGCAATCACCATCTGCAGTGATTTGGGAGCCCCCCCAAAATACAGTCTGACACTGTTTCCATTGTTTCCCCATCTATTTGGCATGAAGTGATGGGACCAGATGCCATGATCTTAGTTTTCTGAATGTTGAGCTTTAAGCCAACTTTTTCACTCTCCTCTTTCACTTTCATCAAGAGGCTTTTTAGTTCCTCTTCACTTTCTGCCATAAGGGTGGTATCATCTGCATATCTGAGGTTATTGATATTTCTCCCTGCAATCTTGATTCCAGCTTGTGTTTCTTCCAGTCCAGTGTTTCTCATGATGTACTCTGCATATAAGTTAAATAAGCAAGGTGACAACACAGCCTTGACTAACTCTTCCTATTTGGAACCAGTCTGTTGTTCCATGTCCAGCTTTAACTGTTGCTTCCTGACCAGTAGGGAGGGACTAGATCTGATAGAGTGCCTGATGAATTATGGACTGAGCTTTGTGACACTGTACAGGAGATAGGGATCAAGACCATCCCCATGGAAAAGAAATGCAAAAAAGCAAAATGGCTGTCTGGGGAGGCCTTACAATTAGCTGTGAAAAGAAGAGAGGCGAAAAGCCAAGGAGAAAAGGAAAGATATAAGCATCTGAATGCAGAGTTTCAAAGAATAGCAGGAAGAGATAAGAAAGCCTTCTTCAGAGATCAATGCAAACAAATAGAGGAAAAGAACAGAATAGGAAAGACAAGAGATCTCTTCAAGAAAATTAGAGACACCAAGGGAACATTTCATGCAAAGATGGGCTCAATAAAGGACAGAAATGATATGGACCTAACAGAATCAGAAGATATTAAGAAGAGGTGGCAAGAATTCACAGAAAATACTATACAAAAAAGATCTTCACGATGCAGATAATCACGATGGTGTGATTACTAATCTAGAGCCAGACATCCTGGAATGTGAAGTCAAGTGGGCCTTGGAAAGCATCGCTACGAACAAAGCTAGTGGAGGTGACAGAATTCCAGTTGAGCTATTTCAAATTCTAAAAGATGATGCTGTGAAAGTGCTGCACTCAATATGTCAGTAAATTTGGAAAACTCAGTAGTGGCCATAGGACTGGAAAACATCAGTTTTCATTCCAATCCCAAAGAAGACAATGCCAAAGAATGCTCAAACTACCATACAATTGCACTCATCTCACATGCTAGTAAAGGAATGCTCAAAATTCTCCAAGCCAGGCTTCAGCAATACGTGAACCGTGAAATTCCAGATGTTCAAGCTGGTTTTAGAAAAGGCAGAGGAACCAGAGATCAAATTGCCAACATCTGCTGGATCACTGAAAAAGCAAGAGAGTTCCAGAAAAGCATCTATTTCTGCTTTATTGGCTATACCAAAGCCTTTGACTGTGAAGATCACAATAAACTGTGGAAAATCTGCTTACCTAAGTGGAAAGTGAAAGTGTTAGTTGTTCAGTCTTGTCTGACTCTTTGCAACCCCATGGACTGTAGCCTGCCAGGCTCCTCTTTCCATGGGATTCTCCAGGCAAGAATATTGGAGTGAGTTGCCATGTCCACCTCCAGGGGAATATTCCCAACCCAGGGATTGAGCCCAGGCCTCCTGCATTACAGGCAGATTCCTTATTGTCTGAGCTACCAGGGAAGCTCTAACTGGGATGTGACCCAATCTGGAATGGTGATCTGGACGGGAATTTTACATCTATTACTGTAAAGGAAAAAGCGCAGGGAGAAGTATGATTTATACAACTGGCTTTTAAAAATGAAGATCAGGTCATTCTCTCAAAGATATGAGTGCTCAAATGACCTAGAACTGGTTAATTTAAAAAAAAAATCATTGATCAAATGCCTTTCTTCATAGTGGAGCAGTGAAGGAAACTCTAATAAACACAGTGGTTTTATTTTTCCATCTCTACACTTCTTTTTCCTGCATAACATCCACTCATGTTGTCTTCTATCAAATAGTTTACCATTCAAAGCTGTTACATCTTGCAAAAGTGTCCTTGGAGCAAGTTTTTGAAGGACATGCTGTGTATCTGTCCAACCCAAAGCGTTGTTTAAGTATGGGCTTTAAGAAAAGGTCAAAGCACGGGCGGCTGCATGCCGGCGCTTGAGCTACCACACGTCTGAGGTCAGGGGCAGCAGCCGAGAGTGCCAGGCTGCGACGGCGCAGGAACGGCCGAGAGGAGCTACCCAAGTTCGAGGTCAGGGGCAGCAGCTGGGAGGAGCTACCCCATGTCCAAGGTCAGTGGTGGCTGGGAGGAGACACCCCGCATTGGAGGTCAGGGGCGGCGGCCAGGAGGAGTAACCCCAGGAGTGGTGGCTGAGCAGGCACAGGAGGGCCTAGAGGAGCTATCCCACGTTGAAGGTCAGGAAGGACGGCAGTAAGGAGATACCCCTCATCCAAGGTAAGGAGCAATGGCTGTGCTTTGCTGGAGCAGCTGTGAAGAGATACCCCATGCCCAAGGTAAGAGAAACCCAAGTAAGATGGTAGGTGTTGCAAGAGGGCATCAGAGGGCAGACACACTGAAACCATACTCACAGAAAACTAGTCAATCTAATCACACTAGGACCACAGCCTTGTCTAACTCAATGAAACCAAGCCATGCCCACGGGGCAACCCAAGACGGGTGGGTCATGGTGGAGAGGTCTGGCAGAATGTGGTCCACTGGAGAAGGGAATGGCAAACCACTTCAGTATTCTTGCCTTGAGAACCCCATGAACAGTATGAAAAGGCAAAATGATAGGATACTGAAAGAGGAACTCCCCAGGTCAGTAGGTGCCCAATATGCTACTGGAGATCAGTGGAGAAATAACTCCACAAAAAATGAAGGGATGGAGCCAAAGCAAAAGCAATACCCAGCTGTGGATGTGACTGGTGCTAGAAGCAATGTCCAGTGTGGTAAAGAGCAATATTGCACAGGAACCTGGAATGTCAGGTCCATGAAAGGCAAATTGGAAGTGGTCAAACAAGAGATGGCAAGAGTGAATGTCAACATTGTAGGAATCAGCGAACTAAAATGGACTGGAATGGGTGAATTTAACTCAGATGACCATTATATCTACTACTGCGGGCAGGAATCCCTCAGAAGAAATGGAATAGCCATCATGGTCAACTAAAGAGTCCAAAATCCAGTACTTGGATGCAATCTCAAAAATGACAGAATGATCTCTGTTCGTCTCCAAGATAAACCATTCAGTATCACTGTTATCCAAGACTATGCCCCAACCAGTAATGCTGAAGAAGCTGAAGTTGAATGGTTTTATGAAGACCTACAAGACCTTTAAGAACTAACACCCAAAAAAGATGTCCTTTTCATTATAGGGGACTGGAATGCAAAAGTAAGAAGTCAAGAAACACCTGGAGTAACAGGCAAATTTGGCCTTGGAGTGTGGAATGAAGCAGGGCAAAGATTAATAGAGTTTTGCCAAGAAAATGCATTGGTCATAGCAAACACCTTCTTCCAACAATACAAGAGAAGACTTTAAACATGGACATCACCAAGTGGTCAACACCAAAATCAGATTGATTATATTCTTTGCAGCCAAAGATGGAGAAGCTCTATACAGTCAACAAAAACAAGACCAGGAGCTGACTGTGGCTCAGATCATGAACTCCTCATTACCAAATTCAGACTCAAATGGAAGAAAGTAGGGAAAACCGCTAGACCATTCAGGTATAACCTAAATCAAATCCCTTATGATTATACAGTGGAAGTGAGAAATAGATTAAAGGGCCTAGATCAGATAGAGTGCTTGATGAACTATGGAATGAGGTTCATGACGTTGTACAGGAGACAGAGATCAAGACCATCCCCATGGAAAAGAAATGCAAAAAATCAAAATGGCTGTCTGGGGAGGCCTTACAAATAGCTGTGAAAAGAAGAGAGGCGAAAAGCAAAGGAGAAAAGGAAAGAGAGAAGCATCTGAATGCAGAGTTCCAAAGAATAGCAAGAAGAGATAAGAAAGCCTTCCTCAGCGATCAATGCAAAGAAATAGAGGAAAAGAACAGAATGGGAAAGACTAGAGATCTCTTCAAGAAAATTAGAGATACCAAGGGAACATTTCATGCAAAGATGGGCTCAATATAGGACAGAAATGATATGGACCCAACAGAAGCAGAAGATATTAAGAAGAGGTGGCAAGAATACACAGAAGAACTGTACAAAAAAGATCTTCATGACCCAGATAATCATGATGGTATGATCACTAATCTAGAGCCAGACATCCTGGAATGTGAAGTCAAGTGGGCCTTGGAAAGCATCGCTATGAACAAAGCTAGCGGAGGTGATGGAATTCCAGTTGAGCTGTTTCAAATCCTCAAAGATGATGCTGTTAAAGTGCTGCACTCAATATGGCAGCAAATGTGGGAAACTCAGCAGTGGCCACAGGACTGGAAAAGGTCAATTTTCATTCAATCCCAAAGAAAGGCAATGCCAAAGAATGCTCAAACTACTGCACAATTGCACTCATCTCACATGCTAGTAAAGGAATGCTCAAAATTCTCCAAGCCAGGCTTCAGCAATATGTGAACCGTGCACTTCTTGATGTTTAAGCTGGTTTTAGAAAAGGCAGAGGAACCAGAGATCAAATTGTGAACATCTGCTGAGTCATGGAAAGAGCAAGAGAGTTCCAGAAAAACATCTATTTCTGCTTTATTGACTATGCCAAAGCCTTTGACTGTGAGGATCACAATAAACTGTGGAAAATTCTGAAAGAGATGGGAATACCAGACCACCTGACCTCCCTCTTGAGAAATCTGTATACAGGTCAGGAAGCAGCAGTTAGAACTGGACATGGAACAACAGACTGGTTCCAAATAGGAAAAGGAGTACGTCAAGGCTGTATATTTTCACCCTGCTTATTTAACTTATATGCAGTGTACATCATGAGAAACGCTGGACTGGAAGAAACACAAGCTGGAATCAAGATTGCAGGGAGAAATATCAATAACCTCAGATATGCAGATGATACCACCCTTATGGCAGAAAGTGAAGAAGAACTAAAAAGCCTTTTGATGAAAGTGAAAGAGGAGAGTGAAAAAGTTGGCTTAAAGCTCAACATTCAGAAAACTAAGATCATGGCATCTGGTCCCATCACTTCATGCCAAATAGATGGGGAAACAGTGGAAACAGTGTCAGACTTTATTTTTCTGGGCTCTAAAATCACTGCAGATGGTGATTGCAGCCATGAAATTAAAAGATGCTTACTCCTTGGAAGAAAAGTTATGAGCAACCTAGATAGCATATTCAAAAGCAGAGACATTACTTTGCCGACTAAGGTCCATCTAGTCAAGGCTATGGTTTTTCCAGTAGTCACGTATGGATGTGAGAGTTGGTCTGTGAAGAAGGCTGAGCGCCGAAGAATTGATGGTTTTGAACTGTGATGTTGGAGAAGACTCTTGAGAGTCCCTTGGACTGCAAGGAGATCCAACCAGTCCATTCTGAAGGAGATCAACCCTGGGATTTCCTTGGAAGGACTGATGCTAAAGCTGAAACTCCAGTACTTTGGCCACCTCATGCGAAGAGTTGACTCATTGGAAAAGACTCTGATGCTGGGAGGGATTGGGGGCAGGAGGGAAGGGGACAACCGAGGATGAGATGGCTGGATGGCATCACTGACTCGATGGATGTGAGTCTGCGCAAACTCCGGGAGTTGGTGATGGACAGAGAGGCCTGGCATGCTGCGATTCATGGGGTCACAAGGAGTCGGGCACGACTGAGCGACTGAACTGAACTGAACTGAAGAAAAGGTTTGAAGAGTGTCACAGAGGGAGGAGTTGGCTCTGGGAGGTCTGCACCAAGACACGTTGGTGGGACTCCTTCTTGCATGATATCCAGACCTAGGCCCCAGCCTGCAGTAGAAGGCCCAGGGTCAGTCCTGGTTCAGGGCAGAACTGATGGTGGGCCCCAGTCATCTCCACTGGAAGCTGTTTTCTATTGGCCTGAATCGCTGAGCAGACAGGGGATGAGCCTGTGACTGTGGGCAAAGGACTCTCGAGCAGAGGGAGGAAGAAGCCAGCATAACTGCTCTTCCGTGAACCTTCCATGCCTCTGAATCTGTTGGCATTCAGAATAGACAACAGACAGATAGACAGCAAGAGCAAGATGGTCCAGATGAAGCAGGCATGATTTACTTCCAGCAGGGTGTCTCCTGGCACATGGAACATGGATATGTTGGAAACAGCACCCAAGTACAGTCCCTTGTCTGCGCTGAGGGCACCAGCTCTTCCATATGACCTTCAACAAACCACATACTCGCCTGCCGCTTCAGTTTCAGCATCAGTGAAATGGGCACAGAGGCTCTATTTCATGTACCAGGAGCCTGTTGAGAAGTACCTGGAACTTCTCTCAAATCACAAGGTATTATCAATAGTTTGGAATCCATCTTCTAGAGGCATATTACTGGGAAAAAAGACGACACTGACTGTCCGGGGTCCGGAGAAAGCCTGCATTTCTGCCATGTCTTCTCCCATAGGACCAGGTAGGCTTCCCTTGGAAGTACCAATTTAAAAAAAATTAGACCAGGGACTCCCCTGGTATCCAGTGGTTAGGACTTTGAGCTTCCACTGCAGGGGGCACAGGTTTGATCCCTGGTCAGGGAACTAAGATCTTACATGCCGTGCGATGCAGCCAAAAAGAAAAGAATGAAATAAAGAAATGAAAAAAGAACTAGACCACTTGGAAACTGTGTGAGAGCTTCTTAAGCCCTGCAGCCTCTGAAATCAGCTCCTGTCTGTAGAGAATCCATCCAACCTAAAATTAACATGTTGTGGTATGCATGAAGCGGGGACCAATGGCAGGTGTCTTCTGGGTCCATGCGGTGAGCTGGACAGTGGAGAGGGTCTGGCAGGGACCCTCAGACAGGCAGCGTGTGATCTGCATGGTCTACAAGGTGGACAGGTGTGCCCACCATCCTGTGCTCACCTGCAAGGAGAGCCTACCTCTCCCACCACAGGAATAGCCAGCCCCCAGCCTCTGACAGGGGCAGAGCCTACAGGCTTCTCTCCCTAATACTGGGTTCCAACTGCCTTGCCCCAGATGGGACCTTTGGAAAGTGAGAGGTGAATGCTTTCATATCCATGTTGAGTGGATTTTTATTATCCCTTTCTCAGTTGACAGGAGGAAAAAAATAAAAAAGAAGAGAAAGACATTTGCTGGAGAAAATAAGATGCACTTGCTCCCAGGTGCCAAATGCTTTGTGACAGGGAGTTATTTAGGTGGAAAACTACCAGTGCAGTACCTAGAGGGGGAAGGGAGAGGACAGAGCAGCCTCTGGTCTGAGCAATGTGAGCTGAGTGTCTGGAGAGCAGTGCCAGGGAGTGAGCCCCACCAGCAAGCCCCCCAGGCAGCAGGGCTGTGAAGGCTGGGAAGAAGTACCATCCACGCAGGCCTGGTCTTCTTGCTGGGACAACTCCCCAGGGCAGCTGCTAACCAGCCCAGGACATTCTGTGTCCATGTGATGGCCCAGGATGCTGGGAACTTCAACTGTCCTTGTATCATTTTAAAAATCCCACCACCTGCATTCTTGCTATGAAACTGGGTTCAATCAAGGGCTGACATGGATGGTTGTTCTGACCGACCTGGCCTCAGCGAACCTGAGCAATCTGCCCTGTACTTGTAAACAGGAGGCCTGGGAGGAGGGCATCTGCTCACAATGTCTCCAAAATGTCACCGCCCAAGCGCTCACCCGGCCCAGCCTGTCATCTCAGCTAGAGGAGGAGGAAATGGAGATACTTTGATCCAGTGTGTTCACAGAGAGATTATGACATGCACCCGTGTGAATGCGCAAGCAAGTGTGTGCACACACACATTTAAACAGGTACACACACTTGAGCACACATGACATGCATACATGTGCACACTCAAGTATGTGCACGCACACACACACACTCATGCTCACCCTTTAAACACAATTCCCTGAATCTCAGTGTGACCCTGCTAATGCAGGAAGGGTGTGTAGCAGTTGGGTCCTGTGATATTTAGATCAATTCATTTTTTCTATAACAGTGATTCTGAATTCTTGCATGCAGTTCATTTTCTCTATTTTTTACATTATAACTTCTCAGTTTTCTGCCCAAACTAAAGGCAGGCTGTGAGTCTAAGGTGACAAACCTGCCGCTCGCTCCAGGCTTTCTCTGTGACGCTATACTTCCATCACATGTCCTTCACTGACCTTCCAAACTGGAACAGACGTGCCAGGACCATAGAGGGGGGAGGGCCAACATGGCTCGCCCCCTTCCTTCTGTTCTTCCTTCCTGATCTGATACCTAAATTACAGCCACATCTCATTCTAAGTGAGTTTTGCAGAAATCAAATCCTAATCATGTCAGCGCCATTGCATTCTTAACCTTTTATTGACGAGCATTGTGTGGAGACAAAACTGCACAGATAATAAAGACATTTTCATGCATATAATGCTGCTCCATAGACAACTCCTGGATGAAGACACAGAAGGTGACCAGCAATTCCAGGAGTCCTTTTACTGCCCAGTCCACTTACTGCCTCCCACCGAGCGGACCTTGATTCTGGCTCCTAACAGCTTGGATTCACTGGTCTCACTGACCACAGTGTTTGTGATGCTCATCTGTTTGTACTGTTTCGGCACACGCGCCAGTATAACGTTCCATCGCGTGAGGACACTGACATTGCTTCATCCCAGCCACTGGTGGGTGTTTACTAAGTTCCAATTTCTGGTTATTATAAGTAGTTACATTATGAGCATCCTTGTACCTGTCCTTTGATGAGAACATGTACACAACTCTGGGGGTATTAACCTAAGCGTGGGATTTTTAAGTCATGTAATAAGGAAGTGAATGGCCTTAGTCGATACCGACAAACATGTCTCACTGCAGTCAGCAATGTGTGTGTGTTGGGGGATGTGTGCTTAGTCACTGAGCTGTGTCTGACTCTCTGCGACCCCATGGACTGTAGCCCATCAGGCGTCTCTGTCCGTGGGATTTCCCAGGCAAGAATACTGGAGTGGGTTGTCGTTTCCTTCTCCACAGGATCTTGCTGACCCAGAGATCAAACCCACATCTCTCGTGTTGGCAGACAGATTCTTTACCTTTGAGCCAACTGAAGTTTATAAAATGTGCAAGCACCAAATAAACAAACAAATAAAAATGACTTTTCCCATTCTAAAAATAATTATACTCTCCATATAAACTTAGGGAATGATGATAAAATAACAAAAATCACTGTAATTCCATTATCTAGAAGTTTTTGCTAGTTTACTGTATTTCTTTTAGTGTATTTTTCCCTTCATGTACAAATGTGTTTTTCCACAATTGGGATCATTTGAGCCACAGAATTTTGATGACTTTTGCTTCACTTTCTATTTTACCAGGAGCATTTTGCATGCTGTTTGATATGTTTTAAAGACTATTTTCAATGGCTGTAAAATGTTTATTTGTGTGAATGATTATGATGTATTATGCACTTCTTACTGCATATTCTAGCTGGTTTTTTTTCCCTACTATGTAAATATCAGGCTGTTCCCTGGTGGCTCAGATGATAAAGCTTCTTCCTGCAACGTGGGAGACCTGGGTTCAATCCCTGAGTTGGGAAATACTACAGTACTCTTGCCTGGAAAATCTTATGGACAAAGGAGCCTGGTAGGCTACTGTCCATGGGATCACAAAGAGTTGGACATGACTGAGTGACTTCACTACATAAATATTGAGGATACGTAAGTTCTCTCGCATACCTTTAATCACATTTCTGATTCTTTCCTGATGATACGTTCCTAGGAGCATCCTGAGTCCAAGTGTCCAACTGTTTTGGGGCTCTTGCTGTGCTGTGTCAAGGACACAGTCGTCATAGCAACGAGGTGACAGCCTACGTCTCCTGTGAGCCTGCCTTAACTTATACTGTCCATCCAGCCCCCAACATACAACTTAACATCAGAACATGCATATGGGGAAGATGTAACATAGGCTTTAAAAAAAAGATGGGTTTTGAAGAATCAAGGAGAGTCTTTAGTTAATGAAACAAAGGGGAAAAAATACTTTTTTTTTTTAAGTTGCTGAAAGATAAAGCAAAGTTTGCATCCCTGATTAACAAGTTTTTGTGTTTTTTTTTTTAAATTATAGTCAAGAAAGTTTCTATCTTCCCAGAAAATAAAGCTTAGAACTAGGACTCCTGAAGAGTTATATTCTGGCTTTGTAGCTGAGGAGGTAATATGTGCGATCTTTCAAGAAGGATAACGGCTGTGCCTCCCATGCATAACATTTTTAATTAACTTTTTATTTTGGAACAAGAAAGCGCAGATTAGAGCTTGCATCCTGGTGGTATGAGACAGAGAATTCATCTCACAACTGATTATATGTAAAGAGGGATTATAAACACCAAGTCAGTAAATCTTTTCAGAATATCTAGTGGTTTTTTCTACTTCTCAAACAGAAAAGCCATGCATGAGGGTTTGTATTAATGCCAGCAGCAGAATGTAAGTGAGGGTTCTTGAGGCTTGCTTGAGCATTAGAATGTTTTCATCACTTTGGCTGCTTTCAGCACAAGGGTTTGCAGAATTACACACTGCATTTTTATATACACACAGTCAGAGTGGACTGATATTCTGACACGACTTCAGTGTGGGGTATATCCTCCTTCCTCAGGCCAGCTGTCCTTTCACACCCGGATGCTATGATCGGTCTCCTTGCCTTTGCTTTGTTATCTCTGCCTTTAAAAAAACTTTATTGGACTAGAGTTGATTTACAATGTTGTGTCAGTTTCAAGTGGACAGTAAAGTCAATCAGTTATACACATACATATATCCACGCTTTTTTAGATTCTTTTCCCACATAGGTCATTTCAGAGCATTGAGTAGAATTTCCTGTGCTGCACACCAGGTCCTTGTTGGTTATCTATTTTATGTACTGCTGCTAAGTCACTTCAGTCATGTCCGACTCTGTGCGGCCCCATAGACGCCAGCCCACCAGGCTCCCCCGTCCCTGGGATTCTCCAAGCAAGAACACTGGAGTGGGTTGCCATTTCCTTCTTCAATGCATGAAAGTGAAAAGTGAAAGGGAAGTCACTCAGTTGTGTCTGACTCTTAGCGACCCCGTGGACTGCAGCCCACCAGGCTCCTCCATCCATCGGATTCTCCAGGCAAGTACTGGAGTGGGGTGCCATTGCCTTCTCTAGTAGCGTGTATATCTCAATCCCCAGCTCCTAATTCATCCTTGCTCCCTTCTCCTTTCTGGTTACTCAGCTTATAAAGAATCTGCCTGCAATGCAGGAGACCCCGATTCAATTCCTGGGTCGGGAAGATTCCCTGGAGAAGGGATAGGCTACCTACTCCAGTATTTTTGGACTTCCTTTGTGGCTCATCTGATAAAGAATCCACCTGCAATGTGGGAGACCTGGGTTAAATCCCCAGGTTGGGAAGATCCCCTGGAGAAGGAAGCAGCTACCCACCCCCCAGTATTCTGGCCTGGAGAATTCCATGGACTGCATAGACCATGGGGTTGCAAAGAGCTGGACATGACTGAGTGACTTTCACTTCACTTCTTTGCTTCCCCTTTGGTAACCATAAGTTTACTTTCTATGTCTGTTTTGTAAGTTCATTTGTATCTTTTTTCAGATTCCACGTAAAAGCAGTCTCATATGTCATTTGTCTTCCTCTGTCTGACCTACTTCACTTAGCGTCATGACCTCTGCCTCCACTCATGTTGCTGCAAATGGCATGGTCTCGTTCTTTTTAACGGTTGAGTAATATTCCATTGCATATACATGCCATACCTTCTGTATTCATCCCTCTGTTGATGGGCACTGCAGGACTCCTCTGAAAGCTCTTTGCTCATCAGGCTGATGTTCTGTGGGGCAGAGATCTGGAGTCAGACAGGCACCTGTCCTCATGGAGGTCCCCTTTGATAGCGCAGTTGGTGGGGCCTGGACTTGGACCTGGACATGGAACCAACGGTCTTTGGGTTTATTCTTGATTCCCACCAGAATTCTGGGCATACTGGAAAAAGGAGCAGAAAGTCCTCACTTTTTACCATGGGCAGGTGACTTGCTGGCTCAAGGGAGGGGACCTCCATCTGAAGGAATGCATGTCTAAGCCCAGACCTCGGTCTAACGATGGATGAGGCTCCCCATACAGCTCAGTCTTCGGTTACCGGGCAGATTTGGAGTGTACAGGTTTGAGACAGTGTGTGGCTGAGGTGTAGGCAGTGCCTGGAATGTACTCTGCTATGTTTTCACCCTGAGAGAAGGACATGAGTGTGTGGGCTGTAATCACCCATAAATTCAACCTCCACTGATAAAGTCGCCAGGTCAGATCATCAGGTCTAACACATAATGTGAAGCCAATATGTGTTAGAAGTTAACAGTTTCAAAACTGCTTGAAATTTGTTCCCACAGTTGCCTAACTCTAACAAATAATTTAAGAATTGTCTCACCAACCCTAAAATGCCATACAGTAAAACGCTTTCAGATATAGGCCGGTAACAAGGGCTATTATAGAAGATGAGGACAGAGAATGAAAACATTCATTTTTGTTTTCTTGTTATTACAGGTTTGGCACTATAATGGGTATTTTACATAGGGTTCAAAAAGTAGAAATGCAGTTAAAAAGTGGTTGCAGTGGTTGGTATATTATTTTCTAAGTGATCTGAGTTTTCACAAGGGTCAAAATGACCAGCTTCAGAAGGACAAGTGTGTGTCGACCGTCACCAGGGAGGGGCCAGAAAACGTTCCATCTCAGGTGGACTCGGTGGGGTTTCAGAGGAGATTGGGTACCAGTCATGGAACTGTAGGCTATTCCATCCTGAATCTCTGCATTTCAGAGATTTATTCAGTTTTGTGGCAGAAAATGCAAAACAAGTCAGGAGAGCATTTCATCTCAAGTCAGTAAACAACAAATACATTGACTTTGTCAGTGTTTGACATTTAACTGGCTTCCCCCTTCTTTCATCCTGTTTTGTGAGTTCACCTACTGACTGCAGTTTTAGCAAAGGAACCTGGGCAGGGAGGGTCTGGATGGGGGTTGGGGACCTGGGGGCAGTGTCTGGAAAGGAAGAAGGGCCTTGCTGGGGGAGGGTCTGGAAGAGGGTGAGGAACCTCAGGAGGAAGTTTCAAAAGAGGAGGGGGGATCTGCAGGGGAAGGTCTGGATAGGGAGCAGAGCCAGTGGCCACACTGAGACTGGCCGGCAGCAGCTGAGAGGGGCAAACCTGTGACTGTGACCACTCTGACTGTGCAGGCAGTTCAGCAGCTTCTCTGCTCTCCACATGCCCCCTACCATCCTCCAACACACACTCAGACTCACAAATAGATAGCCAGTGGGAATGTGCTGTATGACGCAGGGAGCTCAAACTGGTACTGTGACAACCTAGAAGGTTGGGATGGGGTGGGAGGGGGGTACGAGAGGAAGAGGACATGTGTATACCTGTGGCTGATTCACGTTGATGTTTGGCAGAAACAATCCAATACTGAAAAACAATTATCCTCCAATTAAAACTAAACAATTTTTAAAAACTGAATACATAAGTTAAAAAACAAAAAGACAACTGGTGTGAGTTTCTAGTAATAGGTCCGACTCATCCTTGGAAGCTGAGTGTCACAAATGAGCACACAGGCCACAGGTCCAGCTGGATGGATGTCAGCTCGACTAACATGAGAAGGAGTCATCCTCATTGAAGGGAGAGTTCTGTCGGGACATTCACAGGAACAGGCATATTTAGAGAGCCAGGCAGGTGCTCTGGGAGAAGGAGAGGTGTCAATACCAATGATCCCCAGGCCCTGGGCAGTTCCAGATATGGGACCCTAAGACAGAGGCGTGAGGGTAAAGTGGGCAGGATGGTGGGGGGATGGACAGCTAAGGTTCCAAATAGATGGATGTTCCTGATGCTGAGATGAACTTTGCCCCCAGAATCAAGTTTGGTTATCAGACCTCAGCTGCAAAGTGCAAACAGAATCTGAGGAGTGAGATGGAAACCCGGTTATTAGGCTTGAAATCTGAAGTCAGAGTGGGCTTGATCGCATTACCCTCTCCCCAAAGTATTAGATGAGGGCTGGCCTCCTGGAGGGAAAGCCAGTGCTTGGATGTGGACAGCGAAGAGTAAGAGGTGACTGCTGTATTTACCTACCTGTGCCGTGGCAGGTGCAGCCCTGAGTTACTGATTTCTTGCCTCGTTAAATCCTCATAACCATTCTGTGAAGTGCTATTGTCCCCCCCGTTTCATCCACTGAGACCCTAGTTCCAAGACTTGCAGAAACACTAGTATGAATGGCTGTCTTCAGATTTCTTGCTGAGCAAAGAAGGATCTAGCTTTTCCAAGAAAACTTTCTTCTGGCACTTTCTTGTACCCATCTCTGCTGAAAAGAAGCTATTTCTTTTATTATGACAGGACTAGGGAGCACAGGGTCCTTTCCTGAACGTCCTAAACGAAAGTGCCTACATTCAGAGGTTTTCTGCCACTCGTTACAGGGTGTTTTACCAGTACTGCATTAAGGAGATAACGAGGCTCAGAAGTAACCTGATGGAGTGATTATTTTCAGGGAGGAACTTGCAGTGTCCAGGATGGGTCAGGGGCCTGCCTGACACCCAGGATCTCAGTGTCCATAAATATTGAACAGAGTTGGTTTATTTTTGTAACTTAAAGCCCGGGAACCACCATGTGAGTGGCTTTAAATTCAGCTCATAAAATAACCTTCCAAATCAGTCCATTTGGTTCTTGAGGTCTCCATACCATATTTCAACTTTACAACCACCTCTTACACAGAATGATGGTTCCCTGCCCCCCAGATCTGGATACCTTTGCACCTTTACCAACCTTGCAAAACAGGAAGAAAAGTGGAAAGGGAATTGTTCATTAAAATATCTGCTTGAAGTTTCATTAGCTCAAAGTAACCCACCTAACCTTTCCGGCCCCCTGTGGTTGATAAATAATTGGAATAAACACAGCACTCACAGTGACAATCATGGCAACAAGCATGGTTCGCTCTTAGAGAGGAGCAGTCTTCTAAGCTCTTTCACATTAATCAAGATAGATTGTTTTTTAAAAGACCTCTAATTACTTTCCTGTTAATTATTTATATTCACCAAGAGTTTTACGCTTGCTTGCTAGTTAGTAGCCTCATGAGGTACAGTAGGTATTAAATATTGATTTATGCCTGGCAATTGTGAACAGAGCTGGCTTGCCCGGCCACATCCTTGGCTAAAGTCACTCGTCCTTCTCAGTCTTCTTCAGTAGCGGCTTATCACCAACCACATGCCCAAAACCAAACAAGAACATCTCGTGTGTCCAGCTAACACTCTTGTTTTCATCATAGACACATGGAACTTATATACCCGAGAGATCTCTTCTTACAATCCCATCAGGAGCCACATAAATGATGCCCTTAGCATCACTGGGTTGATAAGTGGATTTCAGGGTATCCTTGTTTCCACTCACACTCAAAGCAGACACCACTAATCCACACTGGGCGGGTCCAACTGGTCCCCAACCCAATTATAATGCTTCTTTACACAGCTCTCTGAGCAATTTCCTCCAATCGATTGGTTTTTATCTCCAGTGCCAGTTCATATTTGTCATCTGTTCTCTGCTCATGAAAAATCTTAGCAAGAGTGAGCTTAATACTGCCCAGGACAGCTTGCTCCTCTAGTAAGTCTGGCTGCACGAGCAGCTCTTTATAAATAATCTCCAACAAGATGACCTAAGTGACATTCTAAAATTTCTGTTCTTACTTCTTTATCTTTCTCTTATCCACTCTATTTTTTTTACCCTCTATTTATCCCTCTGCTTGAAAGTATACATTTCAGTCATGGTGGAAAGAAAATATACAATTGCTCATATTTTTTAGGTTTTGTTTTATTTGAAATCTATCCATGTTTGTAAATCCAACTCAATGGATGTGAATTTGAACAAATTCCAGGAGACAGTGAAGGACAGGGAAGCCAGCCATGTTGCAATCCATGGGTCACAGAGTGTTGGACATGACTTAGTGACTGAACAACAACAATCCATGGTTTAAAATAAACAATCTCTGTAAGATTTTGTGGATACAGAGGACCATCCAGGCAAGAAAATAAAGGCTCTCAGAACTGCTCTTAAAAACTGTGATAGAGGTTTTCCATGAGAGCACCGATGGTGGGGGATTAGGAGAAAACTCAGAGTTGAGAGCTGAACCAAATTTTGAAGGGTCAAGAAGAGTTTTGCCAGACAGTTAGTAGGGAAAGTACAGCTTAAGGAGAGAAGCTGGACAGGGATGTGTGTGCCCATAAAAGGTGTGCTAGGTTAGTGATTCTGGGACTTGGGCTGGAGAGCTTATGAGAAGACAGCTCAAAAGTCTCCTGTCTCTGTGTGTCTGATTCCAAGGACCCAGGGTAGGGTCCGAAAACTTGCATTTCTAGCAATTTTGATGCCGATGTTCAGGGCCCCCACTTTGCACCCCCTTGCTTTCAGCCTGAGCAGGCTGTGCATTCCTACCCCCAGTCCCATGAGGGTGGGTTTTCTTTTCCATCTGTCCTGCTTTTTGAACAGTGAGCATGGAAAAGAATGATAAATGTTCAAGCAAAACCTGAAGGCTTGTCTGTCAAGGTGATCTTTGTTTGCTTGGGCAACGTGAGCTCAAGGTGGGACAAATTGGTTATTGTCAGGAGTGAGTCTGTGGCTGCAGAGAGAGAAAGCCCACCAGTAATGGGAGCAGGACTCCAGGAGTTGGCACTAGGGTGGGGGGGGTCCCCTCCAAAGTTCCACAGGAGGGTCCACTGTGTTCTCAGGAGTGCCTGAGACTCAGGCTCTGGGTCTTTAAGGCGTGGAGCATGTGATGTTTTCCTCCAAGTCATCTGCCACTTTCACCATGGGGGAGTCACTGCTCCCTCCTGCTGTCCTTCCCCTGAAGGACCGGACTTGCCTCCACTTATGGAACTGCCCCCTCAGTTCAGTTCAATTGAGTTCAGTCGCTCAGTCATGTTTGACTCTTTGTGACCCCATGAACCGCAGCACGCCAGGCCTCCCTGTCCATCACCAACTCCCGGAGTTTACTCAAACTCATGACCATTGAGTCGGTGATGCCATCCAACCATCTCATCCTCTGTCATCCCTTTCTCCTCCTGCCTTCAATCTTTCCCAGCATCAGGGTCTTTTCAAATTAGTCAGCTCTTCATATCACATGGCCAAAGTATTGGAGTTTCAGCTTCAACATCAGTCCTTCCAATGAACACTCAGGACTGATCTCCTTTAGGATGGACTGGTTGGCTCTCCTTGTAGTCCAAGGGATTCTCAAGAGTCTTCTCCAAGATCACAGTTCAAAAGCATCAATTCTTTGGCGCTCAGCTTTCTTTATAGTTCAACTCTCACACCCATACATGACTACTGGAAAAGCCACAGCCTTGACTAGGCAGACCTTTGTTGGCAAAGTAATGTCTCTGCTTTTGAATATGCTGTCTAGGTTGGTCATAACTTTCCTTCCAAGGAGTAAGCATCTTTTAATTTCATGGCTGTGATCACCATCTGCGGTGATTTTGGAGCCCAGAAAAATAAAGTCAGCCACTGTTTCCACTGTTTCCCCATCTACTTGCCATGAAGTGATGGGACTGGATGCCATGATCTTCGTTTTCTGAATGTTGAGCTTTAAGCCAACTTTTTCACTCTCCTCTTTCACTTTCATCAAATCTCTTTAGTTCTTCTTCACTTTCTGCCATAAGGGTGGTGTCATCTGCATATCTGAGGTTATTGATATTTCTCCTGGCAATCTTGATTCCAGCTTGTGCTTCTTCCAGTCCAGCATTTCTCATGATGTATTCTGCATATAAGTTAAATGAGCAGGGTGACATTACACAGCCTTGACATACTCCTTTTCCTATTTGGAACCAGTCTGTTGTTCCATGTCCAGTTCTAACTGTTGCTTCCTGACCTGCATACAGGTTTCTCAGGAGGCAAGTCAAGTGGTCTGGTATTCCCATCTCTTTCAGAATTTTCCACAGTTTATTGTGATCCATACAGTCAAAGATTTTGGCATAGTCAATAAAGCAGAAATAGATGTTTTTCTGGAACTCTCTTGTTTTTTCAATGATCCAGCAGATGTTGGTAATTTGATCTCTGGTTCCTCTACCTTTTCTAAAACAGCTTGAACATCTGGAAGTCCACAGTTCACGTATTGCTGAAATTTGACTTGGAGAATTTTGAGCATTACTTTACTAGCGTGTGAGATGAATGTAATTGCGTGGTAGTTGGAGCATTCTTTGGCATTGCCTTTCTTTGGAATTGGAATGAAAACTGACCTTTTCCAGTCCTGTGGCTACTGCTGAGTTTTCAACATTTGCTGGCATATTGAGTGCAGCACTTTCACAGCATTATCTTTTAGGATTTGAAGTAGCTCAACTGGAATTCCATCACCTCCACTAGCTTTGTTTGTAGTGATGCTTCCTAAGGCCCACTTGACTTCACATTCCAGGATGTCTGGCTCTAGATGAGTGATCACACCATCATGATTATCTGGGTCATGAAGATCCTTTTTGTACAGTTCTTCTGTGTATTCCTGCCACTTCTTCTTAATATCTTCTGCTTCTGTTAGGTCCATACCATTTCTGTCCTTTATTGAACCCATCTTTGCATGAAATGTTCCCTTGGTATCTGTAATTTTCTTGAAAAGATGTCTAGTCTTTCCCATTCTATTGTTTTCCTCTGTTTCTTTACATTGATCACTGAGGAAGGCTTTCTTATCCCTCCTTGCTATTCTTTGAAGCTCTGCATTCAGATGGGTATATCTTTCCTTTTTTCCTTTGCTTTTCACCTCTCTACTTTTCACAGCTATTTGTAAGGCCTCCTCAGACAGCCATTTTGCCTTTTTTTTTTTTTTGCATTTCTTTTTCTTGGAAATGATCTTGATCTCTATCTCCTGTACAATGTCACAAACCTCCATCCATAGTTCATCAGGCACTCTATCCGATCTAGTACCTTAAATCTATTTCTCACTTCCACTGTATAATCATAAAGGATTTGATTTAGGTCATACCTGAATGGTCTAGTGGTTTTCCCCACTTTTGTCAATTTAAGTCGGAATTTGGCCACAGTGAGCTCCTTGTCTTGTGCTTGCTGACTGTATAGAGCTTCTCCATCTTTGGCTGCAAAGAATATAATCAGTCTGATTTCAGTGTTGACCATCTTGTGATGTCCATGTGTCGAGTCTTCCCTTGTGTTGTTGGAAGAGGGTGTTTGCTATGACCAGTGCGTTCTCTTGGCAAAACTCTATTAGCCTTTGCTCTGTTTCATTCTGTATTCCAAGGCCAAATTTGCCTGTTACTCCAGGTGTTTCTTGACTTCCTACTTTTGCATTCCAGTCCCCTATAATGAAAAGGACATCTTTTCTGGGTGTTAGTTCTAAAAGGTCTTATAGGTCTTCATAGAACTGCTCAACTTCAGCTTTTTCAGCATTACTGGTTGGGGCATAGACTTGGATTACCATGATATTGAATGGTTTACCTTGGAAATGAACAGAGATCATTCTGTCATTTTTGAGATTACATCCAAGTACTGCATTTTGGATTCTTGTTGACTATGATGGCTACTACATTTCTTCTAAGGGATTCTTGACCACAGTAGTAGATATAATGGTCATTTGAGTTAAATTCACCCATTCCAGTCCACCTTGGTTAACTGATTCCTAGAATGTCATCATTCACTCTTGCCATCTCTTGTTTGACCACTTCCAGTTTGCCTTGATTGCCTTGACCTAACATTCCAGGTTCCTATGCAATATTGCTCTTTACAGCATCAGACCTTGCTTCTATCACCAGTCACATCCACAACTAGGTGTTGTTTTTGCTTTGGCTCCATCCCTTCATTCTTTCTGGAGTTATTTCTCTACTGAAAATGGTGGCTGCACCGTGCAGGAGCAGCCGAGAGGAGCTACCTCTTGTCCAAGGTCAGGAGTGGCAGCCGTAAGGAGATACCCTAAGTTCAAGGTAAGGAGCAGAGGCTGCACATTGCTGGAGCATCCCTGAAGAGATACCCCATGTCCAAGGTAAGAGAAACGCAAGTAAGACAGTAGGGGCTGAGAGAGGGCATCAAAAGGCAGACAGATTGAAACCACAGTCACAGAAAACTAGCCAATCTGATCATACAGACCACAGCCTTGTCTAACTCAATGAAACCAAGCCATGCCCGCGGGGCAACCCGAGACGGTCATGGTGGAGAGGTCTGACAGAATGTGCTCCACTGGAGAAGGGAATGGCAAACCACTTCAGTATTCTTGCCTTGAGAATCCCATGAACAGTATGAAAAGGCAAAAAGATAGGACACTGAAAAATGAACTCTCCAGGTCAGTAGGTGCCCAACATGCTACTGGAGATTGGTGGAGAAATAACTCCAGAAAGAATGTCCCCTCAACATCCTTTCAAAGAAAACTCCACTGTGTTTCACCCTCTAATGGAACAGATCCTATATTTCTCTCCCTGGCCCCATGCCCTTACTGGAGTGACTTCTGAACTCTCAATACCACCCCCAACACAAGTGAGTCTGGGACTATCCCAGCATCTACCGCTTCCTATGAGATCTTGTTGTTACTTGCTGATTCCACCGGACTTTCTCTTCTCCCTGCAAGTAGTAAAGTGATTGTGCCTGCTCAGTCGCTTCAGTCATGTCTGACTCTTTGCGACTTTATGGACCATAGCCCATCAGGCTCCTTTGTCCACAGGAATCTCCAGGCAAGAATACTGGAATGGGTTGTCATGCCCTCCTCCAGGGGACCTTCTGACCCAGGGATCAAACCCATGTCACCTGAGTCTTCTGCATTGTAGGCATATTCTTTACGGCTGAACCACTGGGGAAGCCCAGTAAAGTAATTACTGGGTAAATATTTTTCTTTAAAATCACAGTGGATTTTCATGATTTTTCTCTCAGCACTTACAGCATCCCTAAGTGACCTGGGATGCTCTAGGTTAACCCCAATCCCCAGTCGGGGATGCTCATCAGAGTGGTACATTTTCTGAAGCTCTCCTTTCATCCCCATTGCCAGGCTAAGTACAAATTGGTCCTAAAAACAGGGAAGGCTGAAGACATTAGGAGGGACCCAGGCGGGGAAACTCTCACAAGAGGCCTCTGTGTCATCTCCTCCCTGAGTCACTGGGCCTTTGTCAGGGGACAGCTGCAGCCCAGGAAACAGGATACCCCAGGCCTCGGGGGACATGCCAGCTGGATCCTTGTTTAAAATCCAAACGGCTAATCTTCTCTGCAGTCCCCAGGGGAATGAGAAGGTGCTGACGGCCGAGGAGTGCCTCATCTTGTGAAGGTCCTGCCTACCCCCACCCCCAGTAGCCCCCACGCTGAGCGGGCCCAGCACAGACCTGGCTCCGGGTCAGCTCTTCTCTGAGTGTTTAAAGTCTTGGCATTTCTATCTCCGTTTTGGCTGAGGGAGAGAACATTTTTCAATAGCACTACTGAAACGCTGCTTTCTACTTCAGTGCTTTTTCTCGCAAAAGGCTTTGCTGGGACAAGACACACAAAAAGGGGAGAAATGGCCCCAAGAAACCAGATGCCAGCACCTCCACTCACAGCTCCACCGCTCCTGGCTCCTCTTCCCAAACCTCACTCCTTCCCCAGAGAGGGTTGCCTCCCACCTGAGGACAGTTGTCCCATCCCATGCCCTTGACTGTGCCGTCCTCCCACAGCAGACATTAGAGACTATGACAGCCCTTGGGTCCAGTGAACAGCCCACTCAGTGCCGGATCCAATCTGGATCCCTTTAGACATCGGAAGCCAAGGGCTGTGGGTACCATGACCTGAAGCAACAAGTGCACCCCATCTGTTTCCATAACAAAACTCATCTTCAAAACATGTACAAACCTGCTGCCAGCACAAAGAAACATAAAATTCAGTAGTGTATATGCCCAAACCCTGACTCTCAGTTGGCTTCACTTTCTACTTGGTAAATCCAAGGAATTTTCTTTTTTCCAAAGAAAATTTTTAATGAAAGGGGTTGTTGCTATTCAGTTGCTAAGACATGTCCAAGTCTTTGTGACCCCATGGACTGTAGCATGCCTGGCTCCCCTGTCCTCCACTATCTCCTAGAGTTTGCTCAAATTCATGTCCATTGAGTCAGTGATGCCATCCAACCATTTCATCCTCTGTTGCCTCCCTTTCCTCCTGTCCTCAATCTTCCCCAGCATCAGGGTCTTTTCCAACGAGTCAGCTCTTCGCATCATGTGGCCAAAATACTGGAGCATCAGCTTCAGCATCTATCCTTCCCATAAATATTCAGGGTTGATTTCCTTAAAGATTGACTGGTTTGGCTCCCTGCCAAAATATGAGAGTCCAAGGGCCTCTTAAACATCTTCTTTAAAACCACAGTTCAAAAGCATCAGTTCTTAGGTGCTCAGCCTTCTCTATGATCCACTCCCACATCTGTACATGATTACTGGAAAAACCGTAGCTTGGACTATATGGATTTTTGTTGGCAAAGTGATGTCACTGTTTTTTAATACACTATCTAGGTTTGGCATAGCTTTCTTTCCAAGGAGCAAGAAAAGAACTATGGACAGAGATCAAATATTACCTTGAAGAAAATTTTGGCGAATTGTTTTTCCAGTGCCTTCAATATTTTGGACATGCATTAGCTTTAGAATTTATCACATTATGCTGCAGTGTTTATATTGTTCATTAAACTGTGGCCAACCTTGAACATTGAAATCTTTTCTTATTAACCTCTGCAAGCCCACTGACTGTACATTGTAGGGGCTTAAATACCTCTCACTGAGGGTAGAGAGGAAGGAGAAATCTTATCATGAAAGGATTTGGGCCAGTGAAGTGTGTTGCACACAACCACCAAAAATCTATGAAATAACTTAATTCACAATTCACCATCCCTTAATGTTTAATTGATTCCTTAATGTAAAAGCTATTTTAAAAATTGAGAGCTAAAACAGGAGAGCTAAGACAGATAATTTTGAATACAAGACCATCTACTGTGGAATTTCACCAGGTAAAGCTGATTTTAAAAGTCGTTCTGAAAGGTGAGAAGTGACTGCTGAATCATGACTGCGTAAGTTAAGATGTGAGCATCTAAAACCATCACAGTGATGTAAGTACCTGAACCAATATGAAGTAGCTGGCAGCATAGACAGTGAGCACTTAATAAACAAAAACCTCATGTTTTATTCATATCTTTGGCAAGAAAGTTAACAATGGGGATGAAGATTGATTGAAAAATCTAAGCCCTTCAGCGTCTCACTCAAAATAATTAGAAAATAGGTGGATTTAAAGACATGAGAAAATCAAGTGTCATTTCATAATCTTCTCTACATATTTATCAGGAGAGAAATGGATTAATTCTTAATTTAAGGCACAAGATGAAATTAATCAAATCCCATGTCTGCTGTCACTTTTTTACTCCGTTACTTTCAGTAATGGTCTAAAAAGTAAAACGAGCTCTGTTAAAAACAGTGAACAAAATTTAAATATAACAGTTTTCCCATTATGGTTATTTTGACTGCTTGAATTAGCAAACAGCATGGGTTGATATTTGCATATCTGTACAACATTAACAGTTGCGTAGACAGAGTAGAGCTGCTAAGGTTCAGGGGCAGATAAATCCTAAGAGACTAGAAGCTCAGATGGATTTTGTGGTGAGTTCTCAGCATTTTTGATGACCTTAGGAAGCCGTTTCTCTCTGAAGGAAAGCCATTTCCAGTTCTTATGTTACAAAAATTTCACTTCAGTTATAAAATAATAATAGGCAATATATTAATAGTATACCTTACTATTAATACACTCAAATTCAGAAATGCAGGAAACATAAGTAAACAGATGATTTCCTGCATTCTAAAACCATTTGATCATATTCATTACTAAAGTACCTAGAAAGTGTGGCTTGACTTGTTATAAAAAGCATCTACAGTTTCTCAGGAACACATTTATTGCACAAAAACCATCTACATTTATGATTTGATCCATCAAGATACAATTACTCAAATTCCACAACTGTTAAGTGTTATGATTCATGATCTTTTCACAAAATAACTGCATTTTAAATTTCATTTTAAACTAGGACTTAGAGAACTTACTCAAAACACAGAAATACCTTCACAGACAAGGCTGTAACTGAGAATCACTGAGCTTAGACTCCTAGCGGTCTGGATGGGGATGTGAAGTAGTAAAGACCATTCTGATTCCAGGCCAGATCTGTGATTCTCCTCTCTGCTTGGTGAGGGTGGGGAAGACAAAGTATGTTTTCCTGTCCAGGGAGAATCATTTTTCTATGGGAGGGGGAGAAGTAAATATTTTTTGCAAGACTTTTATTCATTCACCTTTCCATTTTTAACCCAAATAACTTTGTAGTTGTCATTGTTCAATCGTTAAGTGATGTCTGACTATTTGTGACCCCATGGACGGCAGCCCACTAGGCTCCTCTGTCCATAGGATTCTCCAGGCAAGACTACTAGAGTGGGTTACCATTTCCTCCTCTAGGGGATCTTCCCGACCCAAGGATCGAACCCATGTCTCCTGAGTTTCCTGCATTGACAGGAGGATTTCTTAATTCTGAGCCACCAGCAAAGCCCCCAAATAGCTTTAGCATTACAAAAAAACCAAACTTGAGTTTTAAAAGGGTTTGGCAAGTCTATTTTTCAGAGACTAGAAGAGCTGTTGAAAACATTCCAAAGTTCTCGACATATGGATACCCAGTCCTGTAGGCATGTCTACCGTCCAAATTGAGAAGCAGGCAGACTGCTGTGGGGGACAGAGAGCATCTTATTCTTAGTCAATGGCCCACACTTTGGCCAGACGAAATAGCTTGTAATTTGACAAAGCCTCGGATCTCAAAAGATATTTTTTTGTTTTCTTTCCACTGAGCATAGGTGGTCACCTAGCCTCCTACGTGCAGGGAGCCTTGGTGAGCATCTCATATGTGTGTACGCCAGCCAGGGCCCCGGGGGTGTGGAAGGACATCTTCACCTGTAGATGAGACTTACAAAGTGGGGAAAGGGCTTAACTCAGAAAATCCTACTTATTTTGCTAGACTCTTGGAGGAATTTTCAAAGAAATGTGCTTCTTTACTCTCCTGGTATGTACTGAGGGACACATCACATCCTTAACTTTTCTTTCTTCTTCTTTTTTTTTTTTTTTTTTGAAGCCAGGATGTGGCTGAAATCCTGTTGTCTAAGTGATGTACAGGTTTCCCAGGTGGCTCAGTGGTAAAGAACCTGCCTGCTAATGCAGGAGACGCGGGTTTGATCCCTGAGTCCGGAAGATCCCCTGGAGAAGGAAATGGCAAATAACTCCAGTATTCTTGCCTGGAGAATCCCGTCGACACAGAAGCCTGGTGGGCTACAGTCCATGCGGTCACAAGTCAGACATGACTTAGCAACTAAACCACTACGAAGTGATGTCCTAGGAGAAGAAGCAAAGTTGTTTTTTTTTTTTTTTTTTTTAAGAAAGTAGTTATATAAGCATTAGATATTAATGTCCTATTAAGCAGTGTGGAATCGTGAAGCCTTATGTGTCCAGTCTCCAAAACCTCTCTCATCAATCAGGGACCCATCCACATGCCTTCCTGTGACCTCTAGCCCCCGAGGCCCCACATGGAGCTTTGCCTGAAATAAACTGACAGGAGGCACACATTAACATGTACATACGCATACACCACCCTTTGCTACTCTCAGCATAGAAATAAAAAACTAGACACTAACACAGTGAGTGTAGGCTCTGATTCAAGACGTTGAATAGCATGTATCCATGATGACTACAGGGTTGGCAGTCTCTACTGGGGAACTAGTCAGGGTACCTTTTATTATAAGAAAGGGAGACCAAGTTGAGTGATTTTAGAGAAAGGGGAGGATAATACAAACAAAAGTTGCTCACATTTGCTGTGCTTCCACATTCATGCATTCACTCCCCATGGCAACCTCACCGAGCTGGTGCTTGGATGACACTCGTCCTAGAGGTGAAACCGCTGAAGTGTGATCAGATTAAGCATCTGATCGAGGCCACAAGGCCAGCAACTGAAACCCGTTGGTCTGAGGGTTTCAGCGTCTCAGCGTCTCATAGGAATTAAAAGGTGCAAAATAAATTGCAACCAACCTTCACAGTATTTGAAAGGGATTGGACCAGGGCTGGGAGCTTCTGTGGTGGCTCAAATGGTAAAGAATCTGCCTGCAGTGCAAGAGACATAGGTTCAGTTCCTGGGTCAGAAAGATACCCTGGAGAAGGGAATGGCAAACCACTCCAGTATTCTTGCCTGGAGAATCCCATAGAGGGAGGAGCCTGGTGGGCTATAGTCGTTGGGGTTGCAAAGAGACATGACTGAGTGACTGAAGAACAACAAGACCGGGGCTGAAACAGAGCAGGACCCTATACTGTCCTTGCCTCCCCTGCCCCCCCACCATGTCCTCCACCTGCCCTTTGTTTGTGGAAAAACTTTAGCCAAAGAATAAGTTTAATCAGAAAAATGAGAAAATTCAGTAGCAAAGAAAGTCAATCAAACAGGACAAAACAATGATAGTTTAGTCAGTAAGCAAAGTCAAGGACCTTTAGCTCCTATTCAAGAGCTATAGATAATATTCTGAGTCACGCCCTGTGAGCTGTCTTGTAGATACTGAAACCTCCACCAGGTGGAGAAGTAAACTACCTGATGATCAGAGTGTAGATGGGACATAGCCTGCCACAGTTCAGAGCACTGGACTCAAGAAAATGTGAGAAAACTGACCCTGGAACTGATGATTAACTCTGCCTAAAACAATCAAGATATGCTAGTCAGACCACCGATGATCAAATTTCAAGATGACTGTCAGAACTGACTGTGCTGTTTCTGCATGGAGCCCCCTCCTTCTGTTCCCCCTGTCTGTAAAAGCTCTTGGCCCCTATTGTCAGTCGGGACAAGTCAACCTTTGGACAGATGTCTGCCCTCCCGCGACTGCCAGTTGTTGGCATTCAAAATAAAGCAAACTTTCCTTTCCACCAACTTGATCTCTTTATTGGTTTTTGAGCAGTGAGCAGCTGGACTCCACTTTCAGCAACAGAATGATCTGCCATGTCATTCAACTTGTGTAGGCATCGAATAAAAACATAGAACCACAGTATCCCGTTTTAATTTTCTTTAAGTCCTGTGTCTATGATGATAAATGCAATGGTTTATTGCAGAAAATCCAGAAATTATGGGGAAGCCATCAAAATCATGCACATAGGCACAAGGGTACTGTGGAAACTCATTTTAACGGAAGCAAAATCTGGGAAAATATATATAATTGTCATCAAGCTGGCTTCCTCTCTGCTATCTCAGAAAAAGTTTTTAAAAATTATTTAAGATAATGATTGTTGCTCCATTTGGTTTGGCTTAATAAATTCGCCTTGACTCCACTGATGCCCTGTAATGTAGGTCATTCTGCAGGTTATTCTAATTTAATGAATAGCTAAGTTTATAGCACATTTATATTACACACAGTGAATGGGATTTGACTGCATTGTCCTTTCTGAAACAGTTGCCAACTTGGCATGCTACTTTTTGCTAGAATCATCTCTATACACTCTGTGACTTCCCCTTATCTCTGCCTGGCCATGCTATAGGTTTTTGTGCTTGCTTGTTTGTTTTTTCCTAAATAATCTAGTAGTGAAATTCTATGTGTGCGATTTCTAATTCCATGTCTGTTACACAGCACATGCTCAAAAAATGGTAGTTAGTATTCACATTATTGACCACAATGTAAGATTTTAATTTAGTAGCACTTCTGCAAATGAGTGATAGAGAAATAAATAAAACAGACATGACTTGGCTAGTAGGACCATCATTTATTAGGTATGGAAACTTGTGCAAGCAACTACAACTTTATGAACCCCAGATATCTTATATATAAAGAAAGAATCACAATTTCTTCTAAATCTCAGAGTGGTGTTACTGGAGTGAAATATATGAAAATGCCTAAAGCAATACTTAGCACAGTCTGTATCACTTAGTATGTTCTGTTCCTTCTTTTCTTTATTTGTCCATCCTTTCTCCCCAGCAGAGTGTCTGCTGAGTTTTATAAAAGTGGAAGAATTTAACTCTAAGCGTCAAAACAATTGAGACTTGTTTTTTCTGTGTGTGCTAAGTCACTTTAGTCATGTCCAACACTTTGCAACCCTATAAACTGTAGCCCACCAGGTTCCTCTGTCCATGGAATTTTTCAGGCAAGAATACTGGAGTGGGTTGCCATTTCCTTCTTCAGTGGATCTTCCCGACCCAGGGATCAAACCTGCATCTCTTATGTCTCCTGAATTGGCAGGCAGGTCCTTTACTACCCAGGAAGCCCTGTAGATACAGGAAAAAGTCAGGTAAATGGATAGACGAATGCCTGAATGAATGAAAGACTCATGAGCTGACTGCTTTTATTCCAGATCTGTCCTAGAAATAGACAGATGGGGCGGGCAGGTGAGTGATGTACCTGCGTATATCAATTATGTATCACACATGACAAATTAACCCACAATCAGAGGCTTTATGGCTTCCTGGAGGCTCAGTCGGTAAAGGATCTGCCTACAATGCAAGAGACCCAGGTTCCATCTGTAGGTCGGGAAGATTGCCTGGAGAAGGAAATGGCAACCCAAACCCAGTAGTCTTGCCTGGAAAATTCCATGGACAGATGGGCCTAACGTGCTAAAGTCTGGGGGGGGGGCGGGTCAAAAGAGTCAGACACAACAAATAAACCACCACAGTGGTTTTAAACAAGAGTTATTATTGCACAATTTCTATGGGTCGGTATGCAGGTGTGCCTTAGTGGGTTACCTCTGGTTTGGTATTTCTTGTGAGCTTGTAGTCAAGCTATTGGTTTGGGTTGTGGTTGCATCTGAAGCCTCTAATGTGACAGTTGCACCTGCTGTTGAGCATCTCATGTGGCTTTGACCAGCTTGTCCCCTGCTGTGTGAAACTTTGAACAAGACTACTCATGACTGACTTTATATGGAAAGTGGTCCAAGAGAATAAGAATATACTGAATAGCTTAAAATGAAGGAAATTCATTCTCTCATGGTTTCAGGGGCCAGACATCCAACATCAAGGGGTTGGTGAGTCAAGCTTTCACTAAATGCTCTGGGGAAGACTCCTTCCTGGCTTCTGTAGGTATCTGGAGGCTCCCAGAAATGCTGTGCATCCCTTGGCTTGTAAATGCCTCCCTCCAAAGTCTGCCTCTGTCTTTACATGGCCTTCTTCCTGTGTCTCTGTGTCTGAAAGATCCTCTCCTTAGAAGGACACTAGTTGTTGGATTAGGACCACCCTAATCCAATAAGTTCCCATTCTGACTTGGTTACATTGACCAGGATCCATTTCCAGGCTTCAGGGCTGCTGTCTTCAGCATGTATCCTGGAGAAACACAGCATAACCCATAAGAGGAGTAATAGAGGCAGTCAGGTGCATGGAAGCTTCTAGGGGCTTTCCCAGAATCACCTACAGGTGTCAAATTGTGACAGAAGCTTCTATGACTATTAAAGTGATTATTTATTCTTCTTGAGTCTGCCTCCTATGAAAGAGACCAAAGGACGAAGTAGAGATGACAACAGACCATACAGCGGGGTTCAGAAGAGGACAATGTCTTGCCAGGGTGCTTCCCTTCTGTGTCAGTCACTTGGGAAAGGAAAGGGGCCAGGGTCTCCTACACCTCATTTGGGTGTGCGGGGATCAACCAACCAATCTATGACACACTCTTAGCTCTCCTTTGATAATGAAGCAATATATTCATGTGCGTGTGTGTGAAGTTGCTCAGTCATGTCTGACTGCTATCCTAAGGGCCATAGCCTGTGTGGCTCCTCTGTCCATGGGTATTCTCAAGGCAAGAATACTGGAGTGGGTTGTCATGCCCTCCTGCAGGGGATCTTCTCGACCCAGGGATTGAACCTGCATCTCTTATGTCTTCTGCGTTGGCAGGTGGGTTCTTTACCACTAGCACCACTAGGAAGCCCACAGACACTCATGTATCACCATAATAAGGGAAAGTAAATACGAAAAAAAAATCACGATACAGGTGAGGAAACATGATTCAAAGGATGAGGATCCTTTGAAAACTCATAGTATGAAATTTCCTGAAATAGATTTGATCTAAGACACAGGGGAAAGTTTAGAAAATTGCTATTTAGTCCTCCCACCAAGAAAATTAAGGAGCACTCATATTAAGGGTGGCAAAACCTAAGATCAGAGGAATTCAGATACAAATTTTAAAAACAGGAATTCTGCACTAAAAGTATTAGAAAAATACTTCTTCGAGGAATAATGCTGAGGATTTAAAGGGCTGGAAGGAACTTAAAGGAAAGTTTAATTAAAAAAAAGAGAGAGAGAGAGAGAAAATAAGAGAAAAGATGAAGGCAGTCCTATAAATGCAGTTTAATGTTTATAGCACTCTCAAATTAATAAAGGAAACCTTTTTCAAGTAAAATGCAGAGCACCAAAGCTTGCAAAGTACTGACAAGTTAGTAATAATTTCCAATCTGAGAATTTTAACAATATGGACCAAGATGCTAGTGATGAAATAAGAATCTCTTCTGAAGAGACCAAAAATAAACAAGAACCATTTATTGAGCCATAGGCCATTTATTAGTAGATGTCCATCCATTTCAGAACTGCCACAGACCCACCAGTCCACAAACAATCACACATGCTAGAAACAACATCACAGAACTGAAAGGAAACAATATACCATCTGTTCTTCCATCAGAGGCACCCCAGTTTTTGCTAGTATGTTTCCTTCTCAGATTTCTCTGCATTTCCTATCTCTGGTCCAGCTCAGAGCCCCTGAAAAGTGAAAGATTAATTTTCATAAATTCAGATTAACCTTCAGCATGGTGGGAAAAATGACCTTTGACTAGGTGACCTGTGTAAATGGGAAGAAAATTTTGAACTCTATCAAGCAATTTAAAAATCCTTTCCTAAAACCCCCACAGTGTAAAATCTAGGAGTCAAGCAAATGGAATCCAATGTCTGAAAACCAGTTAGCAGGTATTAAATGGAAATTTGAACAGAGAACCATCTATGTCTGGATAAAATAACACTTAAATCTTCTCTAAGTAACTAAGAACTTTCAAGTATGTAGGAGATTTCATAATACTCTAGTGTCTGAAAGTGTTCATGTCAAAAGTTGAAAAGTTTTTATGCTGCATCTTAAAACATGACTATTTATTCTATTATCAGGGGAAGCAAAGAATGGCTAACTGTTATCTTTGGAGTCAGACATCACCTCTAAAAGAATTTGATTATTATTTTTATCCTTCAGTCACCAGTAGGATAGAGCCTTACAGCCACCCTTCTTTGATTTAGGATTTATGGATGATAATACCTTCTTTAGGACAAATAGAAAATATTTTTGAAATATTTTGAAAATATTGGTATTAAGTCTTTATTTAAAACATTGGTTTATTCTTTTCTGTCTTCTTCAGCCTCTGTAGATAAGTCTGGATGGTGGACTAGGAGACAAGGCGGAAAGACAGTCTTCAGAGCTGAATCCATGGGAACACAGGAGGTGTGTGAAATTGGAAATCTGAGCCAAGAAGTGTATATCTTTGCAGTGGACTCAGAGGAAATCTGCTATTTCTGTTCTTATTGGGAATTGAGAGCTGGGATGCCCCTGGGGTCTGAAACTAATTTAATTTAGCAGGAGCTTGAAAAAAGGAGAGCTTTGAAAAAAAAAGATGGGGATTGAAACTGTTAAATTACAACAGTCACCATCTTAGGATGCCACCTTGACTGGAAGAAAAGAAAACTGAAATTGCAGCTTAAGAATATTAAAGAGAAGCTAAGATGCACCTATAGGAAAGCTGCAAGGGAGAGAGCTGGTCAAGGTCAAGGCAAGTGAGGTCTTCAAGAAGGAAGATCCATTCAGACTTGTTCAGTCACTAAGTCATGTCCAACTCTGTAACCCCATGAACTGCTGCACACCAGGCTTCCTTGCCCATCACTACCTAATGCCCAGGATATATTTGTTGTTTTGTTATTACTGAATTATGACTCAATTCCAACCCAAATCCTGTGCATAAGCATATTTCTTTTTTTTTTTTCCATAAACATTTTTTTCTCTCAAATGTATCCATGAGATCAAAGAAAGAAGAAAGTCGCTCAATCGTGTCCGACTCTTTGCAACCCCATGGACTGTAGCCTACCAAGCTCTTCCATCCATGGGATTTTCCAGGCAAGAATACTGGAGTGGGTTGCCATTTCCTTCTCCAGGAGATCTTCCCGACTCAGGGATTGAACCTGGGTCTCCCGCATTGTAGGCAGACGCTTTACCATCTGAGCCACCACAGCAAAGATTTGAGACTGTCACAACATGGATTAGGAGCATAAAAAGGGCCCTGCATCACGTAGTTCTCCTGGACCTCCCTTCTAAAACTGGGAGCAATTTCACTGTTTCTTTGGGAAAATATTATAGCAGTTGTATCAAAGGACAAAAGCCCATTTTTCTAAGAGTGAAGTTTCTACTCTGGAGTAAATCGGTGTTTCCACGAAGCTAGTTTTGAAATATATTCATGTGAGCATATGATTGTGAGCCTGCTGAGCCCTGCAAAACAGAAAGAGAGACACAAACACTGAATTCTTGCCTTGTCAGCAGTTAACGACTATCAGCAGCAAACCCCATGGCCGCAATTGGTTGAACCTTTCTTGGTTTTCCAGAAGTTGCTACTTGGAGCCAGGGGCAGAATGCCTCAAAGGCAGACAGAAGCCTGTTTCCCAGATGATCAGAGTCATTATCTGCAGAGCAGTTTGACAGCAGCTGCAGCAGTAGCAGCTGGAACCCAAGGGCCAAGCTGGTGCAGAGACAGCAGCAGGAGCAGCTGGAACCAGAAGCAAACCCTAGGGTGTCTCCCCTTCATGACAGCATCCGACACAAAGCAAAGCCAAGCCAACTGGCTGAACCAAGGTCCAAAGCTACTCTTTGTAAAAAAGACAAGAATTGTCCCATGCAGTGCTTTGAAGACACAGCCAACACCCTGCAAGATACTTAGAAATACAATCCCTAAATACCTTTGGTAATTGTGGATTGCGAAATATTAAGAAAAAGTTATAAACAGGGAAAGGGCTTCCCTGGTGGCTCAATGGTAAAGAATCCACCTGCAGGACAGGAAATGTGGGTTTGATCACTGGGTCAGGAAGATCCCCTAGAGAAGGGAACGGCACCCCACTCTAGTATTCTTGCCTGGAGAATTCCATGGACAGAGGAACCTGGCGGGCTACAGTCCATGAGGTCACAAAGAGTCAGGCACACTTAGCAACTGTACACACACACACACACACACACACACATACACATAATAGGGGAAGGATATCAACTTGATAGCCTTGCAGATAGAGCAAGAGATAAAGACAAACACATCAGTCTTCTTCCCATCTGATCCAAGCTCAGAAATGCTTCCTGACTGTAATTTCTAGCTGCTAATCCAGAGCTGAAACCTACTTCTAACTCAGCTGCTGCCCCCAGTCTTCAGGGGACATTGTACAAAGGACTCTCTGGCCCCCAGTTCACACCATCCCCCACAACACTGTGAACTGCCTGCCCATGAGAGATTTGGGGGACCACAGCGGTCAGTGTGAGGAACACAGATACTAAGATGATGAGAAAGTCATGTGACAGGAGTCCAGAGGGGACCAGGAGACCCAGGACAGGGCGATGCTGCTGACGAGGAACATTATCCTCGGTTTTAGTTTCCTTTTTCATGCAGTTATTTTCTGGTCCCTTGATGGGTGTCTGATCACCTTTACCTTTTCAATGTTTGAGTCCTGATTTAAAAAGTGAGTTAACATTTTTACCTTCCTGGTGATAGCCAACAGCATGTCTCTAAGACCCAAATCCCTCCCGCTTCCCCAAGAGTTGTCCAAAGAAGCTCTGTATGGATGGAGAGGTTGAGAGGACAAAAGGATGGAGAAAGGACCTTACACTGACCCCCAGGGCACAGGATTTGGGATAAAAGAAGAGGCTGCCCTTGGGTGGTGGTTTCCTGGGAATAATAAATGATTTAAGAAACAAGTGCAATATTTGAGTTTTTTCTTCAAACACTTGACTATGAAGACCCATTTCCATTTATCACCTTATTTTTAAAGCTTGTTGAGACAAGGCAAAAAAGCAGAGAACTCAGTCAATAATCATGCTCTTTAAAACTGCCACCATGTAGCCTGGATGGGAGGGGAGTTTAGGGGGGAATGGATACATGTATATGTATGGCTGAGTTCCCTCACTGTTCACCTGAAACTATCACCACATTGTTAATCGGCTATACCCCAATGCAAAATAAAACGTTATAAATATAAAATTAAATCTCCATGGTTGATTGACTTCTGTAGTCACAATAAACAATTATTTTCGGTGCTTTTATGGATTTCTTTCAACAAAGTGGTTGTCACTTTTAACTTTCACAGTTGTTCAGTTGCTCAGTTGTGTCTCTTTCCAACCCCCTGGACTACAGCATACCAGGCTTCCCTTTCCTTCACTATCTCCAGAGTTTACTCAAATTCACATCCATTGAGTCAATGATGCCACCCAACAATGCCATATCAGTCAATATCGCCCCCTTCTCCTCCTCCTGCCCTCAGTCTTTCCCAGAATCAGGGTCTTTTCCAATGAATCAGCTCTTCAGCACGAGGTGGCCAAAGTATTGGAGTTTCAGCTTCAGCATCACTCCTTCCAGTGAATATTCAAGGTTGATTTCCTTGAGGATTGACTGGTTTGATCTCCTTGCAGTGCAAGGGACTCTCAAGAGTCTTTTCCAGCACCACAATTCGAAAGCATCAGTTCTTCAGCTCTCAGCCTTCTTTATGAGTATTTCAGTAAAAGAAGTGAATTAAGCTAATTAATGCCATTTGAATTTAACCAGTTTACACTCCTAGGTTCACCCCCACAAGTGTTCCTCTAACTTGTTTTATGTTTCTTCCTCCAGATGGAATGGTCAGCTCAGCTGTCCTTCACCTCCGCTTGTATTTACCTCACTCCGTTTCTAACCATGCTTTTCCCAAGACTTGAATTCTCTTCCCTGTTTATGTAAATTATACTCATAACCGTTCTAGCCTGGAGCAAACACTGTTCTCTTTTAAGTTTGCCAAATTTATTATCTATAGCCAATATTATCTTGTTGGCATTTAATCATATTTTCATTCATTATAGTTCTTGCACTGTTATTTAACTTTTTCACATTCTGTGAACTCTGAGTGCAGAAATCATATGTTCTATTTCTTTGTTTTCCCCCAAAGGCTACAGAGCAGCATGGAGAGCATACAGAATATATATTGTTCAATGACTGCTCACTGTCTTGCCTCTGCAAATTATATTTCAATGCTGGAAGACTGGAAGCATTTAAGCAGACTATTAATCTTAGGGAATCAATAAAATTGTATAAAATAGAAAAAATATAAGCAGACTCTTGAATATCTCTAGAAATTTGAAATGTTAAGTTTCTTCAGAAGCCTTGAACATGATGCTTTTCTCCAGTATGTTTACATATTTGGTTATCATGAATGTATTCAGTATAAGATTTGTCCACAGGAAAAAGATTCTTTCCTCTATAGGATAGCAACTGTCTTATAAAAATAAATAAAAAATTAAAATATCCTCTCCTGAAGGGAAGTCACTGTCTGACTTAGAGCTTGGTTGGTCTCAATCCCACAGCAAAGGGAGGTTGTTTTTAGTGATTTTCACACCTACCTCACATTATTCTTTTCTTTTACTGTCCCTTCTCCCTTACAGATTGTCTCTATTCTAGAATTTCCTGAAGTTGTTCCCAGCTTTGATAATCCTTTTACTCAAAATCCCTGTGAAGCCTCTGTTTATGTAGCCTCTGCTAATAACACTTGGAGCTGTTTTAGATTTCCTCTGCTTTTATTTAGAATTTTAACCAAAGAAATTCACCAAGTGTTTGAATTTTTTTTTAATGAAAAACTATGTCTCAAAAAGAGGAAGGAGGACATTTGCACTGCATCATGTGGCTACCACCTGGAGACATTCTAGAGCACCAGGTTCTATGCCCACCTACGCCTGAAAGAGAAGCACCATGTGTTATATCTGGCAATGCCAGCTCTACAAGTTTGCTCTAAAGAAACAGTTTGAAAATGAGGCAAGTATTCACATACTTGAATGCTTATTTAAAAATAGTGTATATTAAGGGGCTTCCCTGGTGGTCCAGTGGCTAAGACTCCATGCTTCTAATGCTGGGGTCCTGGGTTCAATTCCTGGTGAGGGAACTAAGATTCTACATGCCACAACTAAAGATCCCTCATGCTGCAACTAAGACCTGGTGCAGCCAAACAAATAAATATTTTATAAAGCAAATGCATAACAATAGCTTATATTAGTAAATGAAAGAGGAAACAACTTAAATACTACAGATAGGGCCTTAGTTAAATTCATGCCAATCTATTCATTCAGTGAATCAAGTGGAGTGTTGTATAGTCTTCAACATTGACATTGCAGAAAAATGTATGAAACCATAGACAATTACTCTTAAGAAGGGGTTCAATACAGAAAGGTGGCTGGATGGGAGGGGTTTGGGGGAGAATGGGTACACGTCCATGTATGGCTGAGTTCCTTTGCTGTTCATCTGAAACTACCACATTTTGATTGGCTATACTCCAATATGAAGCAAAAAGTTTAAGAAAAAAAAAGATGATCAAAACCTCTACCCTGATACTAATATTTAAAAATAAGTGCTAAAGAATTGGAAGAAAATCAACCAAATTATTAGGTGTCATAATCTTTGGATGGTTAGTTATAGGTTAATTTGATACTTAATTTTTATATTGGATGCATTGATTTTATTTTTTACAATAAGCATGTATTACCTTTATGAGCTTCCCAGGTGGCTCTAGTGGTGAAGAACCTACCTGCCAAGGCAGGAGATGTAAGAGAGGCTGGTTTGATCCCTGGGTCAAGTAGAAGCCCTTGAGAAGCGCATGGCAACCCACTTGAGTATTCTTGACTGGAGAATCTCATGGACAGAGGAGCCTGGTGGGCTACAGTCCATGGGGTCACAAAGAATTGAGCACAACTGAAGTGATTTAGTACACAAGCATACATTATATTTATAGTCAAAGGAAAAAAACATTTAGGAGAGAAGATGATGAGTCAAGTTCTGGTGCTTCCCTGATAAGTCATTGTTACAAGGTATAGCTTCTCTGAGTCCCCATCTCCTGCTGAGAGAGGGGCATGGGACCTCTGTGTCTACAGTGCTCATCTTTCACAAAGGACAAACTCACTTCCCGGGAAAGAACAGCCTTTCCCATGTGCAGACTTGCCTTTTACAGCTTTTCTAAAAACTCTCTCAAGCAGCAGAAATAACCTCTAACTGCTGATGAACTACAAGGGTCTGTACTTAAAAGTCCTTTTCAGTTCAGTCGTGAACGACTCTTTGCGACCCCATAAATCACAGCACGCCAGGCCTCCCTGTCCATCACCAACTCCCAGAGTTCACTCAAACTCATGTCCGTCGAATCTATGACGCCATCCGGCCATCTCATCCTCTGTCATCCCCTTCTCCTCCTGCCCCAGTCCCTCCCAGCATCAGAGTCTTTTCCAATGAGTCAACTCTTCGCATGAGGTGGCCAAAGTACTGGAGCTTCAGCTTTAGCATCATTCCTTCCAAAGAAATCCCAGGACTACTCTTTAGAATAGACTGGTTGGATCTCCTTGCAGTCCAAGGGACTCTCAAGAGTCTTCTCCAACACCACAGTTCAAAAGCATCAATTCTTAGGCGCTCAGCCTTCTTCACAGTCCAACTCTCACATCCATACATGACTACTGAAAAAATCATAGCCTTGACTAGACAGAATTTTGTTGGCAAAGTAATGTCTCTGCTTTTGAATATGCTATCTAGGTTGGTCATAACTTTTCTTCCAAGGAGTGTCTTTTAATTTCATGGCTGCAATGACCATCTGCAGTGATTTTGGAGTCCGGAAAAATAAAGTCAGCCACTGTTTCCCCATCTATTTGGCATGAAGTGATGGCAAATAGATGGCATGATCTTAGTTTTCTGAATGTTGAGCTTTAAGCCAACTTTTTCACTCTCCTTTTTCACTTTCATTAAGGGGCTTTTTAGTTCCTCTTTACTTTCTGCCGTAAAGGTGGTGTCATCTGCATATCTGAGGTTATTGATATTTCTCCTGGCAATCTTGATAACAGTTTGTGCTTCTTCCAGCCCAGCATTTCTCATGATATAGTTTGCATATAAGTTAAATAAGCAGAGTGACAATATACAGCCTTGATATACTCCTTTTCCTATTTGGAACCAGTCTGTTGTTCCATGTCCAGTTCTAACTGTTGCTTCCTGATCTGCATATAGGTTTCTCAAAAGAAAGTTCAGGTGGTCTGGTATTCCCATCTCTTTCAGAATTTTCCACAGTTTATTGTGATCCATACAGTCAAAGGCTTTGGCATAGTCAATAAAGCAGAAATAGATGTTTTTCTGGAACTCTCTTGCTCTTTCAATGATCCAGCGGATGTTGGCAATTTGATCTCTGGTTCCTCTGCCTTTTCTAAAACAAACTTGAACATCTGGAAGTTCACGGTTCACATATTGCTGAAGCCTGGCTTGGAGAATCTTGAGCATTACTTTACTAGTGTGTGATAGAGTGCAATTGTGCTGTAGTTTGAGCATTCTTTGGCATTGCCTTTCTTTGGGATTGGAATGAAAACTGACCTTTTCCAGTCCTGCGGCCACTGCTGAGTTTTCCAAATTTACTGGCATATTGAGTGCAGCACTTTCATAGCATCATCTTTCAGGATTTGAAATAGCTCAACTGGAATTCCATCACCTCCACTAGCTTTGTTCATAGTGATGCTTTCTAAGGCCCACTTCACTTCACATTCCAGGATGTCTGGCTCTAAGTGAGTGATCACACCATCGTGATTATCTTGGTTGTGAAGATCTTTTTGTACAGTTCTTCTGTGTATTCTTGCCACCTCTTCTTAATATCTTCTGCATCTGTTGGGCCCATATCATTTCTGTCCTTTATTGAGTCCATTTTTGCATGAACTCTTCCCTTGGGATCTCTAATTTTCTTGAAGAGATCTCTAGTCTTTCCCATTCTGTTCTTTTCCTCTATTTCTTTGCATTGATTGCTTAGGAAGGCTTTCTTACTCTGCATTCAGATGCTTATATCTTTCCTTTTCTCCTTGGCTTTTCGCTTCTCTTCCTTTCACAGCTATTTGTAAGGCCTCTCCACACAGCCATTTTGCTTTTTTGCATTTCTTTTCCATGGGGATGGTCTTGATCCCTGTCTCCTGTACGATGTCATGAACCTCAATCCATAGTTCATCAGGCACTCTATCAGATCTAGTCCTTAAATCTACTTCTCACTTCCACTGTATAATCATAAGGGATTTGATTTAGGTCATACCTGAATGGTTTAGTGGTTTTCTCTACTTTATTCAATTTCAGCCTGAATTTGTCAGTAAGGAGTTCATGATCTGAGCCACAGTCAGCTCCCAGTCTTGTTTTTGCTGACTGTATAGAGCTTCTCCATCTTTGGCTGCAAAGAATATAATCAGTCTGATTTCAGTGTTGACCATCTTGTGATGTCCATGTGTCGAGTCTTCCCTTGTGTTGTTGGAAGAGGGTGTTTGCTATGACCAGTGCATTCTCTTGGCAAAACTCTATTAGCCTTTCCCCTGATTTATTCCATATTCCAAGGCCAAATTTGCCTGTTACTCCAGGTATCTATTGACTTCCTACTTTTGCATTCCAGTCCCCTATAATGAAAAGAACATCTATTTTGGGTGTTAGTTCTAAAAGGTCTTGTAGGTCTTCATAGAACCGTTCAACTTCAGAGTTACTGGTTGGGGCATAGACTTGGATAACGGTGATATTGAATGCTTTGCCTTGGAAATGAACAGAGATCATTCTGTCGTTTTTGAGATTGCATCCAAGTACTGCATTTTGGACTCTTGTTGACCATGATGGCTACTCCATTTCTTCTAAGGGATTCCTACCCGCAGTAGTAGATATAATGGTCGTCTGAGTTAAATTCACCTATTCCAGTCCATTTTAGTTTGCTGATTCCTAGAATGTCGATGTTCACTCTTGCCATCTCCTTTTTGACCACTTCCAACTTGCCTTGATTCATGGACCTAACATTCCAGGTTCCTATGCAATATGGCTCTTTATAGCGTTGGACCTTGCTTCTATCACTAGTCACATCCACAACTGGGTATTGTTTTTTCTTTGGCTCCATCCCTTCATTCTTTCTGGAGTTATTTTTCCACTGATCTCTAGTAGCATATTGGGCGCCTACTGACCTGGGGAGTTCCCCTTTCAGTATCCTATCATTTTACCTTTTCATACTGTTCATGGGGTTCTCAAGGCAAGAATACTGAAGTGGTTTGCCATTCCCTTCTCCAGTGGACCACATTCTATCAGACCTCCCCACCATGACCTGTCTATCTTGGGTGGCCCCACATGGCATGGCTTAGTTTCACTGAGTTAGACAAGGCTATGGTCCTAGTGTGATTAGATTGACTAGTTTTCTGTGATTATGGTTTCAGTGTATCTGCCCTCTGATGCCCCCTTGCAACACCTACCATCTTACTTGGGTTTCTCTTACCTTGAATGAGGGGTATCTCCTCACTGCCGCCCCTCCTGACCTTGAAGGTGGAGTAGCTCCTCTAGGCCCTCCTGTGCCCATGCAGCCACTGCTCCTTGGACATGTGGTTGCTCCTCTTGGCCGCCGCCCCTGACCTCAAACGTGGCATAGCTCCTCCCGGCCACCACCCTGACCTCGGACATGGGGTAGCTCCTCTTGGCTATGCTTCTGCGTGGCATGCCTCTACATTCCTTAGAAGTATATACGCCTGACAATTAACAACAAGGAAAGGCAGCTTTTCTACAAGGATGTCCAGATGGGCCCTCATCTGCTGGGCTGTGAGAAGTGGACAGGGCAGGGGAGGCATCTGTGGTGCCAACCACCTGCCACCAGCACTTGGGTGACTCCACTTAAGTCCACAAGTTCACGTGTGAGCCACTTTGATAAAGCAGCAAGTCATCTTTCATCAGACTTTGAGCATTCTCCTTCTTAGATAGCAAAAATATATTTTGTCATGTTCTTCCAAGCAGCTATGGAAATCCAGCCTGTCTTCATTAATTGGTTTCTAAAAGTCTCAACCCTGGGTGCAGTGCAGGAAGAATAAATAAAGATTAAATTCCAGTGTGATTGAACCAGGAGGTGGGGAACTTGGCTCCCCTGTCCCCCTGCCCTGCAGAATCTCCCCTGTGCTTTAGAAATTACAGAAATTCTCCTTTGGACACAGCTTACTTTGAGTCTCACATTTCTGAAGCTGCCAAGTGTGAACAAATTAAAGACTCTTTATTTCTAACAACACAGCAGCCTTGGGGTATCCTCGGCAGCCTCTTTTGGTCTTGCCTACTCCTACATTTCTTTCCCCAGAAAGGTCTTACCACCAGGCTTTTGCATGTGGTGGAGTGGATGAGGATTCGGGGAAGGCAGGCAGGTGATGAAGCTCTTACCAGAGAAGTGGCGGAGACATGAGCTCTTATCACAAATGCACGCTCAGACTCAGGCTGTACCAGCTGGCTGCCTGTCAGGAAATAAGACATTTAAAAGGCTTTTTCCTCTTTCTCTGCACTTTAAATCCTTTACCATCAGTGTCCTGCCTAGCCGTGCCCACATCTTTTCACATTTCATCTCTAAATCCACTCCTTCGTTGGTGGATCATTCATCTTTTAGGATCAGCTAGCAGGAGGGCTTGGAGGATCAAATGACACAGTAGACAGGGCTCTGCTTGGCAGAAGTGACAAACAGCCCATCTGGGAATGTTTATTGCTATTTCATAGCTTCCACAGAGATGCAACTTTCTGGTGTCAGAGCACAGTGATGAATTCTCATCTCCCTGCCTTTGGGAATCCCAGCTCATCAGGAGATCTGGGAAGTGGAGGAGGGGTGGGGGGTGGCTGGTGTGTTACATGCACAGTTGCAGCCCTGACCTTCTCAAGTTATGTGACGTGAATGTGATGACATTTTCCACTGATGGGGACGCCCGGTTGTAGGGTAGAGGGCCAAAGCTACAGAGTCAGAAAGTGGCAGGGTGTGGAAGAGCTTGCAGGTTCCTCTGCTGCCCCCATTACCCAGCGGCTTCCCACTGCCCTTTTCTCTCCATTGCTCTAATCCAAGCGGGTTTTTTTTTTTTTTTCCCTGTGAAGGGATAATGAGAATTTATTAGAAGAATACTGGGCAGGATGTGATTGAACCTCAGAAGAGGATAGGAACCAAGGACTGGAGGGAACCCAGAAAGACAATTCTCTGTCCTCTTTTCTCATTTTAGCTCCTCTCTGAGGCTGCTTGTTCCTTCTCACACTATGTCCCAGCTTTCCACCAGTAGAGGTGGCAGAAAATGACTAGCAGTAGCTGTTGGAGCCAACAGATCTTCGTTGTTGCTCTGTCTCTGTCTCTCTCTTTTCCTTTTCTTTTTAAAATTAATTATTTTATTTATTTTACTTTACGATATTGTATTGGTTTTGCCATACATTGATTTGAATCTGCCATGGATGTACATGTGTTCCCCAACCTGAACCCCCCTCCCTCCCCATACCATCCCTCTGGGTCATCCCAGTGCACCAGCCCCTAGCACCCTGTATTATGCATTGAACCTGGACTGGTGATTCATTTCGCATATGATAATTTACATGTTTCAATGCCATTCCCCCATATCATCCCACCCTTGCCTTCTCCCAGAGTCCAAAAGACTGTTCTATACATCTGTGTCTCTTTTGCTGTCTCGCATACAGGGTTATCATTACCATCTTTCTAAATTCCATATACATGCGTTAGTATACTGTATTGGTGTTTTTCTTTCTGGCTTACTTCATTTTGTATAATAGGCTCCAGTTTCATCCACCTCAGTAAAACTGATTCAAATGTATTCTTTTTAATGGCTGAGTAATATTCCATTGTGTATATGTACCACAGCTTTCTTATCTATTCATCTGCTGATGGACATCTAGGTTGCTTCCATGTCCTGGCTGTTATAAACAGTGCTGCGATGAACACTGGGGTACATGTGTCTCTTTCAATTCTGGTTTCCTCGGTGTGTATGCCCAGAAGTGGGATTGCTGGGTCATATAGCAGTTCTATTTCCAGTTTTTTAAGGAATCTCTAACTGTTCCCCATAATGGCTATACTAGTTTGCATTCCCTCCAACAGTGTAAGAGGGTTCCCTTTTCTCCACACCCTCTCCAGCATTTATTGCTTGTAGACTTTTGGACAGCAGCCATTCTGACTGGTGTGAGATGGTACCTCATTGTGGTTTGGATTTGCATTTCTCTGATAATGAGTGATGTTGAGCATCTTTTCATGTGTTTGTTAGCCATCTGTATGATTTCTTTGGAGAAATGTCTGTATAGTTCTTTGGCCCACTTTTTGATTGGGTCTTTTATTTTTCTGGAATTGAGTTGCAGGAGTTGCTTATATATTTTTGAGATTAATTCTTTGTCTGTTGCTTCATTTGCTATTATTTTCTCCCATTCTGAAGTCTGTCTTTTCACCTTGCTTATAGTTTCCTTTGTTGTGCAGAAGCTTTTGATTTTAATTAGGTCCCATTTGTTTATTTTTGCTTTTATTTCCAATATTCTGGGAGGTGGGTCATAGAGGATCCTGCTGTGGTTTATGCTGGAGAGTGTTTTGCCTATGTTCTCCTCTAGGAGTTTTATAGTTTCTGGTCTTAATCCATTTGAGTTTATTTTTGTGTATGGTGTTAGAAAGTGTTCTAGTTTGATTTTTTTATATGTGGTTGACCAATTTTCCCAGCACCACTTGATAAAGAGATTGTCTTTTCTCCATTGTATATTCTTGCCTCCTTTGCCAAAGATAAGGTGTCCATAGGTGCGTGGTTTTATCTCTGGGCTTCCTATTTTGTCCCATTGATCTATCTGTCTTTGTGCCAGTACCATACTGTCTTGATGACTGTGGCTTTGTAGTAGAGCCTGAAGTCAGGCAGGTTGATTCCTCCAGTTCCATTCTTCTTCCTCAAGATTGCTTTGGCTATTCGAGGTTTTTTGTATTTCCATACAAATTGTGAAATTATTTGTTTTGGTTCTCTGAAAAATACAAGATAGTGTGATAGGGATTGCATTGAATCCATAGATTGCTTTGGGTAGTATACTCATTTTCACTATATTGATTTTTCTGATCCATGAACATGGTATGTTTCTCCATCTATTTGTGTTCTCTTTGATATCTTTCACAAGTGTTTTGTAGTTTTCTACATATAGGTCTTTTGTTTCTTTACGTAGATATATTCCTAAGTATTTTATTCTTTTCGTTGCAATGGTGAATGGAATTGTTGCCTTAATATCTATTTCTGTTTTCTCATTGTTAGTGTATAGGAATGCAAGGAATTTCTGGGTATTGATTTTATATCCTGCAACTTTACTACATTCATTGATTAGCTCTAGTAATTTTCTGGTGAAGTCTTTCGGGTTTTCTGTGTAGAGGATCATGTCATCTGCAAACAGTGAGAGTTTTACTTCTTCTTTTCCAATCTGGATTCCTTTTATTTCTTTTTCTGCTCTGATTGCTGTGGCCAAAACTTCCAAATCTATGTTGAATAGTAGTGGTGAAAGTGGGCACCCTTGTCTTGTTCCTGACTTTAGGGGAAATGCTTTCAATTTTTCACCATTGAGGATAATGTTTGCTGAGGGTTTGTCATATATAGCTTTTATTATGTTGAGGTATGTTCCTTCTATGTCTGCTTTCTGAAGGGTTTTTTTTAAATCATAAATGTATGTTGAATTTTGTCAAAGCCTTTCTCTGCATCTATTGAGATAATCATATGGTTTTTATTTTCAACTTGTTAATGTGGTGTATTACATTGATTGATTTGCAGATATTGAAGAATCCTTGCATCCCTGGGATAAAGCCCACTTGGTCATGATGTATGATCTTTTTAGTGTGTTGGATTCTGTTTGCTAGAATTTTGTTAACGATTTTGGCATCTATGTTCATCAGTGATATTGGCCTGTAGTTTTCTTTTTTGTGGCATCTTTGTCAGGTTTTGGTATTAGGGTGATGGTGGCCTCATAGAATGATTTTGGAAGTTTACCTTCCTCTGCAATTTTCTGGAAGAGTTTGAATAGGATAGGTGTTAGTTCTTCTCTAAATTTTTGGTAGAATTCAGCTGTAAAGCCATCTGGTTCTGGGCTTTTGTCTCTTGGAAGATTCTGATTACGGTTTTGATTTCTGTGCTTTTGATGGGTCTGTTAAGATTTTCTATTTCTTCCTGGTTCAATTTTGGAAAGCTGTACTTTTCTAAGAATTTGTCCATTTGTTCCGAGTTGTCCATTTTATTTGCATATAGTTGCTGATAGTAGTCTCTTATGATTCTTTGTATTTCTGTGTTGTCTGTTGTGGTCTCTCCATTTTCATTTCTAATTTTTTAAATTTGATTTTTCTCCTTTTTTTTTTTTTCTTGATGAGTCAGGCTAATGATTTGTCAATTTTATTTATCTTCTCAAAGAACCAGCTTTTGGTTTTGTTGATTTTTGTTATGGTCTCTTTTGTTTCTTTTGCATTTATTTCTGCCCTAATTTTTAAGATTTCTTTCCTTCTACTAACCCTGGGGTTCATAATTTCTTCCTTTTCAAGTTGCTTTAGGTGTAGAGTTAGGTTATTTATTTGACTTTTTTTCTTGTTTCTTGAGGTATGCCTGTATTGCTATGAACCTTCCCCTTAGCACTGCTTTTACAGTGTCCCATAGGTTTTGGGTTGTTTTGTTTTCATTTTCATTCATTTCTATGCATATTTTGATTTCTTTTTGATTTCTTCTGTGATTTGTTGGTTATTCAGCAGCGTGTTGTTCAGCCTCCATGTGCTGGAATTTTTAATAGATTTTCTCCTGTAATTGACATCTAATCTTACTGCATTATTGTGGTCAGAAAAGATGCTTGGAATGATTTCAATTTTTTGAGTTTACCAAGGCTAGATTTATAGCCCAGGATGTGATCTATTCTGGAGAAGGTTCAGTGTGCACTTGAGAAAAAGGTGAAATTCATTGTTTTGGGGATGAAATGTCCTATAGATATCAATTAAGTCTAAATGGTCTATTGTATTATTTAAAGTTTGTGTTTCCTTGTTAATTTTCTGTTTAGTTGATCTATCCATCTTTCCATCTATCTATCTTTGTGAGTGGGGTATTAATGTCTCCCACTATTATTGTGTTATTGTTAATTTCCCTTTTCATAATTGTTAGCATTTGTCTTACATATTGTGGTGCTCCTATGTTGGGTGCATATATATTTATAATGTTATATCTTCTTCTTGGATTGATCCTTTGATCATTATATAGTGTTCCTTCTTTGTCTCTTTTCACAGCCTTTGTTTTAAAGTCTATTTTATCTGATATGGGTTCTTCTGGGTTCCCTTATCCTGCTGCTTTCCACCCGTGTGCCCTTTCCCAATAAAATCTCTTGCTTTGTCAACACATGTGTCTCCTCGGACAATTCATTTTTGAGTGTTAGACAAGAATCCAGTTTCGGGCCTTGGAATGGATCCTCCTTCTTGCAACAAATGGCAACTCTGGCAGGACTCTTCTTCACTGAGACTGACATCCTGACCACTCGGGGCTACTCAGGGGCCAGCTTGCCTGCCAATGGACCAGACTCAGCAGCTGCAACTGGAACCCTTTTGTCCCTGGTCTCCTCCTGATGTGGACCACTGGCCAGAGTGCCCTGACTGGTAAGGAACAAGAGACCTCTCTCCTCTTCCCTCTCTCTTTCCTCTTCTTAACCCTTCCTATCCTTCCGTGTTTTTCTAGTCCCCCAGTCCTGGACACAGGAATCTGGTCAACTGGCCCTCAGCCTGAACTGAGAATTGGAGACTGATCACCTCCTCTTGGCAGAGAACTCAAATTCTGATTCTGGTCTGGTCTGATTTCTGGTAGGGCCGAGTTCCAGTCCTCCCTTCTCCGGAGGCCCAGGGAAAAGTCCCATAATCTGTAGGTGGTAGGAGACGTCTGTAAGGCCTTCCCTTTCACCCCCCCCCCCTTCTGCCTCCTCCCCCTTCTTTCAACCTGGCTTCCTTTCCTCCCTTGAAATCTTTGATGTTAGTACTTGGATCTGAAGTTCTGTGTCTCTATAGGAAGTTTTCTGAGAGACTGTATTCTTGTATTTAAGGGCTTCCCTGGTGTTGCAGAGGTTAAAACCTCTGCCTGCGATGTGGGAGACCTGGGTCCGATCCCTGGGTTGGGAAGATCCCCTGGAGAAGGAAATGGCAATCCACTCCAGTATTCTTGCCTGGAGAATCCCATGGACGGAGGAACTTGGTGGGCTACAGTCCACGGGTCGCGACTGAGCAACTTCATTTATCTGATATGAGTATTGCTACTCCTGCTTTGTTTTGATCTATATTTGCATGGAACATATTTTCCCAGCCCTTCACTTTCAGTCTGTATGTGTCCCTTGTTTTGAGGTGGGTCTGTTGTAGACAACATATATATGGGTCTTGTTTTTTTATCCATTCTGCCAGTCTTTGTCTTTTGGTTGGAGCATTCAACCCATTTACATTTAAGGTAATTATTGATAAGTATGATCCTGTTGCCATTTACTTTGTTGTTTTGGGTTCAAGTTTATACACCCTTTCTGTGTTTCCTGTCTAGAGAAAATCCTTTAACATTTGTTGGAGAGCTGGTTTGGTGGTGCTGAATTCTCTCAGCTTTTGCTTGTCTGTAAAGCTTTTGATTTCTCTTTCATATTTGAATGAGATGCTTGCTGGGTACAGTAATCTTGGCTGTAGGTTATTTTCTTTCATCACTTAAGTATGTCCTGCCATTCCTTTCTGGCCTGAAGAGTTTCTATTGAAAGATCAGCTGTTATCCTTATGGGAATCCTCTTGTGTGTTATTTGCTGTTTTTCTCTTGCTGTTTTTAATATTTGTTCTTTGTGTTTGATCTTTGTTAATTTGATTAATATGTGTCTTGAGGTGTTTTGCCACGGGTTTATCCTGTTTTGGACTCTCTGGGTTTCTTGGACTTGGGTGATTATTTCCTTCCCCATTTTAGGGAAGCTTTCAACCATTATCTCCTCAAGTATTTTCTCATGGTTTTTCTTTTTATCTTCTTCTTCTGGGACTCCTATGATTCAAATGTTGGGGTGTTTAACATTGTCCCAGAGGTCTCTGAGGTTGTCCTCATTTCTTTTAATTCCTTTTTCTTTTTTCCTCTCTGTTTCATTTATTTCTACCATTCTATCTTCTACCTCACTTATCCTATCTTCTGCCTCCATTATTCTTTTTTTTTAATTTTTTATTTATTTTTATTTATTTTTTTATCATTTATTTTTTATTTATTTATTTTTTTAATTTTAAAATCTTTAATTCTTACATGCGTTCCCAAACATGCCCCCCCCCTCCCACCTCCCTCCCCACAACATCTCTCTGGGTCATCCCCATGCACCAGCCCCAAGCATGCTGCATCCTGCGTCAGACATGGACTGGCGATTCAATTCTTACATGATAGTATACATGTTAGAATTCCCATTCTCCCAAATCATCCCACCCTCTCCCTCTCCCTCTGAGTCCAAAAAGTCCGTTATACACATCTGTGTCTTTTTTCCTGTCTTGCATACAGGGTCGTCATTGCCATCTTCCTAAATTCCATATATATGTGTTAGTATACTGTATTGGTGTTTTTCTTTCTGGCTTACTTCACTCTGTATAATTGGCTCCAGTTTCATCCATCTCATCAGAACTGATTCAAATGAATTCTTTTTAATGGCTGAGTAATACTTCATTGTGTATATGTACCACAGCTTTCTTATCCATTCATCTGCTGATGGACATCTAGGTTGTTTCCATGTCCTGGCTATTATAAACAGTGCTGCGATGAACATTGGGGTACATGTGTCTCTTTCAATTCTGGTTTCCTCGGTGTGTATGCCCAGCAGTGGGATTGCTGGGTCATAAGGTAGTTCTATTTGCAATTTTTAAGGAATCTCCACACTGTTCTCCATAGTGGCTGTACTAGTTTGCATTCCCACCAACAGTGTAGGAGGGTTCCCTTTTCTCCACACCCTCTCCAGCATTTATTGCTTGCAGATTTTTGGATCGCAGCCATTCTGACTGGTGTGAAGTGGTACCTCATTGTGGTTTTGATTTGCATTTCTCTAATAATGAGTGATGTTGAGCATCTTTTCATGTGTTTGTTAGCCATCCGTATGTCTTCTCAGGCTCTACTACAAAGCCACAGTCATCAAGACAGTATGGTACTGGCACAAAGACAGACATATAGATCAATGGAACAAAATAGAAAGCCCAGAAATAAATCCACACACATATGGACACCTTATCTTTGACAAAGGAGGCAAGAATATACAATGGAGTAAAGACAATCTCTTTAACAAGTGGTGCTGGGAAAACTGGTCAACCACTTGTAAAAGAATGAAACTAGATCACTCTCTAACACCGTACACAAAAATAAACTCAAAATGGATTAAAGATCTAAATGTAAGATCAGAAACTATAAAACTCCTAGAGGAGAATATAGGCAAAACACTCTCCGACATAAATCACAGCAGGATCCTCTATGATCCACCTCCCAGAATTCTGGAAATAAAAGTAAAAATAAACAAATGGGATCTAATTAAAATTAAAAGCTTCTGCACAACAAAGGAAACTATAAAGCAAGGTGAAAAGACAGCCTTCTGAATGGGAGAAAATAATAGCAAATGAAGCAACTGACAAACAACTAATCTCAAAAATATACAAGCAACTTATGCAGCTCAACTCCAGAAAAATAAACGACCCAATCAAAAAATGGGCCAAAGAACTGCCTCCATTATTCTACTGTTGATTCCCTCCAGAGTGTTTTCTACCTCATTTATTGCATTATTCATTATATATTGACTCTTTTTTATTTTTCTAGGTCCTTGTTAAATCTTTCTTTCATCTTCTTGATCCTTATCTCCAGGCTATTTATCTGTAACTCCAATTTGTTTTCAAGATTTTGGATCATTTTCACTATCATTATTCAGAATTCTTTATCAGGTAGATTCCCTATCTCTTCCTCTTTTGTTTGGTTTGGTGGGCATTTATCCTGTTCCTTTACCTGCTGGGTATTTCTCTGCCTTTTCATCTTTTTCATATTGCTGTGTTTGAGGTGGTCTTTCTGTATTCTGGCAGTTGGTGGTTCCTCTTTATTGTGGAGGTTCCTTGCCATGGGTGGGGTTGGACGGGTGGCTTGTCAAGGTTTCTGGGTTAGGGAAGCTTGTGTCGGTGTTCTGGTGGGTGGAGCTGGATTTCTTCTCTCTGGAGTGCAATGAAGTGTCCAGTAATGAGTTTTGAGATGTCAGTGGGTTTGATGTGACTTTGGGGAGCCTGTATATTGAGGCTCAGGGATATGTTCCTGTGTTGCTAGAGAATTTGCATGGTATGTCTTGCTCTGGAGCTTGTTGGCCCTTGGGTGGTGATTGGTTTCAGTGTAGGTATGGAGGCATTTGATGAGCTCCTATCGATTAATGTTCCCCAGATTCAGGAGTTCTCTTGTGTTCTCAGGATTTGGACTTAAGCCCCCTGCCTCTGGTCTTCAGTATTATTTTTACAGTAGCTTCAAGACTTCTCTATCTATACAGCACCAATGATAAAACATCTAGGTAAATGATGAAAAGTTTCTGCACAGCAAGGGACACCTGGAGAGGTACACAGAGTTACATGGAGAAGAGAAGAGGGAGGAGGGAGATAGAGGTGGCCAGGAGGAGAAGAGGGGGAATAAAAAGGGGCAAGAGCAAGCTAGCCAGTGATCACTTCCCTATGTCTCTCCACAGTCTGGACCCCTCAGAGATGTTCACAGAGTTACACAGGGAAGAGAAGAGGGAGGAAGGAGACAGAGGTGGCCAGGAGGATAAAAGGGGGAATCAAAAAGAGAGAGACAGATCCAGCCAGTAATCAGTTCCTTAAGTGTTCTCCATAGCCCGGAACTCACAAGGAGATTCACAGAGCTGGATAGAGAAGAAAAGGGGGAGGCAGGAGACAGAGGTGATCTGTTGGAGAGAAAGAAGAATCAAAAGGGGGAGAGAGCAATCAGGCCAGTGATCTTGCTCCCAAGTAAAAATAGGTACTAAAGATTGGGTTCCTAAAGGTACAAAGTTGATAACAAATGCAAAAAAGCAAAGATTAAAAGTCTAGAGTAGAGGTTAGATTCTCAAAATTACAATACTTTAAAAAAGCTACAAAAATTATAAAATATATATATATGAAGTTTGCTTTAAAAATAGGGTATTTCTTTTTTTGCAAGATAATAGTAGGTTATAAAAATGCAAATTAAAGGAGTAATGGGGACTTAAAAATTAAAAAAATAAAATAAAATAAAAATTTTTTTAATTTAAAAAATGATAATAGTAAAAATATATCTAAGACTTTCTCTGGAGCTGTTGCAGACAGTGTGGGGTCAGCTCATTTTCAGATAGTTCCTTGGTCCGGCTTGTACTTCTCAAGGTCTACAGGCCCCTTCCTATGTAGTTGGTGCTAACTAAAGGCTTTTAATCTATTGCATCTGTCACTTCCAGAGTGGTTCCCTCTGTTTATTTTAGTTTCTTCTGTTTGCTGGTCTCTTCAGTGTTTAATTTCTGCCCTGACACAAGGGGCACTGTGGTGGTCACTTTTTTTTAGGCTTGCTTGTTCAATCATGCTGTGGGGAAGGAGGAACACTGCAAAGAAATATCACTGGCATGTGCTCACAGTGATTCAGCCACACTGCGTTTGCCCCCACTCACAGCGTGTGTGCTTTCCCAGTCTACACTGCTCAGACTCTATGTTGCTCTGCAGGGAACTGTCTGATGTGAGCCCTGGGTTGCATGAATTCCCCAGGTCTGAGCTGCTCAGGATCCAGTTCCTGGGTACTCCACAAAGGCACGAGCAGCTCAGGTGACCAGGTGCTTGGTACACATAGTTGCCCCCAGTTGAAGGCTGCAACTTATCCCCTCCCCCGCCCCAGCCACTCTGTTTTCTGGGTGTACAATGGGCACGCCTTCTCAGGTATACTGTGTGTCTCTTCTGGGGAGCTGATCTCTGGCTGTGACCCTGTGGGCAGATGTTGACGGTCCAGAATCCCAAGAAGTCTTGGTTAGCCAAGAAGTCTGCTTGCAGTTTGGTATAGGATGCCTCTCTGGGGCCATGACTGCCCCCTTCCAGCTCTGGCTGCCCTTGCCTGCCTGTTTCTGGCTGGGGATGGGCCAGTCCGCAGCCCACTAGCTCTGCTCAGTCCTTTGTCCTGTGAGTGTGCCTGGCGGTGTCTTAGGTTAGGGCTTTTTGCAGGATAGCTATCCCACAGTCTGGGATGCTATCTCAAGCTAGTTCCCTCAGATTGCCCTCAGGGCATTCAGGCCCAGTCCTACAGTTGAGTTCAGTCGCTCAGTCGTGTCTGACTCTGCGACTCCATAAATCGCAGCATGCCAGGCCTCCCTGTCCATCACCAGCTTCCAGAGTTCACTCAGATTCATGTCCATCGAGTCAGTGATGCCATCCAGCCATCTCATCCTCTGTTGTCCCCTTCTCCTCCTGCCCCCAATCCCTCCCAACATCAAACTCTTTTGCAATGAGTCAACTCTTCACATGAGGTGGCCAAAGTACTGGAGTTTCAGCTTTAGCATCATTCCCTCCAAAGAAGTCCCAGGGCTGATCTTCTTCAGAATGGACTGGTTGGATCTCCTTGCAGTCCAAGGGTCTCTCAAGAGTCTTCTCCAACACCACAGTTCAAAAGCATCAATTCTTCAGTGCTCAGCCGTCTTCATAGTCCAACTCTCACATCCATACATGACCACAGGAAAAACCATAGCCTTGACTAGATGGACCTTAGTCGGCAAAGTAATGTCTCTGCTTTTGAATATGCTATCTAGGTTGCTCATAACTTTTTGTTCAAGGAGTAAGTGTCTTTTAATTTCATGGCTGCAATCACCATCTACAGTGATTTTGGAGCGCCCCCCCCCCAAGATAAAGTCTGACACTGTTTCCACTGTTTCCCCATGTATTTCCCATGAAGTGATGGGACTGGATGCCATGATCTTCGTTTTCTGAATGTTGAGCTTTAAGCCAACTTTTTCACTCTCCTCTTTCACTTTCATCAAGAGGCTTTTAGTTCCTCTTCACTTTCTGCCATAAGGGTGGTGTCATCTGCATATCTGAGGTTATTGAGATTTCTCCCAGCAATCTTGATTCCACCTTGTGCTTCTTCCAGTCCAGCATTTCTCATGATGTACACTGCATATAAGTTAAATAAGCAGGGTGACAATATACAGCCTTGACATACTCCTTTTCCTACTTGGAACCAGTCTGTTGTTCCATGTCCAGTTCTAACTGTTGCTTCCTGACCTGCATACAGATTTCTCAAGAGGCAGGTCAGGTGGGCTGGTATTCCCATCTCTTTCAGAATCTTCCACAGTTTATTGTGATCCACACAGTCAAAGGCTTTGGCATAGTCAATAAAGCAGAAATAGATGTTTTTCTGGAACTCTCTTGCTTTTTTGATGATCCAGCGAATGTTGGCAATTTGATCTCTGTTTCCTCTGCCTCTTCTAAAACCAGCTTGAACATCAGGGAGTTCACGGTCACGTATTGTTGAAGCCTGGCTTGGAGAATTTTGAGCATTCCTTTACTAGCATTTGAGATGAGGGCAATTGTGCAGTAGTTTGAGCATTCTTTGGCATTGCCTTTCTTTGGGATTGAAATGAAAACTGACCTTTTCCAGTCCTGTGGCCATTGCTGAGTTTTCCACATTTGCTGGCATATTGAGTGCAGCACTTTCACAGCGTCATCTTTCAGGATTTGAAATAGCTCAACTGGAATTCCATCAACTCTACTAGGTTTGTTCGTAGTGATGCTTTCTAAGGCCCACCTGACTTCACATTCCAGGATGTCTGGCTCTAGATGGGTGATCACACTATCGTGATTATCTGGGTCATGTCCTTACCCCAAGCAATACATCCTGCTCCTTCCTGTCCCTCCCCCACTTGCTAGTAGGGGAGCGTCTGGGCTGCTGCTCCGCTGGGAGTTGCTGTTAGGCATGTAATCTGTGGGTTTTAATTATTTATTTATTTTTCCTCCAGGTTATTTTGCCCTCTGAGATTCCAAGGCTCACCACAGGCCCACCAGAGAGAGTGTTTCCTGGTGTTTGGAAACTTCTCTTTCTTTTAAGACTCCCTTCCCTGGACAGATCTCCGTCCCTACCTCTTTCGTCTCTCTTTTTATCTTTTATATTTTGTCCTACCTCTTTTTGAAGAAAATGGGCTGCCTTTCTGGGTGCCTGATGTCCTCTGCCAGCATTCAGAAGTTGTTCTGTGGAATTTGCTCAGCGTTCAAATGTTCTTTCAATGAATTTGTGGGGGAGAAAGTGGTCTCCCTGTCCTATTCCTCCACCATCTTAGGACCCCCAAGCATTTTTTATATCTGATCTGGTGGAAAAAAATTCCTTGCTAATGTCAAGGAAGAAAAAAGTCTTCCTCTACCCTCTTAGGTTCAGTGAATGAAGCCTATGAATTAAACTGTTAAAAGACAAATTAACAGAGAGGGGAAAACAGTGTTCATTTATGTATGCAAGACACAAACACAGAGGAGAAGCAGGGTGAGTTAATCAAAGGGGTGATAGAACTAGGAGCTTAGATACCTCGTTACAGAGGATGACAAGTGCAAGAAAGTGACAAGACAAAGTCACAGTTTGTGCTCTCAGTTGGGTGGTAAGTTTGGGAAGGTACATGTGTGAGAAAACTAATGGAAGCTAAGGGTTCTCAGTAAGGTGATTTCTTGCGGATCCAACTTGGTGCTGACTGACCTCCTTTCTCTCAGAGTAATGGTGATTTTCCTCCTGGCCAGGAAGGGGAGGAAGGCTCCTCCACAAGGAGAGTTGAATGCCCTGCTTTCCAGCAGAAGAGGAAGGGAGGAGGGCTTTTCCCGCATCTGCCATTGCTTGGTTACCTTCAGCTTCAAAGTATCCTTGTCCAGAGTGGTACATTTGGGGCTGGCAAGTCCTCATTCCCTTCCCCACATCTCATATTCTGGAAAGGAAGGATGAGCCTGCATCATTCAGAGGGAGATGAGGGGCACAGACTGCATCACCTTGGCAATATCAGTTCATCTCTAAGAGGTCAGCAGGCTGCTTTAATGGGGCTTAATTTTAAAATTGCTATGATGAGACTATTGCTTGAAAATTGACACAAATTGTGCTCTGTGAGGGATTTTCCCTGGTGGTTCAGTGATAAAGAATCTGCATACAATGTAGGAGACTCCGGCTTGATCCCTGGGTCAGAAAGAACCCCCGGAGGAGGACATGGCAATCCACACCAATATTCTTGCCTGGAGAATCCCATGACAGAGAAGCCTGGTGGCCTACCATGCATGGGGTCACAAAAGAGTCAGACACAACCTAGGAACTAAACAAGTGCCCTTGGATTGAGTGTTCAGTTAAATGTGCATACGTTTTCCTGATCGAAGTCAGTATTTTAACACTGGATGCCCATCCAGGAATTCTAAAGTATATCAGATGTCACATTTTCATGTAATATAATAATTTTTCAGACATCTTGCTTTGGTGAACGTGCCTTTTAAAAATATTTTCCACCTTGTATTTCATTTTGAACATGATCTGTAATTTGAAAAAAAAAATCCAGTTTAATTTTCCTTTCTCTTTTTTCTCTAAGCCTTAACTGATGAATGCTTAGTGGAGAAGCAATTGATTTAAATATTAACATACATGAACATGCGTGAAAGGAATCAATTAAATTGAAATAAACTATTAATAGCCAGAATCCTCCCTTAACAAGACATTAAGATAAAATCTATCTTTTTGAGGAAAGTGACATTTCATCAGAAAAACATTGAGAACAAGACATTGAGAAAAGCAAAATCTGGACCTGAGGCTGTGACACAGGCTGATGACCATTGGAGCCCATAAGTCTCCCTTGAGTATTTGCGGCTTTGGGTCCATTTCAAGATGTCCACTGAGGACTAGAATCATCTTCTTCCTTGCCTTTTTCTTAGATGGGGCTCTGTGCTCCTTAAAGAGCTCACGTGTTAGGTCTCCACAGCACCATGCCTGCTCAGAGCAGGTTTTAGGGTGTGTGTGTGTGTGTGTGTGTGTGTGTGTGTGTGTGTGTGTGTGTGAGTTGCTCAGTTGTGTCTGACTCTTTTTGACTCCATGGACTGTAGTCCACCAGACTCCTTTGTCCATAGAATTCTCCAGGCAAGAATACTGAAGTGGGTTCCCATTCTCTTCTCCAGGGGATCTTCCCAACCCAGGGATGGAACCCCTGTCTCCTGCATTCTTTACCATTTGAGACACCTGGGAAACCCAGGTTTTAGGGATGAATTGATGATAAAAATGAAGATCCAGGGATTCTGCCTGATTTTCATTCATCTTTAAAAAAAAAAAAAAGTCCATTCTGGTTTTGGACTTTCGAGCACCCTGTTCTTTATAAACATAGGCAGAAACATCACCACAAGGAAGCATCACTTTACTATGGGGGTGGGGAAAGGTGGTGGGAGCCTAATGTTCTCTCAGAGCCCCCCAATAGACCAGTAGCTGTCAGCCTTCTTCTCCTGGGAGGGGGGTCTGCATGAGGGTGTGTTTACACCTGTGCAGTGGGGGAGCATCTTGCAGTAAAAGAAAGTGGTTACTCAAGCTCTGGACTGAAATGCTCAGGTGCAGACCTCTGCTCTGTTAACTACGTCTGTACTTAGCTTGTTCTACGAGTCCAGTTAACCTTTTTGTGCATCCATCAGCTGAAAAATGGCATCGGTAATGGTCAGAGCTCCACAGAGCTGGAGTACAGATTAGAAAGGACACTGCCTCCCAATGTGCCTGACACATATACACACTGATTTCCATGGTCTGCTTACAGAACCAGCCCAAGACGCTGCCCATCAGCACCAATCATCCTTCCCTCCTCAACTAGTCTTCGGTGCCTGGATTGCATCTCTGCTAAGCTCTGAGCTTGCAACGTGGCAGCGGAGTCTCTGGTGCTTCAGAAAGCATCTTGTTGTTGTTTTCTTCAATTGAAAGATAATTACTTTTCAATATTATGTTGGTTTCTGCTATACAGCAACGTGAATCAGCTGTAAGTATACATATATCCCCTCCCTCTTGAGCCTCCCTCCCAACCCACCTCCATCACATCCCTCTAGATCATCCATCACAGAGCACCTAGCTGAGCTCTCAGTGCTATAGAGCAGCTTCCCGCTAGCTCTCTGTTTGACATGTGATCATGTATATATGTCAGTGCTACTCTCTCTTGCTGTTGAACCTATGTTCACATTCAGGAATTGTTCCTTAGCTGGGTGCTCAGAAGCAGGCTGACTGAGTTGAAAGCCAGAACCACTTCCAAAGCTGCTGCCAACAGTTTGCTCTGATTAATCCTCAAGTCAGAGACCCTCATCTTCTGCATCGCTGCTACACACTGTATTTTCCCATTTCTGAGATTGAGAGGATGCTACACAGAAATTTGGAAAAAGAAATAGTGTAAAATCTAGACATGAAGTCCATTAGAAACTCTTGGAGACTCTGCAGGGTGAAAGGCAGAGGGATTAGGGTGAGCAAGAGAACAAAATTCAGGGCTAAGAGCGAAAATGTTTGGATACCCACTACCTGCTCTGGAGCCCCACACAGGATGGACCTAACAGATGACGCCATCCATCTCCTCCCCCAAAGTAGGAGCGGTCCATAATCCATAACTCTCTCCATCCCTGGGCATTTTCTTTTCTTCTTTATTAACTTTATACCTGGACCAATTCCTTCAAAGAGACCTACATGTTTCTACCTCAGAGACAGATGAAACTCCTGTTTCCTATGTTTAGTTCGATAAAAAGGGCTGAAGTAACATGAAGAATTATTGAACTTCCCTGGTGGCTCAGACGGTAAAGTGTCTGCCTACAATGCGGGAGTTCAATCCCTGGGTCAGGAAGATCTCCTGGAGAAGGAAATGGCAACCCACTCCAGTATTCTTGCCTGGAAAATCCCATGGACGGAGGAGCCTGGTAGGCTACAGTCCATGGGATCGCAAAGAGTTGGACACAACTGAGCAACTTCACTTTTCACTATTGACCTTCTAGTTTGTCTGCACACATCATTTTCATCTTGCTCTATATTTGCAGCCATGGGGGTATTTTTTAAAAGCAAAAAGTAAAAACTCTATTTTTTATCTTACTAGAGCATCCCTGGGGAGAAGGCGATGGCACCCCACTCCAGTACTCTTGCCTGGAAAATCCCATGGACGGAGGAGCCTGGTGGGCTGCAGTCCATGGGGTCGCTAAGAGTCAGATACGACTGAGTGACTTCACTTTCCCTTTTCACTTTCATGCATTGGAGAAGGAAATGGCAACCCACTCCAGTGTTCTTGCCTGGAGGATCCCAGGGACAGGGGAGCCTGGTGGGCTGCCGTCTATGGGGTCACATAGAATCAGACACGACTGAAATGACTTAGCAGTAGCAGCAGCAGAGCATCCCCGTTGCCATACTTCATCAGTTTGCCTGCCAAGAAAACGCACCATACTTCTTCATGAAAGGAATGAAGATTTATACATCTTGTCTTTGTTCTGTGCACACCAGTTCTAGCTTGTGGCTTCAGTGGGCTACAACAGTTTGAAGCTTTACAGTCAGCTGGAGACAACAGATGATTCCTGATTTCCATCAGAAGATAAGGCCATCAGAGGCATTCTCCTGAGCCTGTACAAGCTCCCTCAGACTGTGCTGAGATGAGAGAGTCATTTCTCTCCAAACCCAGCAGGCCAGAGTCCTTGAGCTCCCAAAGGCTTGTGACCAGGAAGCCTGACTACCCATTCATCAGCCAGTACGAGGCTAATCTATAAATCACCACCCCCTGGTCCCAAAACCTGTCAGTCACATGTAATCATGCAGTACTTAGAGGCCTGGGCAGGGAGCTCTCAGGATGAAGCTCACCATCAGAAGAGCCCATCCACTCATTCTGTTTCTGTGTCAGTGGTTTGACAATCAAGCTTTCCATTCAGGATTGAGCTCTTCTGCAGAAAAGGGCAATCAATCATTTTGTTCTCCCTCTCAACTGACATTCGTTGGTACCTCGAATGTGCAGTTTCCAGAACAGCCCTGTGTCCAGACAAAGAGATGAGCTGATGGGGGTTTCTGCTTTTGTAACTGCTCACAGATCGGTGCTGTTCTACCTGATGGAGGGCGGGATGGCATGGAGTGGCAGGAAGAGAACTGAGTCTCCTCTGCCCACCATGGGGAGACCCCAGGGAAGGAAATGCAGTTCATCCATCAGACAAGGTGGTGAGTGGTACACACGCCTCAAATTTCAGTGAGATTTCCATGCCTTATTCATCTTTTTGCTAAGCCAGTCAGTTCTGAATGCACTGCACTCATTTTCATTGTGTGTCATGTATTGAACCTTTAAAGATTTACCAAGTCCTGTCGAGTTTGGTGAATGTGCACTGAGCATCTGCTCTGTGCAAATGGATCTGCAAGCCTCCAGACAGGACTTGAGTGACGATGGGAAAGCAGATCTCCTTCTCAGGCAGCCCCCAGCCGCAGAGAGGTGAGTAGCTTACACACCAAGAGCCAGCACCCAGAGTCGACACATCGTCATAAAGGGGTCGGGGGATTTGGAGAGAAGTGGGATCAGGTGGGGTCAGCAAGGTTTTTGGAGGGAGCTATAATTTTGGTTGAGGCTTGAAGGGTCGGGCAGGAGGCTGGCTGTGAATTGGAGCAGGTGGGGAGGCTGTGGAGGGTAGAGAGTCAGGGGCAGGTGGGGTTTGTCTGCAGCGAGTGTAGACACAGGTGGGAGATGGATGGATTCACAGAGCTAAGTTCATGTTTAATGAATTCCATGGTAAGACACTGTTGACTACCCTCCATCTGGGGAATCACATGCTTGGAGGTGCCGCGAATACCAAGGTCTTTGTGGATGTGGCTTGGCAGGACAGCCTCGGACCCCCTCAGTGTCTCCCACTTTTTTGAACAAGTACACACGTTTTAAGGCAGCTTTACCCCACTTTCCTCCATCCTGGTGGTCCCAGCAGATACTTGAGTGTGACCAGGTGCCCAAGGATTTGCTTTACGGCTGATACCAACTGTATCTCTTCTTTCTCTCTCAGGACTATACAGATGAATGACCCTTAATCCTCCATGTAAATTGGCTGGAAAAGATTGATTTCAACTGAGAACTGTCTTTTTAAGAAAGAGAGTCAAAATAGGGAAATACAGTCAATATTTTAATAGAAAGTCTTTTCAGCATATGGCTTGAAATATTAGCAATAACCTTTCAGATAAAGTTCAGGTTGACACTGGAAGTTTATAGTACATGTGGAAACTTTAAGTTGTGTTGGCCAAGGTTTTGCTCTCCATCTATAACAACTTTTTTGCAGCTGAAATGCACTGTTTATTCAGATGTGTGCTTGGCTGCAATGTTTGTTATTTTAAAAATCTATCTGTTTACATTTTCATTATTTTTATAACCTACATTTTAAAACTATAAGGTATGTTTTGATTTTATGGGGCTTTAAAAGCTTATACAGATACGTGATGGCTATAAATTATTCAGACTGATGTTTTGGAGCATTTTGGGAAAATCATGGCCATGGTTTATATTTAAATCACAACAGTCTCATTACTAATAAAAATATTTTTAGAAAGTCTACCATATGTATACCTGTACTCAGTGCTGGGGATTAAAAAAGGTTGAAGAAATGGTTGCTGCCCTTAGGGATCTCACACTCCACTTGGTGACACAGAACAGAAAGGAAAACACTCCCCAACAAAATATTATGTCAGTGATGGTAGAGGGGGAGGGGGCAGGGCTGGATGTTAAAGGGAAGGCTCTCTGGAACATGATCCAGCGCTTCAGTGGGAAGCCCTGGTGGCGTGGTGATAAAGAGTCCTCCTGTCAGTGCAGGAGATGCAAGAGACTCAAGTTCAATCCCTGGGCTGGGAAGATTCCCCTGCAGAAGGAAACAGCAACCCGCTCCAGTATTCTTGCCTGGAGAAACCCATGGACAGAGGAACCTGGTGGGCTACAGTCCATAGGGTCACAAAGATTCAGACACAACTGAGTGCCCATTCCAAGTGCTTTGACAAAGCAAATTAGAGCTGGGATGTCCTTCAGTCTTTCACTTTTGTCATCTTTCCCACATATTGCTTTCAGTTTTATTGAAAACTGATTTTTTAAATTTAGAATATTGAACATATTTACTTTTAAAAATCTAAAAGATACAAAACCTTACCAGCATTCTCATTCAAAAATGAAACATTCAAGTATCAATCTAACAAAATATGCACAAGATCGTTATGAGGAAAACTGCACAATTCTGATGGAACAAAAGTTGTGTTTTGTTGGTAATACTGTACAGCATAAGGGAATATATTCGAAATGGCCATGAGTAATGCCCTTGTGGGGTTTCCCAAGTGGCACTAGGGATAAAGAACCTGCCTGCCAATGCAGGAGATGTGAGAGGCATGGGTTCAATCCCTGAATCAGAAAGATCCCCTGGAGGGGGGCATGGCAACCCAGTTCAGTATTCTTGCCTGGAGAATCCCATGGACAGAGGAGCCTAGTGGGATACAGTCCATAGGGTCCCAAAAAGTCAGACACAACTGAAGCGACTTAGCACAGCACAGCGCACAATGCCCTTATAACGACAATGAATATGTCATTATAAAGATGACTTGTAAGATTGATGAAGAAGATGATTTGTTAATGACATGGAAAGTACATTAAGCAAAATATCAAGCTAACAAAAAGAATGCAAAATTATGTACAGACAGATTAAGTCTATTTTTAAGTGCTTAAAAAAAGCAGCCAAATGGTCCTATGTCAAAATCATATGTCATTTCAGGAGAGTGGGATGTAGGATGATGTATCAGTTAAGGAAGAGGCTAAACTGATATTAAAAAAAAAAAAGACACAAAAATATAGTTGCTTCATCAGACCAGAAAACATGTGTTTCTCATACAAGAGCCTGGAGGCAGGCAGGTGGTTCAGAGCTGGCAGGAGGCTATGCCCTTGGAGCTCAGTCGGGATCCCAATTTCTCTATTATGCTCTGGGGTGTGGTCCTCTTCGTCCTGTCCAAGGCTGGTCCACTAGCATCAGTCTGTTCTAGCCTACGGGAGAGTAGGAGGACTAAGTGGCTTCCCTGCAGAATTGTGATCTGGAAGTGGATGCACTTAAATTACTCCAGGGGCCCCCAAGGAAGAAGGCTGTCTCTGGTGGGCTTCAGCGAACCCACTTAGAGGGCCAAGCATTCTGATACTAAACGTGGAAAATGGAAGGAGCATGGTGGGATCACTTAACCATTTCTATGACCAGAAGACTTCTTTTTACTTCTTAATATTTTTCTCTCATTTTTAATTACAAGATGGGTGTGTATTCCATTCATGATTTTTGTAGCCACACAAAAAATAGGAATAAAAGATTCTCGCTCGATTTGTTCTATAAATCTCGTTTTAAGAATAGATGGCTTATTGGCACAATAAAAATTATTCATACTCAGCTGTAAAAAAGAATGAAAATTTGCCACTTGCAACAACATGGATAGACCAACCTACAGGGTATTATGCTTGGTGAAATAAGTTAGATATGTATTGTACTTTTTCACTTATATGTGGGATCTAAAATTAAAACAAATGGTTAAATTTAATGAAATAGAAAAAGATTCACAGATATAGAGATCAAACTAAAGGTTACCAGTGGGGAGAGGGAAGTGGGGAGGGACAAGAGAGGGGTAGGAGATTAAAAGGTACAAACCACTATGTATAAAATGAATAAGCTACATGGATGTAATATATAACACAGGGAATATAGCTAATATTTTATACTATCTTTAAATGGATATAATCTATGAAAATATTAAATCACTGTGCTGTATGCCCACAATTAATGTAATATTGTAAGTCAACTATATTTTAATAAAAAGTAATAACTTTTTTAAAAAAAGAATAGATGGCCTATTGGGACTTCCCTTGTGGTCCAGTGGCTAAGATTCTGCTGCCAATGCATGGGTCCTGTTTTGATCCCTGATTAGGGAATTAGGTTCTGCAGGTCCCAACTGAGACTCTGTGCAGCCAAATATATAAATGAATAAAAATATAAAAAGATAGCTGATTATAGTACCTGCAAAATCGATAAGTATTTCACTCTTTTGTCAGATTTCTAATATGAACACCATGTAGAGAACAATGAAATTAATTAATAGAACATACAATCTCAAAGTAACTTCTGTGAAAATGTCTAATAGGGTTGTTTTCTTTTGTTTTCTTTTATTGATTATATTTTTATAGCAGGTCAGACTTCCTGAAGGTTGGTTGGTTTGAGTAGTAAATTGAGAATATATTCACTCAGTTAAGCCCCGTCTAGCCCCAGGAAGAACTGACTGAAATACTATACAGGACCGTGTAAAGTTGTCCTGCAGTAGAAATTCTAACAGATAACCCAGAATTTGCTACATGGCACTATTTAATCTTTGGTTCTTGATAATATGCTTTCTAACTGGATAGATAGCAACACTTCCTCCTCCACTGTAGATTAGAAAAAAAATATCAAGGGATCCTCCAAAGAGCACACCAACCTCAGACCATTTCTCCAATTATAGGCTTTGACTTTTAGATCAAACCTTATGTTCATTTTCAAAATTTGAATCATAGATGGTTTTAAAATATTCCTAATTGCAAAAAGCATAAACATATAAGCGATAAAGATATTAAAAGTGAGCCATCGTGCTGAAAATGTTTTCTCCAGTTGAATTTCTCAGCTCACTAATGACAGTGGGATGTGGGTGTTACTTAGTTATCCACTGTAACTGACAAAGACACGGTGCAATGACGTGAAACACAGAAGCAGATTGAGGGGATGTGAAGACTGTTGAGTGGGAAAAATGGACATGAATGGGATGGTTATGGAACTGGAAGAGCATGTTCACTTAGGGACAAGATAATTGTCCTGTCAACCTAGACACTGTGGACTTAATAGTCTCCTGGGGTATTTTTCTGGTTGTGAAATTCCCCTATGACTGTGAGAGCCTTTTTTACATAAATAGAGCCATTTAATAATCTTGATATAATGGGTCAAGATTGGCAGCCATTTATGGAATAAGATATTGCTTCAAGCTTAAACTGAGTGAATCATAAAGGTAATAACAAGTGGTTCACACTCACCATGGCCAGGCATATTTAAAATGTGCTATCTATTGAATGTTCATTTAATCCTCAGAACAGTCCTCCGAGATAAGTACTAGTATTGTCTGCACTTTATAGTTGAAAAAGTATCACTGTCAAATTCCTTTAATAACTTTTCTGGGTTTCTATGTGCTTTAGAATGTTTAGTGAGGGTGTGTGTCTGCGTGTATTTGCATGCAGACACAGACACACACACACACACGCCTGCTACAGAAGGTTGGAGAAAGTAGATTGTAGAAAGAATCCAACAGTCACTGGAGAAATGGCTAGAAGAAGGTCGTTATAATCCCAAAGATGCAGCGATTTCCTTGTTGAAGAGGCTTCCAGGAGGTGAGGATGTGCTTTGCTAAGAAATTAGAAGTGATGTCTTCCAGGGGCAGGGAGAAGCACTGGGCTAACAGTAGTGGAGTGGACAGGGTGGATAGTATCATAGGAGGAGCCTTTGCTGAGGGCATCATTAATTGATAGTGTTTAGAAATGACTTCAACTCAAGCAAATGTTTAGCTATAGCAATTTTACTTAGTTCTGTTTTTTATTATATTTCTCAACACATTTAATACTTTTCAGCACAACAGAGAATATTTCCATGTTTGTTTATTTCACAAAATTTGGGAAGAACTGTACTATCCTTATCTGTCTCTGTTATTTATCTATTATGTGCACACATGTGCAGTGGCCATGGCATTGTAGGATGTTAGTAAAAGCAATTTCATCAGATATAGATGTCTTGAGTTACAGATGACGGAGTCAAGTGGTTGTTTTTTTTTTTAACTGAAGTATAATTAATTTGTGTGTGTGTGTGTGTGTGTGTGTGTGTGTATTAGCTGCTGAGTCATGTCTGACTCTTTTAGACCCCAAGAACTGTGGCCCACCAGGTTCCTCTGTCCATGGGATTCTCCAGGCAAGAATACTGAAGTGGGCAGCCATTTCCTTCTCCAGGGGATCTTCCCAACCCAGGGAATGAACCCAGGTCTCCTGCATTGCAGGCAGTCTTTACCATCTGAGCCACCAGAAGCTACTGTTGATTCATAAAGTTGTGTTATTTCAGGTGTGCAACAAAGTGATTCAGTTATACATACACACATATGCATCTATTTTTTTCAGATTCCTTTCCCTCATAAGTTATTACAAAATATTGAATATAGTCCCCTGTGCTATATAGTAGGTCCTTGTTTGTTATCTATTTTACATATAGTAGTATATATCTGTTAATCTCAAACCCCTAATTTATTGCCTTCCTCCTGCTTTTGCCCTTTGGTAACCATAAGTTTGTTTTTTATGTCTGTGGATCTATTTGTTTTGTAAATAAGTTCCATTTGTATCATTTTTTTAAGATTCCAGAGGTAAGTGATATCATATGATATTTGTCTTTCTCTGTCTGATTCACTTCACTTAGTGTGATCATTCCCAGGTCCATCCATGCTGGTGCAACCGTTCAGGCATTCTTGTGTTGTATTCAAGGCTGTGATGCTAAACATGGCTGACCAGGACTGAACCTGATTGCCCCTCTTCTAGGAGAGCGTCTTTTCCATGACACAGTTGAGCCTCCGTCACCAACTGCTATATTAAATGGATAAGCCAATTTCCTTTTGCATGGCGTGGTTCTTATAAGAAGAGCTTTAAAAGTGTTAGTTAATTTCCCCAGTGAACATCTGAGCTGGAGTGATAGGTTTATTCCTTCCGCACACATGAAGGGAGGCGTCTGTGTGAGGCTGAGGGATTGGCCGCAGGTCAGAAGAACGAGGGTTTGAATTAGTGATCCTCCTCGGATATTGGAACAGCATTTTCTCGCGGCTCAGAGAACTAGACCGTGTGCAAATCAGGATGCTGTGTTCTGACTTCAGCCCATCTGGACCCTGATTAAGTGAAGGCTGTTTCCTCATAATCCTGCTTCCAGCGTCTGTGTCCTCACTCAACTCCTGAGCTATTTCTACATGAGGCGAGTTCCGTCTGAGCGATTTTTCTTCCACTTATTGAACTCTTGTTTTCACCTAGATTGACTGGCTATTTTGCATTTACCCTTAGCAATATGAGAAGCTATTTGTGCAGGTGTGTTATCATAGGTTGTGGAATTCCAGTGTCTAGAAATTGTCTCAGGCTTCCTTACAGGCTCAGATGGTAAAGAATCTGCCTGCAACACAGGAGTACCCTGGGTTGGATCCTTGGGTCAGGAAGATCCCCTGGACAAGGGAATGGCAACCGATTCCAGGAAGCTTGTTGGAGAATTCCATGGACTGAGGAGCCTGGCAGGTTATAGTCCATGGGGTCACAAAGAGTCAGACATGGCTGAGCAACGGAAACACACATACACACAGAACTTGTCTCAGATTTGTTGTCTTCTGTAATCCACCGTTGCTCTGTCTAGTACCAAACACAAGGAAAATTCAACCAACCTGATGGCTATATTCCTCTTTCCAGAAACATAAGCACGAGCCTTAAAGCTCACCACCCACGCCACCCAGATGTCCAAGGCTGCAGTCTTCACTCAGGGCAGAAAGTGTGCTAAGACTGCACACGCTCGGCTGTGCGGAGGGGCTCAGAAGCTATGATGAGGCAGAGCTAGAGCCAAGTAAATATGGTCTGAAACAGTCTCCAAAATTTCCTTGATGGAGAGCTTACAGACAAATCTATTTTTATGCTTTTAAACCTTGAGAATTAGATCAGGAGTGCAAATTCCACCCTAAAGCAAAGGACAGATGGTTTGTAGAATGCAGTGTGTGAGTGTGTGTGTGTGTGTGTGTGTGTGTGTGTGTGCGTGTGTGTGTCTGAGATAAAGAACATGTGCCTTAGAAAGACAGGGACAGAGGCAGACACTGATAATAGAGAGAGAAACACAGGTCTGGAACCCTGGTTGACCCAACAAACACACTTCTCCTGACTGGGTTAGTTTCTGCTTCTTTTCAGATATTTTCTTTAATATGAACCATTTTTAAAGTCTTTATTGAATTTGTAACAATATCGCTTCCATTTTATGTTTTGTGTTTGTTTTGGCTTTGAAGTGTGTGGGATCTTAGCTTCTGACCAGGGATCGAACCTGCACCCCCTGCATTGGAAGTCTTAACCCCTGGACCACCAGGGAAGTCCCAGCTTCTTCTTTATGATTTCTTCTTTCACTTGACCTAGGGGTTATTTGGCTTTTTTTTTTTTTTTTTACTAAATCCTTGAAACAAATGCTAAGTTCATTACTTTTCAGACTCCCCTTTTTGTTCTAAGATCAGCATTTGGGAGAATCGATGTGTTCTCTACAGCCGCATTCATTAATTCTTGAGTCTGTCCTGTCACCTCCAAATGCTCATATAAGTGGGTCTGGATTCTTACAAGACCCGACAGGTCCTCCCTGGGGCTGATTTAGGCCAGTGAAGATCCCAGCACCCAGACTGGCTTGGTAATCTTGAGACTGACCCACCTGTTGCTGAACAATGGTGCTGGTGTCTGGTTCTTCCTGACCCACTGGCTCTGTCACGTAGGTGTCCCTACAGATACTGTATCTCTGGAGCAGCGGCAGCACAATGATCACTCCATGCTGCCCTGTCAGGTTGTGCAGGCTGCGCACTGCACAACTCCAGGGAGCTGTCGCAGCTGTTGCAGATCTGTGTGTTCACTCTAGGAGAGCTTCAGCTGATGGAGGAGTGAGCCGTCTAGGGAGGTACAGTCTCTTTCAAGTCTGCACAGCATCACCAGGTGGGCTGTCTTTGGGCTGCTTTCCTTGATTAAGCTGGAGACGCTCAGGGCTCACCTTGACTGTGGGCTGCACAGTGGTGTTCAGACAGCAGCCTTCATTCACCTCTGACCCCAAAAGAGGGGATTGCCTGACCCCAACCCTGCTCTCCCTGCTCACAGCTACGACTTTGCCTCTGCATCAAACAGTAGTGGTCATCCCCTGCATTACCACAGCAGATGCATGCATTGCCCGCCCATCCATTACCATACCAGACATGTGCACGGCCCGCCCCATGCATGCATCCACATGAAATGCTCATGTGGCCAGTCCAAACTGCATGAAGATAATTCAAGCCCAAATGGGCTCTGTGAGACCAGCACTGGGCTCTGGGAGGGAGGCCCTCCCTCTGAAAAGCACTCAGCAGACACCACCCTTGCTGCTGTCTTCTATTCTCTTTCCTAGGTATTCCCTGTCAACCACATCATTCTGAAATGTGGGTTTAGTCTGAGTGGGGGACAGTCCAAGCCGTGAAGTCCCGAGACTGTGGAGTGGAGGGAAGCCACTTTCCCCTCCTTGAATATCCTTCTCTCTTCCTGGGCTGGTGTGACTCCCAGTTTTTCCCCCCTCCAACACCTTCTTATTAATTAATTGCTCTTGGAGTTAGTTGCTTTACAATGTTGTGTTAGCTTCCACAGTTGCTGCTGCTAAGTCGCTTCGGTTGTGTCCAACTCTTTGCAACCCCATAGACTGTAGTCCGCAAGGCTCCTCTCTCCATGGGATTCTCCAGGCAAGAATACTAGAGTGGGTTGCCATTTCCTCTTTCAGGGGATCTTCCTGACCCAGGGATCAAACCCGTGTCTCTTAAGTCTCCTAAATTGTCAGGTGGGCTTTTTACCACTAGTGCCACCTGGGAAGCCCCTGTTAGTTTCTATTACATATCAAAATGAATCAGCTATATGTATGCATATAACCCCTCCTTTTGTGGTTTAAATAGAGTTCCCTGTGCTATACAGTAGATTAATTATCTATTTTATATGCAGTTATCTATTTTATGTACATTTAAAATATAAATCTAAAATTTATGTATTTATGTTAGTTATCTATTTTATATACAGTATCAATAGTGTATATGTGTCAATCCCAATGTTCCAGTTCATCCCACCCCCCACCTTCCCTCATTGGTATCAGTATATTTTTTCTCTACAGCTATATCTCTATTTCTGCTTTGCAAATAAGATCATCTATACCACTTTTCTAGCTTCCACATATATATGTTAATAAACAATGTCCGTTTTTCTATTTCTGACTTACTTCACTCCATATGACACTCTTTAGGTCCATTCTCATCTCTACAAATGACCCAATTTTGTTCCATTTTATGGCTGAGTAATAGTCCATTTTATATCTATACCATATCTTCTTTATCCATTCCATTCCCAGTTTTTTAAAACCAGGAGACAAAAGTGTAAGATTTCAAGTGGGTGTAGAATGGACTTACGTGGATATCTGATGAAAAAACAGGGTCTTAGATTTATTTTCCAGATTATAGCAGAAAAAGGTAAGGGGGAAAAATGCCCTGTGCACTGCTGTAAACCAGGAAAGTTAGAAACAGAGAAAATAGCACATTGCTAATGAAGATGCTGTGTTGGCAGAGGTGACTATTTGATGTCCTGGTCATTTGCTGAGCTATGAGGTTGCCTGAGGTCAGTAACATCTACTGCTGTGTTGAGCTGTATCAATTCTGCCAGTGCCCTTTTAGATCCAGACTGACAGCCTGGATCTAAAAACTGCACACACACAGCAGAGGCTGGCGGGAGCACAGAGGCTGTGTTCCAGCTAATCCGTCGGGCTCCTTAATGCAAAGAGACGTTCTGCCTCCCCATTATTGTCAGCCAGGGGATAAAAAGTATTGCATTTGGCACATCTTTTATACGGCTCTGCTTATCTACGCATTTCTATGGCAACGACCAGTGTAGCACCCGGATCTTCATTAATCCTCTCAACGTGCCTATTGGGGAAGCTGCTGACAGCGAATACAATCTCTGTTCTGTGGGCGAGTGAAGTCTTCCCATCATTTGTGGATGCTGCTGGACAGGAAGAAATGTTTAAAACTCCCAGAAGCCGAAACAGCACTATATCCATCTTTCTGGCCAAGATCTGCTTGTTTCTTTTCAGTGTTTCTCTCCTGTGCGTTCATCTCCCCCACATCCTGCCTTCAGAAGCCTCCACCTCTTCCATTTTAAACAGAGATGTAGAGCTGCATTGCCCAGTTTCCCATGTTTGCAAACAAGCGGATGGAGGTGTCTCCACCACCCTTTGCCTCCCATCTGCCTCTGGTGAAGGAGACCCTCACCAAGTTTGGATCCACTTTCTGGTTCTGATGGGGCTGCTCACTGAGTTGGCCAGCACTCATCTTTTCCTTCAGCAATTTTAGGTCATTCCCTGTGCTTGCTTTTTAATCCTGCTTGATACCCAAGCTGAGTGTTCAGTCAAGGAAGCCTGCATCACTGAAGGGGCTGGTACTTATCAGACCCTGCCCAGATGAGAATGACCCTGCCCAGAAGTGAATGCAGATGCCATTTGCCCTCCCTGAAGGCAAGGCGACAGATCCCCTTCAACTTGCATATGACATGGGGGGGCCCGTGTCTTTACCAATTTTAGATTAAGAACAAGTGGTTTGGAAGACCATTACCAGCGTAGTTCTAACTCCTGCTCTATTTATTTATTGAAATATTGAGTTAATATGAGCATTGTTTCAAATGTGGAAAGCTTTGAGTCAGCCAGAGAACATCTCTTTCTAAAGGGGGAAATGTCTCTAAAAGCCAGTGTTCCTAGAACTCGTCCACTGATTTTCTTTTTTTTTTTTTTTTTGGCTGCTCGAAGTGGTATGTGGGATCTTAGCTCCCCGACCAAGGATTGAACCTAAGTCCCTTGCAGTGGAAGCAAAGGACCACCAGGGAAGTCCCTTGTCCACTGACATTAAACAAACAGTATTTATATAACAGTTGGATATAATGAGATAGGATTGGATATTGACTGAGATTTTCTTATAATCTATGAAAATAAGATAGAGGCATTGTATTTTAGCCTTCTCATCAAGTTCCCTGTTCTATGTTGCAGCATTAATATATGATAGAAATAGTAACAGACTAGGAAAGCAGTAAAAGTGTCTGTGGTGAGTTTAAAAATGCCCTTGGCTCAGAGCCTTAGAGAGGACGTCAATCAAATTAGAAGAGGATGATACATCCTCCAGTGATTAAAAATAAATTGTCCATAAAGGTAACAGATGTAAGAAATTTTAGTACTAAGATAAAGATATTCATTTCCTTTCATATTAGAGTTTTCATGTTGCTTTGTGAAATCCTGAATTCTCCCAGTCCAGTCACACTAGAGGAAAGCAGTAAGAATTATAATAAAACCTAATAATAATAATTACCAACTCAGTGGACATGAGTTTGAGCAAGCTCTGGGAGTTGGTGATGGACTGGGAAGCCTGGTATGCTGTAGTTTGTGGGGTCGCAGAGTTGGACATGACTGAACTGAACTGAATAATAATAATATTTTATAATAATTCATTACTATTATTATTTGTTATAATAATAAAAATGAGGGGCATAATAAAACTTAATAATGTGTTATAATTATTATTGCTATAATTTGTTATTTAGTATAATAATGATAATAAAACCAAAACCAATATTGTAGTGCAGGTCCATACCCAGAACATTAGATTGTCACAGGATTGTGATAGCTGTGTACTTGTTAAGTGAACCAGGCTGATGGTAGAATGATCATATTATTAACAGACAAATGTTTTGAGCCAGATCAAGGGTGCTCTCCTACACACCTAAACAAACAGAGGTAACTTGGACATTCTGGAGCAAACAGAGGGCAGGTTGTTCTGCAAGGAGAGTTCATAGCAATGAAACCAAGTCATTGTAATGTCATTTTATACATCCATTAACTCCTTCCCTTTCACCGATCTGCTCATTGGGTTCTAGAGACTATCAGATTCAGCTTCAATTTTTTTTGCAAGAACACTTGTTGGTGCCGCTGTGTATTTTCCCTTGAGTGCTGTCAGGAAGCACACAGTGGACCATCGCCCCTTCTTTTGTGATGTTAACATCTAACAAAGGATCCCAGTATCAACAGCCTGATCCAGCCCCTGCAGATTCCCATCAGACTTTCCTCTGAGGGTACTGTCAGCTGCCCGTGACAGCTGTTTGGTCTGTTTCTTTCCTTTCACTTAGGTTTGCAAAACGATGGTGTGTTGCTCGTCCTTCTAATAATTGGGGCTTTTCCATAAAGAAGAATTTCTATTAACAAATGTTTTGTTACTCTGCTGCATGATTTATGGGGAGGGCAGGAGAAATCCCTGATCCTTTCCCTTTATTTGCCAATTTTCAGAATACAGTGATGGCCTAATAACCTCCAGAGTTAACTAAAGCTTGGGTTCATCTGCTTTCATTAGCATCTCATGGATTTTAGCACACTCGGAGGGTCTCAATTCATCATAGTCCCTGCTTTCTGAACGCTTCCTTTGTCCCAGTTTTGGCTGATAGAGTGCATTCATTTGGCTCGTGTGTGCCTATGACCCCAGAATTCTTCATTAGTGCCTCTGCTTTCAGTTCCACTCTATTCCAGACTCACACGTTTTCTGCCCCAGACTTCAGATCCTTGGTTCTTTGTCAAGGAGTCTTGGTTCTTTTTCGTGGGAAATACTATTAAGAGACCACAATTTGAAAACTAGGCATGCTCATTGTAGCTGAATTAGTCCTTGCTTCTGGGCCTTTCCAGTACAGAGCGATGGGAAATGCACATTATTAAAAGAAAATTACATAATGAGTTCATATGGATACTTCCAATTCAAATTTGAGATTATCATCTTTTACATAGCATCTGGATTTTATGCTTAAGTTCTTAATATTATTCACATAATTATTTGCTTTATCCTATTACATATATAATAGTTTCAAAACAGTAGTGTAATTGTGTTCTTAAGGGTCTCGTTATTGGTTGAAGTTTAAGATAGCTCTGTCACTTTTTCTGTCTTTAAATCTCTCTAGATAATTTTACTTGGGCTTCCCAGGTGGTTCATTGGTAAAGAATCTGCCTACTAATGCAGGAGATGTGGGTTCCATCCTTGGGTCAGGAAGATCCCCTGGAGAAGGAAATGGCAACCCACTCCAATATTCTTGCCTGGGAAATCCCACGGACAGAGGAGGCAGGCTACAGTCCATGGGGTCGCGAAGTCGGACACAACTGAGTGACTAAACAGGTTCAGTTTGATGGGTGAAGCAGTTTTGTTTTTGTTTTTTTAAGTTTTCCTTTGTTCAGTTTAGTTCCGTTCAGTCGCTCAGTCGTGTCTGACTCTTTGCAACCCCAAGAATCGCCGCACGCCAGGCCTCCCTGTCCATCACCAACTCCCAGAGTTCACTCAGACTCACGTCCATCGAGTCCGTGATGCCATCCAGCCATCTCAGCCTCTGTCATCCCCTTCTCCTCCTGCCCCCAATCCCTCCCAGCATCCGAGTCTTTTCCAATGAGTCAAAGCTTCGCATGAGGTGGCCAAAGTACTGGAGTTTCAGCTTTAGCATCATTCCCTCCAAAAGAAATCCCAGGGCTGATCTCCTTCCGAATGGGCTGGTTGGATCTCCTTGCAGTCCAAGGGACTCTCAAGAGTCTTCTCCAACACCACAGTTCCTTTGTAAACTTATGTTTTATATCTTGAAACATTATTCTGAAAAAGAGCCTTGTGGGTTGGACTCTGGTCTAGAGGGATCTTGTTAGTATTCTGGACTTTTTTTAATAGCAGGATTCTGCCAAGGAAGTAATTGTCAGCAAAACTTTTCCAAGGAAAGAAGTTGAGGTCACTTTGAATTTCTCTTACACAATTTTTTACTCTAATTTCTCCAATAATGTTAGACTAAACATCTTTTCAGTTTTAAAGGCCACTTGCATTTCTTTTGTGAATTCTCTGTTCTTCTCTCTTCCCCATTATTCTGTACAATTTTTCTTCCACTTTTATAGTCTTCTGATCTACTTTTGGAAACATTCTTAGGAATAACAATGCTTTGGGATGTGAATTATGAATAAATTTTTCATATTTTATTTATTACATTGTTATTTTGATTTTTTTCAGGTAGAGGTGTTTGAGGTTTGTTTTAGTAGAATTTATTTATCCTTTTCTCCATTACTTCTGGTATTCCTCATAGCTCCGTTGGTAAAGAATCCACCTCCAATGCAGGAGACCTTGGTTCAATTCCTGGGTCAGGAAGATCTGCTGGAGAAGGGATAGGCTACCCACTCGAGTACTGTTGGGTTTCCCTTGTGGCTTAGCTGGTAAAGAATCCACCTGCAGTGTGGGAGACCTGGGTTCAAATGAACCCAGGTTTGGGAAGATCCCCTGGAGAAGGGAAAGGCTATCTACTCCAGTATTCTGGCCCGGAGAATTCCATGGACAATACAGTCCATGAGGTTTCAAAGAGTCAGACACAACTGAGCAACTTTCATTTTTCACTTTTTGATTTGTGAGTTACAGATAGAAAAGGGTTCCTTTTCCAGGTTTTTAAGAGATTCACCCATCTTCTAATACTTTTAAGGTATTATTTATTTGTTCATTAGTTCATTAGTTTTCCATTTAATTCTTTCAACAATTTGGTTTATCATGTTTGGGGAAAATGGATTCAATTTCATCTTTTATCAGATTGTTTCCAGTTATCTGAACATTTCTTTTTCAGAAGTTTATCTTTCCTTCACTGATTTAAGAGGCAGCCTTTCATATCATATTATCTTATTATTCTCCAGTCTTAATAGATTAAAATTTTGCTAACTCTATTCTATCTAGCTAACTTCAGTCTATCTAAATGCATTTAAGGTATGCAATTAGTATAAAAAAATTAAGTATTAATATAAGTCCTTAAAACTCTCCACTATAATGTCATTCTGTTTTTGAACCATCTTTCCTTTGAGCTCCAGTTTTCATGATATTAAGACCTTATTAAATTCTTCTGGAACATGAAATACTCAAGAAGTACTTCTTCTTCTTCTTTCATTTTTTTCCAGCCCTGATTCTTGATCTTTTCCTGCATCTTTTCCTTCCTACCATCCCCACTTCACATAATGTGATCAAATTTTCCATAAACTCTCTTTTCATCTTGACCAGCACTAAAACAAACTCCCCTGTCCAGACTTTCTGTTTTCTCTAATTTCAGGGCAGGTTAATTCATCCTCCTCCCCCTAGGTCTGATTTTAGCTGGCTGTTTCCTGTTTCATCTCTTTTGTTGAGGCCTAAGCTGGGATGCTGTGGAGTGGGGACAAGTATTCTGTGGGGCCCAGAGAAGACCTTGCAGAGTTCTTATTAGAGATAGGGCTCTATATTTCCTTCTGGGATGCAGGTGCGTATGTCAGGGTTCACCTTATCAAATGGGTGCATATTTTATTTTCAAATAAAGATAGTTATTAGCTTTGAATCATTCCCCAACTCCAATTGTTCCTAAAGGCTTTGCTTTGCAACATCCTCTTTATCTCATAAAGAAAATTAGAAATGAGAGTCTTTCCTAAGTTCCAGAAGTTTACTATGTTACTAGACTCTGTGCTCCCAAAGCAGGGGGTCAGAATTCGATCCCTGGTGGGGAAACTAAGGATTCTACATGCCGCAACTAAGAGTTTGCTTGCTGTGACTAAGATCTGGCACAACCAACCAAATAAATATAATGGTTTTAAAAATCTGTGTTTCTTCTCTTAGCTGCCCCTTTGGCAAGCTGGCAGCATGAGGCTGTGCTCCCTCTTTGGGTGTTGCTAGCAAGTTTTCAAATACCACAGTTGCTGTTTCATTAAGTTCCAGGCAGGGGTTTAGTGGTCTGGCTGCTCCCCACCATCTCTACTCAGAAGTGTTTAGGAATGTGTTTCTGAAAGTGTGATAAGAGAAGAGCACACACCAGAAACCCTTGGATGCTCTTTAAACATGTGGCTTCCTGATCTTATCCAAGGTAAAGATACTGTAACAGAATCTCGAGGAATGAAGTCTAGTTTATGCATTTTAAGTACATTTCCTGGTGGATACTGATCACAGTAAAAGTTGAGAATCTTTGACTATGCAATGTTATGAAAGCTTCTGCTTTTTCTCTTTCCAGCCCATTAAAAATTCTGAACACAGTATTTTCTTTCCATTAACTTTGCAAAATATTGGCTAACTATGGTGTTCATCACAAGAAATAACAAGATCCCATCTTGGTACTCAGGAACACACACAATTCCATTCATATTTGCTCAGCCTAGTTTAGTAGAAAAATGACCTGCTATTCTCCTTCCAGACATCTCTTCAGATAGAAGAGAAATATATACAAAGTGCTGATGTCTGCACACCCAGAGGCCCCATTAAGGCCAAATAATCATAATTTGAACTAATGTCTGGATTCGTCTATAGCAACAATATGTAATAATTAGTGCTAAGTTTTACAGAATTTCTGCCTATAGTTTTCTCAAGAAATGAAGATGAGTTGTATGTATTATTGTTGGGTAAACTGCATGGAGCTCTGGCAGAACAGAATAAAGGTTTGCTTTCCAATATGTTTATTTCCATTTTCAGGAAATTGCAATATTGTTCATCAGCATTAATTCCCCTTGCAGAACAACTCATCTTCTTATATATTTTCTCACAAAAGTGTCTGACTATACTGCTTGTGTCATTCTTAAAATTTGATATTATAATACAACAGAGGTATACGTGAAACAAAGGGATTAATACACATATAGGTTCTGTCCTTCTAGAATTATGAGGAAAGCATTGAAACATTGGAAAAATGGTCTCATCCTCTTCCTCCATGGATGTCCATTCCTCCCACGTGTTTCTAGTCCTTCTTTATAAACCTTACTTCCGATACAGGATCTGGCCCTTCTTACAACTTACTCTGGATACAATTCCATGTTCCACTTTCCCCGGAATATTAGACCATAAACCAAGCTTCCTTTGCAGGTGATAGTTTCTAGTTGTTGTTGTTCAGTCAGTAAGTCATGTTCGACTCTTTGCAGTCCTATGAACTGCAACACGCTAGGCTCCCCTCTCCTTCACTGTCTGCCAGAGTTTTCTCAAGCTCATGTCCATCGAGTCGGTGATGCTATCCAACCATCTCATCTTCTGCTGCTCCCTTCTCCTTTTGCTTTCAATCTTTCCCAGCATCTGGGTCTTTTCCAAAGAGTTGGCAAGAATTCCTATGAAGAAATGGAGTAGCCCTCAGAGTCAATAAGAGTCTGAAATGCAGTCTTCAGGTGCAGTCTCAAAAAATGACATAGTAATCTTGGTTCATTTCCTAGCAAACCATTCAACATCACAATAATCCAAGTCTATGCCCCAACCACTGATGCCAAAGAAGCTGAGATGATATTTTCTAGGGCTTCCTCTAATTAATTTACATACTTTTTCTACAACTATACAGTAAGCCAGAATTATTTACCCAGTACTGTTCTCTAGGGATTTCACAACAATACAATTTCATACAAGAATTCTGATTTGAATTTTTATAACTAACTTCATTGCAAACTATGTATCTCTAGAGTATTCAGCTGACATGCTTGCAAGTGATCGCCAGATATGATTTTATTCTTCCTGTTATTTCACAGAAAGTCACACAGGCCCTCCCAGCTATGCTTCTTTCTTCATTATCACCATAGTTTAATTAAGAACTGTTGAATGGACAGAGTCTGAATTATCTATTTTCTTAAAATAATTTTTCAGTGTTATGTGGCAGCCTGAATGGGGGGGGAGTTTGGGAGGAAATGGATACATGTGTTTGGCTGAGTCCCTTTGCCCCGTACCTGAAACTATAGCGACATTGTTAACTGGCTATAATCCAATACAAAATAAAAAGTTAAAAATAATAATTTTAAGGAGACGATCTACCAGATAATATAGGATATACAGATGCATGTGTAAAAGCAGGACAGGAAGATGAAAAGTCATGTGGCATTTGGAGAAAATGTTCGTAAAACTCTCAGCTGGTGCCTGAGGAAGAGCAGTGGCCTCAGGCTATCATTTTGTTGCCTAAGTAGTCCAAGCACAGGCTGAGGGCTGGTACCCTCAAAAAAATAACAGGGTAGAAGATTTTGTTTCAACAAAGATTTTGATCCAACAAAGTAGTAAAAGAGTTCACTAGTACTTCTAGGAAAATAGCTGATTGGCACCAAAAAGAAATCAACAGCTTTCTCATGTCTGTGCAATTTTGTTTCACTACTCTATGAAGACTAAATGCTATCAGAATGCCTCAGAGAGGGTCAGAGAAGGTTTGTGCAGGTGAGGAAAGAGCCTGCCAAGCTGAACAGAAGGCTGGTATTTTGTATCAGCCTCATGTTTCTCTTAAAATCTCAATATTTAGGGAGAAACAAGTAGAAAGATTGTCTGTCATACAGAGTGAAGTAAGTCAGAAAGAGAAAACCAAATATAGTATATTAACCCATATATGTGGAATCTAGAAAAATGGCACAGATGAACCTATTTCCAGGGCAAGAATACAGACACAGATGTAGAGAAGGCACATGAGGACATGAAGGGAAGGGTGGGATAAATCGGGAGGCTGAGGCTGACGTATATACACTCCTATGTGTAAGACAGATAGCTAGTGGAACGGTGCTGTATGGCACAGGAAGCTCAGCTCTGTGCTCTGTGATGACCTAGAGGGGTAGGAGGGAAGTCTACAAGAGAAGGGATCTATGTATACATATAGCTGATTCACTTCCTTGTACAGCAGAAACCAACACAACATTGTAAAGAAATTATACTTCAATTAAAAAAGAAAACAAACAGTGTATCATGGCTTGGTGTTTTCAAGTAGGCTCAGTATTTCTGCTCCCAGTTGGTTGGAAACTCTTGCTCATGACCCTCCCTGGGGTGTTCTGTAGGTTTCCTAAGGCTTAGTTAGCAGTCATTAGTCTTTCTCTCTAAAAGCCTGGTGATGACATGTTTTATCCACTTTCAAAAATTAACTGAAAACAGTATAACTATTAGAAATCTCCCATTTGTGAATCATTTAATCCTTGAATCACCATAGGTATTGACTATGGCCTTAAGCATGAAATAATTTTAAATTAAGAACAGCAGTCAGTGTTTCTGCCTGTTTTAAAATCAATTCCAAATGCCACATGATTGAGCTGCCACAAGGGCTGTTATTGGCCAGCAAGGGAGCTAAAATAATCAGATTCACCACAGAGATGTCTATAAAGGCAGTGCCATCATTCCTATTTTATGAGAGAAATTGTGCCAGTAAGAAGGGGAGAAGTGTGAAAGGGGTCACCGACCTCAGCTTGATAGGAAGTTAGCTGAGAGTAACAAGAGGTGGCCTCTTCACCTAACCATCCAATGGCCACCTAATCACACCAAGCAATTTACCAGCCCCGCCCAACACACCTATCAGTCCTCCAAAAATAGTTCAGGGGCCAGAAAACTCCACCAGTGGCCACCTGGCAGGAGTTTTCCCACTCTGGCACATGCGCCCCTCACACTATCCTGTATTAAAGTAAACTTTTGTGGCCCTTGGGCTCATTATCTGTTCACAAATATCCCCTGAATACATACATATAAGTATAAGACTGAATTATGGGAAAGATATGTGCAGTAGAGCATCTTGCTACATAACCTGCAGTTGTCAATCCAGACTGTCAATCAATGACCTCCTTGGATTATACAAGTGTTGTTCAGTTGCTGAGTCATGTCTGACTCCTTGGGACCTCATGGACTGCAGCACCCTAGGTTTTCCCTGTCCTTCACTACACCCCAGAGTTTGCTCAAATTCATGTCCATTCAGGGTGTATAATAGACTCACAGTTTTTCAAATTTACCTGGGAAGAATGTGGATAGTCCCTGGCTAAAGGGAACTCTGATGAGCAGGCTAAGTTGGAGCGGACAAATGAGTGGGCATGCCCAGGAGGGAAGAAAAGGTGGGAAATGTAGGATACAGAGACAAGAGGCTGTAGGCATTTATGGGATAGTCTTCCTTCAAGAAGAATAGAAAGGACTTGCCTCGTCCAGGGGTTAAGACTCTAGGTTTCAATGCAGGGGGCATAGGTTTGATCCCGCGTCAGGGAACTAAGATCCCACATGCTTTGCAATGCAACAGAAAACCAAACCAAAACAAAACAAAACAAAACAACGTAAATGGGAGGAAACAAATGAAGACAGTAATTCATCGTCCCTTCATTTATACTCCTTTATGTTGTGCAGACCTTGTCTTTTAATCGACCTCCTTTCTATTAGGTGTTTACAGGGAAATTTTCCACTTTAAAATCTTGCAGCATTATTCACAGTAACCAGGATTCTTTAGTGTCTGAGCCACCAGGGAAGCCTTTCTTTATGGAAAGGAGCAGGAAAAGAGAATCCCAAATACTGCAAGAGTCCTGAGCTCTGTGAGCAAGGGAAGGCAATTAGAGACACAGAAAAACTAGAATGATGTTAGAGTAAATGATTCATGACTCCAAAGCTTGGGTTCCTGTGAAAGGTTATCACAGTAAAAGACATACATGTAACTTTTATATTTAAAAAATATTTATGAGCAACAGAAGGAAGAGCTTTCAAAATGGAATTTTGTAGAAATTTAGTCTTCAGGTGACCCAGATAACCATGATGGTGTGATCATTCACCTAGAGCCAGACATCTTGGAATTTGAAGTCAAGTGGGCCTTAGGAAACCTCACTACAAACAAAGCTAATGGAGGTAGTAGAATTCCAGTTGAGCTATTTCAAATCCTAAAAGATGATGCTGTGAAAGTACTGCACTCAATACGTCAGCAAATTTGGAAAACTCAGCAGTGGCCACAGGACTGGAAAAGGTCAGTTTTCATTCCAATCCCAAAGAAAGGCAATGCCAAAGAATGTTCAAACTACCTCACAGCTGCACTCATCTCACACACTAGTGAAGTAATGCTCAAAATTCTTCAAGCTAGGCTTTAACAGTACATGAACTGTGAACTTCCAGATGTTCAAACTGGATTTAGAAAAGGCAGAGGAACCAGAGATCAAATTGCCAACATCCCTTGGATCATTGAAAAATCAAGAGAATTCCAGAAAAACATCTACTTCTCCTTCATTGACTATGCTAAAGTCTTTGTGTGGATCACAGCAAACTGTGGAACATTCTTCAAGAGATGGGAATACCGGACAACTTATCTGCCTCTTGATAAATCTGTATGCAGGTCAAGAAGCAACAGTTAGAACTGGACATGGAACAACAGACTGGTTCAAATCTGGGAAAGGAGTATGTCTATATATTGTTACCCTGCTTATTTAACTTAAATGCAGGGTACATAATTCAAAATGCTGAGCTGGATGAAGCACAAGCTGGAATCAATATCAACAGCCTCAGACGATACCATCCTTATGGCAGAACTAAAGAGCTTCTTGATGAAAGTGAAAGAGGAGAGTGAAAAAATTGGCTTAACACTCAACATTCAAAAAACTAAGATCTTGGCATCTGGTCCCATCAGTTCAGTTCAGTTTAGTCATTTAGTCATGTCCCACTCTTTGTGACCCCATGGACTGCAGCATGCCAGGTTTTCCTGCCCATCACTAACTCCTGGAGCTTGCTCAAACCCATGTCCATTGAGTCAGTGATGCCATCCAAGCATCTCATCCTCTGTCATCCCCTTCTCCTCCCGTCTTCAATCTTTCCCAGCATCAGGGTCTTTTCCAAAGAGTCAGTTCTTCACACCAGGTGGCCAAAGTCCCATCACTTCATGTCAATTAGATGGGGCAACAATGGAAACAGTGACAGACTTTATTTTCTTGGGCTCCAAAATCACTGCAGATGGTGACTACAGCCATGAAATTAAAAGATGCTTACTCCTTGGAAGGAAAGTTATGACCAACCTTGACCTCATATTAAAAAGCACAGACATTCCTTTGCCAACAAAGTTTCATCTAGTCAAAGCTTTGGTTTTTCCAGTAGTCATGTATGGATGTGAGAGTTGGACCATAAAGAAAGCTGAACATTGAAGAATTGATGCTTTTGAAGTGTGGTTTTGGAGAAGGCTCTTGAGAGTCCCTTTGACTGTGAAGAGATCAAACCAGTCAATCCTAAAAGAAATTACTCCTGAATACACGTTGGAATGACTGATGCTGAAGCTGAAGCTCCAATACTTTGGCCACCTGATGCTAAGAACTGACTCCTTGGAAAAGACCCTGATGCTGGGCAAGATTGAAGGCAGGAGGCAAAGGGGAAGACAGAGGATGAAATTGTTGGATGGCATCACTGACTCGATGGACATCAGTTTGGGGAAGCTCAGTTGATGATGAACAGGGAAAGCTGGCATGCTGCAGTCCATGGGGTCACAAAGAGTCTCAAACAAGTGAGTGACTGAACTGAATTAAACTGATTCTTTAGCGTAGTAAGAAAAGTGAGATGTTCCCAGCATGGCCCAGCTAAATGTTGTAAGTCATATCTGATAAATTGTTGAAGGTCAAAGATCAGTTTCAGCTATCATATGAGAACATGAGGACACGGTGGGTTGCAGCCAGGAACACTACCTTTTGCATCAGAGAAAGGGATGAGATTTAAACCCTCATCTCAGAATCACCTCTATGATACTTTTCATTGAGGGCTGAGAGAGAAGAGAAGAAAAACATTTGGGGAATTTAATGCCTAGTGGGTATAATTTGCTGATTTTTAAGAATGTGTATAGTGTATGTGTGTGTGTGTGTGTGTGTGTGTGGAAATTTCTTTCTCTTATGAGCCCTGCACTGAACCATGAGCAGCAAGAACACATTTTATGTGCTGCCTAGAAATCAGTGCTGACTGAAAATTCACTAATCATGAAGAGCATCAGATGTGACTGCATCTCTCATGCAGGTGGATTCAGTAGAAATACCAGGAGAAAGAGACAAGGTCACTGTCACCTTGTCATCTGACATGGCCATATTCAAGTTGGCCTTTTTAAATATACTCACCAGGATTCTTCGTTTATAACACAGATGTGGTCTCTGACATGTTTTTATTTAGGGAAAGTCTAAACAGCTAAAAACAAAAAAGGAATTTAAAATTTGATCAACGTTTCAATCCCAAACATTATTAAATATTATTTCGTCTAAAAAGGAATTTGTGCAAACTATTTAGCTTGACATTTAAGACTGTCCAAAATTTAGCACCCTGTTTCAAAACCTTCCCCTTCACATTGGCTATATAGATTCTTTTTTAAAAAAAAAAGCAAAATGAGTCTTTCAGTTCAGTTCAGTTCAGTCACTCAGTCATGTCCAACTCTTTGCAACCCCATGGACTGCAACACACCAGGCTTTCCTGTCCATCACCAGTCCATCGCCAACTCCTGGAGCTTGCTCAAACTCATGTCCATCCAACCATCTCATTCTCAGTCATCCCCTTCTCCTCCTGCCTTCAATCTTTCCCATAATCAGGGTCTTTTCTAATGAATCAGTTCTTCACATAAGGTGGCCAAAGCATTGGAGCTTCAGCTTCAGCATTAGTCCCAATGAGTCTTTATTGGTCAGGAAATACTCTTGTAGAACAGACAGACTTGAAAAAAGATAATTGGGATCATTTTCTGCAAGTGTGGTAAAATAAATCTGGATCAAAATGCCCATACTATTTATTTCCTTTAAGAATTTTGATATTCTGCTCAACTGTCAAATCACAGGGGAAAAAATGAATAAGGAATTTCTAAAAAGCTATCAGAAAAATTAGAACATTTTCTACCATGGATATTTGTCTTCTGTTGGTTCGCACATCTTTGTTCCCGATGAGTCACTAAACATTTTGCAGAGCTGAAGCTGGGTATATGATGCAAAAGCAACCAGATAAGGGATTAAAGATGCAAATGAGATGCTTTGTGACAGCTAAACAATGTCATGAATTTTAAGTATTTTTTCTTAAAAAGAGTCAAGCATTTCTCCTTACAAGTGTTTTCTGTTGATTCTAGAAAGTGTTTTAGCTGTTTATAGTGTGGTTCTGTGGACTGAAATTTGTCTGCAAGCAAGATAAGCAAAAATCAAACCTCAGAAACTTTTATAGTCATTTGAGCACTGAGAGTAATTTTATATCTGTTGAATCTAATTAAAAATTGGGGGTTTTATTACATATATTTTTTATTTCTCCAATAATTTAATTTTTATGTATTCTATGAAAGTTGAATTAAAAAAAAAGCCTGTTATTTTAGCATATAAAGTTTAGGAAGCAATTTTCTAGCACACAGGAAACACTTCTAGTTGATTTTCTAAAAATAAAGATGTCCAGTGACTCCAAATGCCCTTGAAAACCACGAGTCACTTAGATATGAATGAGCTCCAAACTGAGTCCTGGTGGTAGTGCTTATTACTTATTCCCAGGTTCTTTTTTTAATGGAAATGACAGAATCAAAATTGATTGAGAATGTATATTGGAAGCATTTATAATTTATAATTTCATTTACATGAAGCTAGTTAAACATTTAAGGCTTTAATGATGAAAGGGTGGAAAGCACAAGAGTAGCCAAGTTAAAGCCCAAGGTAAGGAGAGCTAATTCCAGCCTCATTCAAAGAAATGTCCATGAGAACATAGTTGGGCTTCAGGCTTTGTCCCTGTGATCTGGGGAGCTGCTAACTGGCCAGATCAGAGCAGGAAGGCCAGATGGACTGTGTCTTTGGCTCATTCCCTGGGGCAGATCTCAGTTCCTCAGACCTAACTTCCTGAGGCACCAGCCAAGGTCAAGGTCACAGCACCCAGACTAATGAATCAGCTGCTTCCTCTCTGCAAGCCCAGGAATATCCATATTCAACAAACTGAGCCAAGTCATCAGACTGTTAAATCCAAGGCTGACTTTTTTTAAACTGACATTTGTGAGAGAATGAAACCTGAAAACGAAAACTCCTTATTGCCAAATTCAGGTTTAAATTGAAGAAAGCAGGGAAAACCACTAGACCATTCAGGTATGACCTAAATCAAATCCCTTACAATTATACAGTGGAAGTGAGAAATAGATTCAAGGGATTAGATTTAGACAGAGTGCCAGATGTACTATGGACAGAGATTTATGACACTGTACAGGAGACAGAGATCAAGACCATTCTCAATAAAAAGAAATGCAAAAAGCAAAATGGCTATCTGAGGAGGCCTTACAAATAGCTGTGAAAGAAGAGAAGTGAAAAGCAAAGGAGAAAAGGAAAGATACACCCATTTGAATGCAGAGTTCCAAAGACTAGCAAGGAGAGATAAGAAAGCCTTCCTCAGCAATCAATGCAAAGAAATAGAGGAAAACAATAGAATGGGAAAGACTAGAGATCTCATCAAGAAAATTAGAGATACCAAGGGAACATTTCATGCAAAGATGGGTTCAATAAAGAACAGAAATGGTATGGACCTAACAGAAGCAGAAGATATTAAGAAGAGGTGGCAAGAATATACAGAAAAACTATACAAAAAAAGCTCTTCATGACCCAGATAATCACAATGGTGTGATCACTCACCTAGAGCCAGACATCCTGGAATGTGAAGTCAAGTGGGTCTTTGAAAGCATCACTACAAACAAATCTAGTGGAAGTGATGGAATTCCAGTGGAGCTATTTCAAATCCTAAAAGATGATGCTGTGAAAGTGCTGCACTCAATATGTCAGTAAATTTGGAAAACTCAGCAGTGGTCACAGGACTGGAAAAGGTCAGTTTTCATTCCAATCCCAAAGAAAGGCAATGCCAAAGAATGCCAAGCTACCACACAATTGTACTCATCTCACACACTAGTAAAGGAATGCTCAAAATTCTCCAAGCCAGGCTACAACAATACATGAACAGTGAACTTCCAGATGTTCAAACTGGATTTAGAAAAGGCAGAGGAACCAGAGATCACGTTGCCAACATTAGATCATCAAAAAAGCAAGAGAATTCCAGAGAAACATCTACTTCTGCTTTATTGACTATGCCAAAGCCTCTGACTACGTGGACTACAACAAACTGTGGAAAATTCTTAAAGAGTTGGAAATATCAGACCACCTGACCTGCATCTTGAGAAATCTGTATGCAGGATCAGGAAGCAACAGTTAGAACTGGACTTGGAACAACAGACTGCTTCCAAATAGGAAAGGGAGTATGTCAAAGCTGTATATTGTTAAAGCTGCTTATTTAAGTTATATTCAGAGTACATCATGAGAAATGCTGGACTGGATGAAGCACAAGCTAGAATCAAGATTGCCAGGAAAAATATCAATAACCTCAGATATGCAGATGACATCACCCTTATAGTAGAAAGTGAAGAACTAAAGAACCTCTTGATGAAAGTAAAAGAGGAGAGTGAAAATGTTGGCTTAAAGCTCAACATTTAGAAAACAAAGATCATGGCATCTGGTCCCATCACTTCATGGAAGATAGATGGGGAAACAGTGGAAACAGTGACAGACTTTATTTTTCTGGGCCCCAATATCACTGCAGATGATGGTTGCAGCCGTGAAATTAAAAGATGCTTACTCCTTGAAGGAAAGATATGACCAACCTAGACAGCATATTCAAAAGCAGAGACATTGCTTTGCCAACAAAGGTCCGTCTAGTCAAGGCTATGGTTTTTCCAGTAGTCATGTATGGATGTGAGAGCTGGACTATAAAGAAAGCTGAGTGCAGAAGAATTAATGCTTTTGAATTGTGGCGTTGGAGAAGACTCTTGAGAGTCCCTTGGACAGCAAGGAGATCCAACCAGTCCATCCTAAAGGTGATCAGTCCTGAATATTCATTGGAAGGACTGATGTTGAAGTTGAAACTCCAATACTTTGGCAACCTGATGCAAAAAACAGACACATTTGAAAAGACCCTGATGCTGGAAAAGATTGAAGGCAAGAAGAGAAGGGGACAACAGAGGATGAGATGCTTGGATGACATCACCGACTCAATGGACATGAGTTTGAGTAAACTCCGGGAGTTGGTGATGGACAGGGAGGCATGGCATGCTGCCATCCAGGGGTCGCAAAGAGTCAGACTGTACTGAGCGACTGAACTGAACTGAAACCTGAGATAAGCTTTTCTCAGTTTTAAGTTTTCCTTTACTGTGATTTAAAAACTCATGGGGTCTTCTCTGGGTCTGCTTTCCAACAGGAGCTATAAAAACCTCAACAGGCCCTTTCTCTTTCCTTTAAACTTGATTTCTTAAAAATATTTCATGTATCAAAATGTTTAAGGTGAAGAGATACATACTGGATGGAACTGTATATTTTTGCTTGAAATTATCTTCTTAGGACATAAAGAGAAATCAGTTGTTTTATGCTAAAAATGCAATGTTGCATGCAGATATTTTGCACATGATTTGGAAACTGTTAGGATTACATCAGCTCCAAACTGTCCCTCCTATTCTTGGCAGCTGGACTATTGATTTAATCTGCAGCTATTCACCTCAAGGACTAGAATTTTAGGGGACATTTTTCCTCCTCCCCAGCTAGTGTTTCCCCCCCCCACCCCAAGGCATTTGTAAAATCCCCTCATTATCTATTGCCAGCTAATCAGTTGCCTTTGTCCATTCATTCCTAAGCAAATATTTGAGCATCATCTGTATGCCAGGCACTGGGCTAGTTACTAGGTATCCAGTGTTTACTAAAACATCAGGGTCCCAGCTCTCATGTAGATAACAGTTCAGTGGGAAAGGCAGACAATGAACAAGAAGATAAAAACGGCATTACAAACCATGCAAAATCCTAAGCAGGAGACAGTGAAGGGAGCTAAACTGAAATGATGCTTGGACCGCCCTCTCTCTGCCACTTCCTGGATCCTTATCTGTCCTCTCAGCTTTCACCAGGGCTGGCATGAGGTTTACCTCCTCAGCTCCTGGCCCAATAGTTCTGTGAAAACCTCACTGTCCAGCCAGAGGAGGCTGGCATTTAATGACTGGAAAATGGATTTGGGGTCTGGTGGGATAGGGTGGGTAGATATGAGAAGTCTACTTTGAGACCAAGTGAACCTTGTGTTTAGAATATTGTTGGTCCTTGTTGCATTTATTCTACTTGCCTTATATATTCTCTAGACCCTGGCTCCAGAGCTGAAACAATCATGGAAAATCTGAAGACAGGAATTAATGTGGTGTCTATCCACCCTGGGATTTAGCATTTCAGCCCGAGTTGATGCTCCCACCTCCACAGCTTATAGGCCTTAGGTGTTTTCAGAAGAACTAATGACCTGAACCACAGAGAAGCTGCCAGGGAGCTTAAGAGCTTAATTCTGCAGCTTGAGAAAAAAAAATGAGCTGGGATCTCTTCCTTGTTAAAGAGCCACAAAGCAATGAATCAGTGTAATAAAATCATTCTGAATGATAAGCCTTTGATGCAGGCAGGTTTATTTCCGAGTTTAGTGAAATTTGAGCTATATAATCCACGCTGGAAAAAGAAGATTTCAAAGAAAAACTTTTTTGATAGTGATTTTCTCCCATTAATGAGGTTGCAGGAGAACTGTTTATTTTTTTTTCTAAGTTTCAAAATTTTTCTAAAAATCAACCTGTTTTATTCTGATAGTTTTTTAAAATAAAGTTTTTCAGTTAATAATACACCATATTCTTGAACAAGTCACATGGATTTTCCTCTGAAGAGACAAACATCTGCTGTGTCTAAGATGCGCAGTGCAGGGGCAATATCAAATGCTGATGTCCGGGACACATTATGATGGGGGTAGATATAAATGCTGCATGGATGCTCTGCATCCACCAGGAGCAAGAACTGTAGAGGTCTCAAGCTGTGAATGCCTGGGCTTGCTAAACAACTGTTCTCCATTCAGTTCTCTGCCCCGATAGCATTTGGAAGTCTGCAGTGATACTCAATATTCTAGGACTACAAAATCCCTGCTTGCTCTGGGCCAACACCGTGCGTGCCCATTTTGCTTTCCACACAGAAGAGCCCCTGTTTCTTAAGTCCCCCTGTCCAGATCCAAGCCTGGGCACAGTGTCTGCACTGAGATATTCTCGTGTTTGTGTTACCAAGCTGCTGTGCACTGCTGCTGTATCTAATGAGCCTTTATTAGACACTCTCCCTGAGGTCTCTTTTGTCAAAGGAAGGTCCAACTTTCAAAATCAGCCAATACATATTTAATCAAATATGTGCTCTGAGAATAAAAGAGAGGGAAGTGTTTACCACTTGGTGTAAGTCACCCAGACACTGATATTTGCATTTGTCATAGAAATATCACCTGCATCTCCTCATCTGGTGTGTTAGCCTGGACTTCAATAACAAAAATCCCATAGACGTTTATTTCTTATGGTTCTGGAGGCTGGAAAGTCCAAAATCAAGGGGTCAGCTGAGTTATTTTGGTGAGGGCTGTCTCCCCAGTGTGCAGATGGCTGTCTTCTTTCAGTGTTTTTATCTGGCAGGAAGGATGGAAGAAGCAGGGAGAAGGGATGGAAGGGAGAAGGGGGATGGAAGGATGGATAGAGGAAGAGAGAGAGAAGAAGGAAGGGAGGGAGGGTGGAAGGACAACACCCTGGAGTCTTTTCTTTAAAGACACTAATCCCATGGTTGCCAGCCCTCCACCATGACCTTATCTAAACCTAATCTAATTAACTCCCAAAGGCCTCACCTCTAAATACCACATTGAGAATTAGGGCCTCTATGGATCAATGTATTGGAGTGGGGGAGGGGAGACAATCTAGTCCATAGCACCTGGGTCTCACACCCTCTGTTCACCTCACTGTGGGTTGAGGTAAGAGAGAGTTAGGAGCCCACGTTTCAGTCTATCAGTGACCGCTGTTTTAGTCTTATCATACAGTTTCGTACTTGCATTTTATTGTTCTTTCTTCTACATAGACCTTTTGGTAATGGGTACATTTGTTTATTTTATCACTAGTTACTTTAGAGGCAATTCATTTTTCAATTGATTTAAAATTTTTTTTTTATTGGAGTACAATTGCTTTACAATGCTGTTAGTTTCTGCTGTACAATGAAGTTAATCACCTCTATATATAAATATATGCCGTCCCTCTTGGACTCCCCCCACCAATCCTATCCTTCTCGGTTATCACAGAGCACGGAGCTGAGCTCCTGGTGCTGTACAGCCGCTTCCCACTAGCCCATCATATACTAGTGTGTATGTCACTGTTAATCTCCCAGTTCAGCCCACCTATGCCTTCCCTCCCTATGTCCATTCTGTATGTCTGAATCTCTATTCCTGCCCTGAAACTAGGCTGAATTGATTTTTGTTCCTAGAAATGCCTCATAAATGGTCCTGTTGTTCAGTTTCCAAGTTGCGATCACTAATGTGACCTGCAGTCTCACTGTCCCTCACATACAGTCACAAAGCTTCCAGCTGTGATGCTGGCTCTTCCATGAGCTACTCCACTTGCTCGTATTCTGCACGACACAGACTTCTTTAAGTGTATACTAATGTCTAGTTAAACAATTCTCAACTTTAAAAAATCCCCAAGCAAAGCATTTCCATTTTAAAAAGGTTGAATATTCTTGCATATACATATTGCATGATTTATATGACAAAATGATAGAAGCATATTTATATGCAAATTAAGAAAACTTTAAGAAGAACTATGTTTTCATCCCTTTGAGGTATATGTCTAGGAAGGAAATTGCTTGGTCATATAGAAAACTCTGTTTAACATTTTGAAGGGCAGCCAAAATGCTTTCTAAAGCAGCTGCACCATTTTTACAAGTCCAGCAGCAATGTACGAGGGTTCTGTTTTCTTTCTGTCCTTGATAACAGTTGTTACTGTTTGTCTCTTATTCATCCTCATAGATATGAAGTTGTATCTAATCATGACTTGATTAGCATTTCCCTAATGACTAATTTTGGAGTATTATTTGATGTGCTTACTTCAGGTAATTTTTTTGTGCTAATTTTTCCACCTTTTTGAAATATATTTGATGTATAACATTGTATAGGTTTAAGGTATACACTGTGATGATTTGATACATATTTACATTCTAAAATAATTACAATAAGGTTAGTTGACACTCCCATCACATAGTTATCATTTGTGTGTGTGTGTGTGTGTTGTGTGTGGTGAGATCATTTGACTCTCTTAGCAACTTTCAAGTATGTTGAAAGGATATTGCCTCGTGGCTCAGATGGTAAAGAACCCACCTGCAATGCAGGAAACCCAGGCTTGATACCTGAGTTGGGAAGATCCCCTGGAGGAGGAAATGGCAACCCACTCCAGTATTCTAGCCTAGAGATTCCCGTGGACAGAGGAGCCTGGAAAGGTACAATCCATGGGGTCCCAAAGAGTCAGATACAATTTAGGGACTGAACAACAATTCTTGTCTCTAGCTGCAGGAGTGTGATGGTCCACCACAAGACCTGTGAGCAAGATAAAAGTGAATAAATACAGCCATTTATTTCCTAAAGTAAATTTCCAAGGGCAAGAACAGATTTTCCACCAACTTTTATTCTGAAAATTTTCAAACCTACAGAGATACTGAAAGAACAGTACAATAATACATTTTGTACTATATGTATCCAGTAGTCATGTATGGATGTGAGAGTTGGACTGTGAAGAAGGCTGAGCACCGAAGAATTGATGCTTTTGAACTGTGGTGTTGGAGAAGACTCTTGAGAGTCCCTTGGACTGCAAGGAGATCCAACCAGTCCATTCTGAAGGAGATCAACCCTGGGATTTCTTTGGAAGGAATGATGCTAAAGCTGAAACTCCAGTACTATGGCCACCTCATGCGAAGAGTTGACTCATTGGAAAAGACTCTGATGCTGGGAGGGACTGGGGGCAGGAGGAGAAGGGGACGACAGAGGATGAGATGGGTAGATGGCATCACTGACTCAATGGACATGAGTCTGAGTGAACTCTGGGAGTTGGTGCTGGACAGGGAGGCCTGGCATGCTGTGATTCATGAAGTCGCAAAGAGTAGGACATGACTGAGCAACTGAACTAACTAACTAAAGACATTTTGCCCATAATTGATGACGATTATTAATGCATGGCCACCTGTGTGCATGTGTGTTTGAATCATTATAATGTCCTCATCAAATACCCCAGATCCAGAAGGTGTCACCTAAGGACAAGGATCTACAAAGGTCCATATAGTCAAAGCTAAGATTTTTTCAGTAATCATGTACAGATGTGAGAACTGGAGAATCATGTACAGATGTGAGAACTGGACAATAAAAAAGCTTATCATTGAAGGATTGATACTTTTGAACTGTGGTGTTAGAGAAGATTCTTGAGAGTCCCTTGGACGGCAAGGAAATCAAACCAGGCAATCCTAAAGGAAATCAACCCTGAATCAACTGGAAGGACTGATGCTGAAGCTCCAATACATTGGCTACCTGATTTGAAAAACTGACTCATTTTAAAACAACTTGATGCTGAAAAAGATTGAAGGTAGGAGGAAAAGGGGGCAACAGAGGATGAGACGGTTGGATGACGTCACCGACTCAATGGACATGAATTTGAGCAAACTCCAGGAGATGATGAAGGACAGGGAAGCCTGGTGTGTTGCAGTCCGTGGGGTCACAAAGAGTCAGACAGACTGAGCAACTGAACAACAACAAAGACAAGAACATTATCCTACATAACCTCAGCACAGTCGCCAGCAAGAGACCCACAGGTGACAGTATACAGAGCATCTCAGTAGATGATACACAGTCACCAGTCTTGTTTCCCAAACTTGCCAGCGAGATGCTTTACAGCTTTTTACTGCCCAGATCCTTTCAAACTGTGCACTGCATCTAACATCTTTCAATCCAAGACTGCCTCCCTACTTCTATATTCTACATCACTGACATTTTTAAGGAGTCAAGGCCAGTTACTTCTTAAACAGTTCCTCATTTTTTTTTTTTTAAGTTTAGGTTCACAGTAAACTCTTTGGGCAAGAATGTTACACTGGCATGTCTGGACATCTATATCAGCTGTCCCTTCTTTAGTGGAATTCAGGAGAATGCCTTGGTTGTGGGGGGTAGTTATCTGTCAGACCTTTCCAGTACAAAGGTACCTTTTACATTTGTAACTAATGAACAATTTTTGTAATTAATAAGTAATAAAAGTGAATATTCTGTTCCCCACAATAATGGAACGGAACAGAGTTTACATGCTAAGAATTCACAGAGGAGGTTTCTGATTTCCAGTGACCATTGTTGGCTGTGTCTACCCTGAGTTGTCTGGTGGGAAAGTCTAGGGGACCTTCATTCTCAAGTTCATGGTGTCAACACAGCAAGTATGTGGGATTGGGGAGTATTTCTTAGTCTCTATCAGTAGTGTAATTACATAGAAATTTGAAGACTTGACAGAGTCTAATAAATACCAGAAACTCCCGCTACACACTGTTTATATTTAAAATAGATTTGTATTAAGTTGCTTCAGTCATGTCCGACTGTTTGCAACCCCATGGACTGAAGCCTACCAGGCTTCTCTCCATGAGATTTTTCAGGCAAGAATACTTGAATGAGTTGCCATTTCCTCCTCCAGGGTATCTTCTCCAGCCAGGGATCAAGCTTGCATTTCCTGGGTCTCCTACATTGCAGGTAGATTCTTTACCACTGAGCCACCAGTAAAGCTCTCAAATAAATGTAATAGTACCTAATCCTGTAGTTTGGTGCCAGGAGAGAGGAGCTGGATGACATAGAATGCCCATGGAAAACATCTGTGCTCTTGGACTTGGTGAAACCATTGTTTATGCCAAGAAGAGTGGATCTGAACAAAATGTAAGTTGAGAAGAAGTTTAGAAATAAAAGTTTACATTTTGAGAGGACTTTTGTGCCTAACCACTGGATATACTTACAGAATGTCGTTCAATCTACCTTTTGGAGACATGCAGGTGGTGATGTATGACTTACATCGTTTCATTTGAGGACTGGAGAAAATTGGAGCACAGAACTGTGACTCACTCTGAATCCATCCACATCATTGCAGGGGTGGGGGCACTTCTATGCTTTCTTGCTCATTTCTTTAACATTAATGAAAAGCAGATTGATTTTTTCATTTTAGGATGCAATGATATAAATGAAAGGGGAGGTCAGTTGAGCTTTTTCTTGCTTGAAAATTGCACAGTCACATCTGAGACACCTTCCTCATTCTAAACCAACCTGGAGTAGTAGGAATAATTTAGACAAAGAGTGTGAATGAATGCTGAGCAGTGGAGAACAAAGAAATTAAGAAACCGCTCAGAAATAGCTCAAGGATTTAGTTCAGAGGCAAAGCTAGGAATTTAGAATCTTATTATCCTGGTTTTCAATGGGATTTCAAAACACTAATTAGTGCCCTAACTCTTCTCTGAAGCAGATCATTTCACTCAAAGGCCAGTTAAGAAGTTAGAACTTAAAAGAGGAATTCTCTGAGCGGCTCTGTAGCTTGTCTTCCTCGAATCACTCAGGACTTAATGATGGGGAAAACCAGGGGTGGAATAAAGCTGTGGACTCTGTGGGAGAGAAAGGGAGTCCCAGGGCTGTGGGCAACATCAGGCCCACTGCTCAGAGCAGGTCCAGAGGCTCTGGGATCCAGGGGTGGGGCAGAATGTGCACTTGCTGCTCAACCTCCAAGCAGGTCATGCTGGGTGGCTGCAGGCTCTGCCCGCTGAGTTAAATGCACAAATGACTCAGGCTCTATGGCCAAATGTGGGACCATCAGCTCCAGCTGTCAGACCTTCCCACCAGGGTCAGGCTCAGCCCTCCTTCCTGCCTGCCCTGAGGGACTACCCACTGCTGCTCCCTTCTCAGCATGTGCCCCTCTGCAATGAGGACTCTGGTTAGGGCTGAAGACCATTTTTCCCCTTGAACTTAGCCCCAAGTCACACCTGTATCAGATGCACTGCTAATCCCCTTTCCAGCCATCTTCAGTGCTTCGTGTTTCATACATATATAACCTCACACAAATAGCTTCAAGTTCATGGCCAAAAGCTGACATCAGCCCCAACAGGAACGCTGATCAGAAGCTATTCAGCTGGCTCAGTTTCTCACTGACTGAGACCATCTTTCTGATGTGGAGCCCCAAGCTTTCTCGCTGTGCTGCCTGGGATCAGACCTTATCCTCGGCTGGGTCTACTTGTGGCCTCAGTTGAGGTTGAAGCCCTGAGAGTCACACCCACCCTTCTGCAGAGACTGGTCAGCTGAGTAACAGTGGACTAAAGACTGAGGAACTCAGAGGAGGGTCTGGAATCAGTAGTCAGTGCAATGTTTCATAGGATTTTAGAAGATTCTGATGACAAGCCATAAAGTAAAACAGATAAACCTCTCAGAAAGTAAGGAGTCATTTTGACATCTGAAATAATTTAAACTTCTGTTACATTTTCAGAGCACAAATCATCCACCAGCCTTAGATTTTAGCTGTTTCCCTGGTTGTCTAATTTGTTTTTAATTTCGTTGGAGTATGGTTGATTTACAGTGTTGTGCTAAAAGAGGAGAATGAGAGCACTGTGGACCTTGAGTTACTTGCCAACAACAATAAGATGTGGACCAGGGACTTGGGCATCAGCAAGATCTGTTCTAAGCACCTTGGTGCCGGGTGTTTCCTCGGATCACAGCAGCTAACATCTTTATCGAGATCCAGTGATTTTGTTGGAGTAAATTAATCTGTACTTCTTTGCATGAAACACACATGGTTCCCTCCTTACAACTAAAAATAATTTCTATTTCTGTCCACTGGGCAGTGTTTCCTGTCTGGGTTTCAGGAGTGGACGTGAAGAAGGACCAAAGACCCTTGATGCATCATTGTTTCGACCACAAAAGGACTGAAGGACACAGCATTAAAAGAAGAGAGGAGGGAATAGCAATAACAAAAAGTAGGTGAGCATTCCAAACAGAAACAAATCAGGAAAAGGAGTAAACAGGTTTTCCTAAGTAACAATTTTTCTTAAAGTTTTTAGTTTCTACATTACAAGTTTCCATTGAGTATCCTGAATAAAAATGGGAAGGGAAAAGGAAAACTCTTGTGGCAATTAGCTAAGTGCCCCCGAGCCCCACTCTCCCCCTCTCTTCTTCCCAGCAGTCTTTTATTTCTGATGCAGGCCCTGAGGTTCCTGGGAGGCAGACTCCACTCCCAGCCCCAGGGCTGGGGCCTATAGTCTCTTTCATCTCCCTAGCTACAGAGATTGGTTCAAAAGCAGACTGGCTACTTATAAAACCTCAATTAATGGCTTCAGATTTTCTGGGAATGCAGAGACAAACCATTTTAATAAGGAATTCTGGAACCAAAATAGGAGCTGGGAGTTGATGGCAGTCAACGTCTCTGTTATTGAAGCACGTTAATTGCTTTATTGTTCAAGCTCATTTGAGCTTGGGTTTGTTTCTCTCTGTGAATGAGAATTACTTATAATCGAATCAGAGTAAAAGAAATCTCATCAGGAGATTTCAGAATAACAAGGACGAAGCTATAGTTCTAAAGTCTTCTTGCAAGAAAAAATAAAGCACATCATCTACAAGGAAATGATAACCAGACAGGCCGTCAGTCTCTCATCAAAATTTCAAGGTGGTAAAAATCGTGGAAAAACATCTCCCAAATTTCAAGGGAAAATTATTTTTATCTTAGAACTTTACAGAGTGAACCTTTTCTGAAGTGTGAAGTCACAACATCTTTAAATCTACATTGTTTTTGTTGAGTTTGCCTCCCACATACTCTTTCTTAAGAAGAAGCTTAAAGATATGCTTTTGGAGAAATGAGGGGCTCCAACAAGGGAGGGGAAGATGTGGACTGCAGCCTGCTTCTGGTCAGTCCAGCCAGGAATGAAGGGATACCCTGGAGCCTCAGCTGTGCACCAGCCAAGGGGCAATAGGTATGAGGGGGGAGGAGGCACCCAGGGAGGACACCTCCACCTGTGGGAAAAGATGACCCTATGGGGCAGATTGTGAAACAAAAGGTACCTAGAAAAAAAGTTGAAAAAGTCGGACAGTTATTTACTACAGAGAAGAAAACGCTGTATAAAAATATCATAGCTCATAGTCATGATCAGTGACTATAATGTGAATCCGGATTATTGCTCAGTTATCAAAAGATGCCTACCTCCACTGGGAGAATATGGCTCGGCTTTTGAAGAGCTCCATCCACATCATGACAGAGTGTGTGTGTGTGCTCAGGTGCTCAGTCGTGTCAGACTCTTTGTGACGCCATGAACTGTAGCCCACCAGGCTCCTTTGTCCATGGGAATTCTCCAGGCAAGAATACAGGAGTGGGTTAGCATACCCTCCTCCAGGGAATCTTCCTGACCCAGGGATCGAATCAGTGTTTCCTGCATGAGCAGGCGGATTCTTTAGCATCTGATCTACCAAGGAAGCCCTTTGTTATGTGTAACTCATGGATAATTATGAATAATTAACAGATGTTTAGTGAGCAGTTAGGCATTTTATTTTTGTGGTTTTCTTATATTGGGGAACACATGTTTTTTCAGGTTTCAAACATAAGCACTTGAAAATCCCATAGATTCTAAGTAATTGCCTATGCTGCTACTGCTGCTAAGTCGCTTCAGTAGTGTCTGACTCTGTGTGACCCCATAGACGGCAGCCCACCAGGCTCCCCCATCTCTGGGGTTCTCCAGGCAAGAACACTGGAGTGGGCTGCCATTTCCTTCTCCAATGCATGAAAGTGAAAAGTGAAAGTGAAGTCGCTCAGTCGTGTCCAACTCTTAGCGACCCCATGGACTGCAGCCCACCAGGCTTTTCCGTCCATGGGATTTTCCAGGCAAGAGTACTGGAGTGGGGAGCCATTGCTTATGGTGACTAACAAATAGAACACACTGGGGAGTGGTCTTAGGACCACTCATTAATTCACATTGACTGAGCAGTAACTGCAGGCAAAATAATATTCTAAACAATGTGAAGCGTTAAATTATAAATGAGTAAAATATACAGTGTCTGACTTCAAAGATTATAATCTATGAAGAAAAATAAAACTTATTCAAGGAGCAAAAATAAATAAGCATATTAAATCAAGGTGAAGATAAATTATTCAGAATCACTGAAGGTTAACAATAAAGAGGAAATAAAAATGGGTTGGAAATATACAGATTTCTATACAGGTTTTTTTCCCTAAGCCAAATATTAAAGAATTCATTTATTTTATAACTCTGAAAAAGTCATTTAAATCCCCCTGACCCCACTTTCCTTATCTGAAAATGAGAAAATTAAGCTAAACCTTTCCTTCCTGCTCTAAAACTTGATATTATGACTCTGACAGAATTTCCCATCAGGCAAAAATAACATTTCAAGGAAAACAGGGATTTTCTTTTATCAAAACAAGGAGATAGCTCTTCTGTCACCCATATTCAGATCTCTAGAGATTATTCCAGATGAAAAATTCCATATGGCAGTTGTAGAAAGTAATGCATTTGACAAAGAGCCCCCAGAGCAACTGAAAGTCAGGAAGGGCTTCCTGCTAATTTACACCACACTCAATAGCCAGATTAATCTTCCTACAAGATGCTTTGGGCATACCGGACCTTGCCCGAAACACTTTAATAGCTTTCCCCAGCACACAGGATCCAGACCTACAGGAACACATTTCAAGCTGCCTTAAGCATATGTACTAGGCTTCCATTTCTAACAACAAATTACCAGATTGCAAAAGGAAGACAATGTTCACAAGAAACATACTGAAAGAATATGTTTGTTGTTGTCGTTGTCGTTCAGTCGCTCACTTGTGTCTGACTCTTTGTGACCCCATGGACTGCAGCACACCAGGCTTCCCTATCCTTCACCATCTTACAGAGTTTGCTCAGTCCATTGAGTCAGTGATGCCATCTAACCATCTCATCCTCTGCCACCACTTCTCCTCCTGCCCTCAATCTTTCCCAGTGTCAGTGTCTTTTCCAATAAAGTGTGGCTACCCTTGAAACCTAGGGCAGTATGTACAGCTGGTTTTGCCAAGGGTTTCCCTAACGAAGGGAATTGTACAGAATCAAGACACTAATTATTGATAAAATGGGTACATTTGGACACAGACACATAGGGAGAACACTGTGAGCAAGAAGGTAAAGATTGGAGGGAAGTATCTTACAAACTGAGGACCACTGGGGACAAGCCATGGTGGCAGCAAACACTGGAAGCCTGGAGAGAGGCAGGGAACAGATTTCCCACCAACACCGTTTGTGGAAACTAGCCCTGTGCACACCTTGATCTCAGACTTCCAGCCTCCGCAACTGGGAGATGATACAGTTGTGTGGTTTCAGAATGTGACAGTCTGTTCTGGCTGCCCTGGGAAAGGAATTCATATGGTAATCCTACATCTCATTTTTGAGGAACTGATGAAGTGTTTTTAAATGGGGCTGGGACAGTTCACAGTCTCATTAGCGATGAGTGAGGGTCAGTTTCTCCACATCCTGGCCAAGGCGTGGTGCTGTCCAACTTTCTGATTGTTGTCCTGGTGGGTATGAACTGGCCTTCCATGGTCATTTAGAAAGTATTTCTTTATAATTCATATTATTCTTATAAGATTAATAGTAATGTTTCCTCTTTCATTCCTGATTTTAGTATTTGAGTTTTCTCTCTCTCCCTTTCCCTTGGTCAGAATTTTTTGTCAACTTTGTTGATCTTCTCAAAGATCCAACTTTTTATTTTATTGATTTTTCTCTGTTATTTTTTAATTCTCTGTTTCATTTGCTGCTACCCTTGTCTTTATTATTTACTTCCTTCTTCTTGTATATTTTTAAGTTTTTAATGTTTACTTTGGGAATTATTGTTAACATCTTTGTACCAATCTAGTTTGGATTACTATCAAATTAATGTTAATCTATACAAAAAAACTGCCCTTTTGTATAGATAAGGTCTCCATTCCCCACTTACTGTCACAGAATATCTCTGTATGCATTGTTTCCATCAGTTTGGGCTTACAGTTACTGCAGTATGCATTTGTGTTTTAAATCAAATAGGGGGAAATGGGGAAAGGAAATCAAATAGGGTAAAAAAATACATTTATACTGCCTTCTGTATTTACCTGTGCAATTATCTTTACTGCTGCTCTTTATTTCTTTACATGCATTCAAGTTAATGAATGGTGTGCTTTCTTTTCAAAATAAAGGATTGCTTACTAGTATCTCCTATAGGTCAGATGTGCTAGCAAGGAACTCTCCTAGTTACTGTTTATCTGACTATCTGATTATTATTTTTTATCTGGGACTTTTTAATTTCTTCTTCACTTTTTTGTAGCACAGCTTTGCTAGGTATAGAATTCTTCTTTGACAGTTTTTTTCTTTCATCACTTTTAATGAATCAACTACTACCTTCTGGCTCCCATGTTTTCTGCTATTTTCACTGATACCTTGTCAGATCCAAGATAATTAGACTTTCTGTTTTTATTTTTCTTGCATGGGTTCTCCTTATCCTGCATTCTTTCTAAAAGTCACTGCATCAATCTAGATCCTGAAACAAAACATGGTTTTTCTCAGGGTGAACATACCAAAAATGTGATCACCCAAAGTGATCTGAAGCCTACAAAATCTTTGCCTCATCACCATGACAGATTTTCACAGCCTACTGGCAACTTTAAATTCTAAGTTGCTCCAGCCACTAAGTCTAACTACACTATGAGTTTATTGAGAGCAAGTAAAAGATATTCAGTACTTAGTGCATTAATATTTTTATTGATAATGGCCTAGATTGTGTTTAATTCGCATAATAAACACAACAAGCACATACCACACTTTACTGATGGAGCTGAGTGGTACGTGTAATGTGAGCAGCATTTACAAAGGAAGGAAATAAGGCAATGATGGGATGCTTGTTAAGGACCCAATCAACCTGAATGTGATGCTCTGTACCACTGGACATGTGAAAGCAAATATCTCATTTAACCCACCCTGGTCCTGGGTGACCCTCATCATTTGCCTGAAGGAGCCTGGTATGACCTTGCCTTTAATGTCTTGATGAAGATGATGTTTCATTACTTTAGCTGTTAATCGTCTATTGTACTTACAGAAATTTCAGCACCATAGGTCATATCCAGACTGAATTTCCTCTCCTTTTATTCAGTTTTGATGAGTTTTTCATACATAGAAAGATATGGTAAAACTTCCAAGGGAAAGAAAAAAGATTCGTGATGCAACTGATTCATATTCAAAAGTGAATCATCTAAAATCCATGATGTTGACTTTTAATAAAAAGGCAGCTAAGATGGGGACTCTTTTTGCTACAGGGGACACTTCTTTCTAAATGGACATCCTCCCAGTAATAAGGTCTCATAGGGGGATGGCACTTCACACTTCAAGCATTGTTACATGAAGAATTAACTCATTTGATTCACCCAGGGAGGCAAGCAGACTTTATAAGCCCTTTTTTAAAAAATGAAAACACTAAAATATAGAGCAATTTGATTTGCCTTGGTCATACTAATTACTAGAAGTGATTTCCCCTGATAGTAATATTGACTTAATTTTCACAGTACTAACAGTAGCGATGGTGGGGGTAGGGGCCAACACGTGGGAAAGGCAGGTTTAGGGAGTTCTCATTCTTAAATTGAAGTATAAATGATTTATATTATTTTGCTAGTTTCAGATGTAGAACAAAGTGATTCATTTGTATACATATAACTGAGTAATAATATAAATATTTCAGATTATTTTGTGTTATCAGTTATTAAAAATATTGAATATAGTACCATGTGCTATATAATAGATCTTACTGTTTATCTATTTTATATATAGTAATGTGTATCTGTTAATCCCAGACTCCTAATATACCCACCCCCCCTTTTCCTTTCCCCTCTGGTAACCATAAGTTTGCTTTCTATGTCTATAACTGTAACAGATATCTTTATAAAACTATGAGTAATCATCTCTAAAGGAATCCATGCCACTGCTACAGCTGTTGATGATGATGAAGATAAGACTGACGATGATAAGGATTTGGTGTGAATAGTGTTAATATTTATCAGAAAATCACTAAAGGCCAAGGATTGTAGTAGATACTTAGACTGAATGAACTTATTAAATACTCACAGAATCATTAAAAGTTAAGTGTGTTTGTCTGAGTTCAATCAGAAGACAGAAACCACACAGTAATTTGAATAGAAGTATAATGTAAAGAGTTTTAAAACAACTATAAGAGGATTAAAGATGTAAAAGAAACTTTGAAGAGTAACATACAACTGAGGGGGAATATCTAAGGAAAGGGAAACTTGGAAGCGTGGCCTGCCTCAAGACCAGGGTGCAAAACTCACTTGACCAGCGGTTGCAGCCCACTGCACAGCAGAGGCTGTTGTTGGGTTCCAGACCAGAGAAACAATGACCTTACTTGCTTGCTTAGAAGCAAATGTGTAAACATTTGCCATCAAGGATGGCAGGGCCAGCCTCATCTGATCCCCCTCAGCACTCCCATGAGCAGAAATTAGATCCCTGATTAGATCCCTAAAGCTGGTCAAGCCAGCTTCTTATAGCCTGACCTCGGATATTCATAAATGGATAATTACATACTTAAATATCAAAGTATATTGAGAGTTACTACCTGTTTTAACAGGTATATATTTAACACTCATTAAATATGTATTGGATGAGAAGTGAGAAATTGTGTCCTTAAATTGTGGTTAAAATTAATAACTTCTGCTTAGGATCTTTCCGCTGTATGTAAAATAACATTTGTAACTATCCTAATACTTGCTTTTGTAGGATTACACTTTGAATTATTTCTTTTATTTGCCATGACTTAAGAATCATCCCATGACTTACTTCTAAGTAGCTCCACTAAGCTCTGTCTTGTACTGATCTCTAGTATATTTTCTCTTTAAGGATGAAAAGTGTACAATGCTGACCAATGGTTTCCTATCCTTATCAGTATGGACACATATTTACTTAATACTTTGGATTGCAATCCAGTACTGCTGTATTTAGTCTTCCTCTGTGGCCCAATGATAAAGAATCTGCCTGTAGAGCGGGAGACACAAGAGGCATGGGTTCAATTCCTGGATTAGTAAAATCCCATGGAGAAGGGCATGGCAACCAACTCTAGTATTCTTGCCAGGAAAGTCACATGGACAGAAGGGCCTGGCGGGCTATGGTCCATAGGGTTACAAAGAGTCGCGCACGACTAAAGCAACTGAACGTGAGCAGCACTGTTGTGTTTTGCTGTTCAGGTTGTTCCAGATTTGGTCATTTCAAACTCTTTCAGTTTAGCTCTAGTGAACCTTTCATAAGCTCCCACTATTATGTTTTTAGAGTACTTTCTTCCTTACTGAAACAACAAGCAACCCCAGGTTCATTTTGTATGTTTCCTTCCTCAGCCCCAGAAGCATGAGTCCTGGTCACGCTATTGGAAAAGGACCTTGGAAACCAAGAAATTGGAAGTCTGTGTGCTCACGTATAATGCAATGTCACTGCCTCTAGACACTTTCAGGGGCAGACTAGAAAATACACGTATGTTTACTAACTCATGGCTACACGCCTATCTATAATTTTTTAATCTACCCTTCTGTATCTGTTTTAGGTATGAGTTCATATTGGTGCCTTTGAATCCAGCCTAGGAAAAAAGGATTCATTATAGCTTTTGTCACTTGTTCAGCGGAAATCTCACCCTCCAACAATGAGGAACTGGTTCCCACCACCTGGTATTGATTAATTTAATTGTTCAGATCCATGATACAAGTTTAACAGTATCAGAACTGTTCACCTATAATCCCATGTTAATCATCTTTTTGAGGTAATTGTCTTGTTATTTATTTTATGGGTTTTTTATTTTTAAAAGTCATTTGTTTGTTACTGAGGAAGACACTTCAGCTTGGTATAAAATTCAGATGAATGCTATGGTGAGATGGTGATGAGATATTATGAGACTTACAAGAAGGCTTTCCAAAGATGGAGAGCAACATTAGCATATAATCGATTTTATTTGGATTTTTCCCAGATCCCTAGGAAAAAAGTTGCATTGCTTATCTTTTGCCACTGGTTCTTGGTTACATGGACTATGAAAGAATTATCATGAAACCACATTCAGTTCAGTTCAGTCGCTCAGTCATGTCCGACTCTTTGCGATCCCATGGACTGCAGCACTGCAGGCTTCCCTGTTCTTCATCATCTCCCAGAGTTTGCTCAAACTCATGTTCATTGAGTCGGTGATGTCATCCAACCATCTCATCCTCTGTTGTCCCCTTTTCCTCCTGCCTTCAATCCTTCCCAGCATCAGGGTCTTTTCAGATGAGTCAGTTCTTCTCATCAGGTGGCCAAAGTATTAGAGTTTCAGCCTCAGCATCAGTCATTCCAATGAACATTCGAGACTGATTTCCTTCAGGATTGACTGGTTTGATCTCCTTACAGTCCAAGGGACTCTCAAGAGTCTTCTCCAACACCACAGTTCAAAAGCATCAATTCTTCAGCACTCAGCATTCTTTATAGTCCAACACTCACATGCATACATGACTACTGGAAAAACCATAGCTTTGACTAGATGGACCTTTGTTGGCAAAGTAATGTTTCTGCTTTTTAATATGCTGTCTAGGTTGGTCACAGTTTTTCTTCCAAGAAGCAAGCATATTTTAATTTCATGGCTGCAGTTACCATCTGCAGTGATTTTGGAGCCCCCCAAAATAAAGTCTGTCACTGTTTCCATTGTTTCCCCATCTATTTGCCATGAGGTGATGAGACTGGATTCCGTGATCTTCATTTTTTGAATGCTGAGTTTTAAGCCAACTTTTTCACTCTCTTCTTTCACATTCATCAAGAGGCTGTTAGTTCCTCTCTGCTTTCTGCCATAAGAGTGGTGTCATCTGCGTATCTGAGGTTATTGATATTTCTTCCAGCAACCTTGATTCCAGCTTGTGGTTCATCCAGCCCAGCATTACACATGATGTACTTTGAGTATAAGTTAAATAAGCAGGGTGACAATATACAGCCTTAACATACTCCTTTCCCAATTTGGAAGCAGTCTGTTGTTCCATGTCTGGTTTTAACTGTTAATTCTTGATCTGCATACAGATTTCTCAGAAGGTAGGTAAGGTGGTCTGATATTCCCATCTTTTGAATTTTCCAGTTTGTTGTGATCTACAAAGTCAAAGGCTTTGGCAATTTGATCTCTGTTTCCCCTGCCTTTTCTAAATCCAGCTTGAACATCTGGAACTTCACAGTTCGTATACTATTGAAGCCTGGCTTGGAGAATTTTGAGTATTACTTTGCTAGTGTGTGAGATGACTACAGTTGATGAAACTCCATTAGGAAGAGATAAAAAAGGAAAATAGAAAGCAGAAATTTACCCCTGAGGTTAGTACGCATGACCCCATTATGACACATGAAGTTTTAACATCCTAACACTGGTATTCTCTTGAATTTTCAAATCTTTTCAGGTATCTGGATGCTGACCCATTTTTACTGAGGTTCCAAAGTGGGTCAGTGGTAAAGAATCCACCTACCAGTGTAGGAGACACAAGAGACACCAGTTGGATCTCTGGATCAGAATGAGTCCCTGGAGAAGCAAATGGAAACCCACTCTATTATTCTTGCCTGGAGAATCCCATGGACAGGGGAGCCTGGAAAGCTACAGGGCAGGGGATTGTAAAAAGTGGAACACAACTTAGCAACTAAAGAACAGCAACAAATTAATAAATTGTGCAAATGCAGCCTCTTTATTTCCAGATTCTATCATTAAACAGTGCTGCCTTTCTCTGTTTTAAAATTTAGAATCCAGTTCTGCATTGAAAGAGAGATTTTCACTTATTTTGCATTTGAAAGGCATGCCATGTCCTGGGTGTGTTTAGGAGTTCCCTTAGTGACTTCATCATAATTGGCTGAAATATTTTTACAGGATCTGATCCAGGTTGAGTTTGACAGTGCTGTGAATTATAGAACAGTTAGTTCTTCCTGGCCTAAACAGTTATCAGGCTGTGAAATCAGTGCTGCTTAAGGCTAAGTTACATCAGAAGGTTAATGCTCAGGCTCTTAACTCTGTGGACCTTTATGGCTCAGATATTCCTAGTGTGACAGGCAGAGATAGAGCCCAGTCATCTTGGCAGGACCCTGGGTGAACACATGCATGGAGCACAGCATATGCACAGTTTCTCCAGGCATCTGGCCTTTTAAGGAAAGAGTCTAAAAGGCCTTTAGAATCCACTTTTTATTTTAAACCTAAGTTGGCGTCTCTGGTAGCTTAGATGGTAAAGAATCTGCCTGCAATGCAAAAGACCCAGATTTGATGCCTCGGTAGGGAAGATCCCCTGAAAGTGGAAATGGCAACCCACTCCAGTATTCTTGCCTGGAGAATTCCATGGACAGAGGAGCCTGGTGGCCTACAGTCCATGGGGTCACAAAAAGTTGGACACGACTGAGCGACTTTCATTGGCGGATGCTCAAGAAAGATAAAGGACTTAGCCATAGTCTCCCAACCGGCCAGTGGATGTGACAGGTCAGAACATGCATTGTCTGTATTTCTGACTTCTAACCCACATCTCCATCTGCCAGGCCTCCTTCAGGGCATGAGAACCAGTCTCCTGGCTTGTTCACTCAGAGGAGTTGAAATCCAGGTCTGAATAGTAGTCCAGAGTCAGAAAAGGCCAAACAGAGAGGACATGGGTGTATTATGTCTTCTTTCAAATATAGTAAAGAATCTGCAGCTCAGGTTCGATCCCTGGTTTGGGAATATTCCCTGGAGAAGGGAATGGCAACCCACTCCAGTATTCTTGCCTGGAGAATCCCATGGACAGAAGGATTCTCTAATATACTGTATCATGATGTAATATCATACCATATTATGCTGCAAATGTTGTATTATACTGTATCAAGTTAATTATACTATAGAACATTATACTATATCATATTATATTGTATCATATCATATCATATTATGTTGTATCATAACATATCACAGACCATTGATATATTACATGAAAAAAGCCAGCAGAACTGTTGATAAAGTCAGGTGGCAGCTGGGTCCCCAGTCAAAACCTCACTTTTACCTTTCTTCTGGCTTATCAGCATGGAAAGAAAAGTTAAAATGGAAAGCAGAAGTATCAAGAAAATGCAACTTTCTGTAGTAAAGGACCAAGAAGAGAAGAAGATGAAAATGACTACAGAGGGAACAAAATGAGATGGGAATGGGTGTCTGGGTGATTAGGGCATCACAAGGAGCCAGAAGACAGAGCCCCTGCTGCTGTGATCACCAGAGGTCACCTGGCAGCCTCAAGGAGCAAGAAAAGGACAAGCTCATTCAGAAATTCATTCAATGGGAATTGTAGGCAAATACAAACTGCCCGCTTCACCACATTTATATTAAGGTCTTGGTAAGTCTAACAGAAAATGGAGGAATAAAAAGTAATTCTAAAAGGAAAAAATGAATTCTTCTTAAATCTGTGGCTGAAAAGGATGTGCCTTTCAGTCAGAACAACTCTATTATATAACACACTATGAAACTGTTATTATCCTATCTGAGAATGTCAGATTCTCAAAAAATAAAAGGAAGAAAGAAGAAAAGACCAAATGAAACAGATAAAGGTACCAGGAATTTTGTAACAAGGCAGAAAGGAAATGACTATATACTGACTTTCCATGAGGTTGTGTATCTCACATAAGAGTCCAAATAAACAAAGAAAAATCATGTCATTAAAAATACTTCTTGTAAATGCTTCCAAATAGCTGATCAGATATCTGAATGTTGGGCTATGTGTTTACCACCACAGTGAAATGTAGGGTCTGTGTGCAGAACTGCGCATGCTTTTCATTCATTCATCATGATTGTGTCATCAGCCTCTGGTATCAACCTTCAAGATCATGAAGATTGTAGGTCATTGGCCTGCCATTGATAATTATTTATCTGGCAATAATGTATTACTTTGGCTTTTATAACTACCTTAAGTGTCTGTATGCTCAAGTTTCAGGGGTAATATTTGAGACTGTTTTCTCCCAAATGATGAGGGGAGAGTAGGGGAAACACATGTCATATCCGAATAATTAGAACCAACAAAATCACTGGATTCAAGAACCTTGATAACAGAGCAGAGCTTTTGCACTAGTGCGGTATATACACTTCATTATTGCAAGAATGCTAAATAACTGCATCAGCTGCCATTTTAGAATCCATAAAACACTCTCCTATAGAGTGCCTACTTAATATTCTCTATGGTTCTGTGAGGAAGTATAGTATGATATGGAAATGTATTTGGTCTTTGTCCCTGGTTCGTGGCACAGAATTCCCCAGAACTTGATATCTCCTGAGTGATCCTGAAGTTGGACCTGGCCTCTGTACCCCAACACTGAATGAATCTTGGAGACAGAGTTTTGAGTGAAGTAAAAAAGAATAGCTTCATTTCTTTGCCAAGCAAAGGGGGCCACAGTGGGCTAATGCCTTCAAAATTGTGTGTCTGGGTATCCCCATGGAGAAGGAAAGGTTGTGTTTTAGGAGTCCTATAGTCCAGGGATAGGGTTGCTGATAAGAATCCAGGTGTGTGCAAGGCTCCACAGCCCACATCCCTTCAAGCCAGAGATCACCTGGTGTCAGGCGGTGATGTGACCTCTCTGGAATGAGGAGTGCTTCATCATGTAGTAAATATCTTCTGTTTGTTTTTTCAGTTCCGCGGAGGAGCTCAAAGATATTTTGTGTGTCCCTTGAAGGGGAACCAGGACCCACCGCCAGGTTGTACTGTTGTTTCTTAGCTGTTCATCCCTGTCTCTGCACCCCTTCCCTTCCCTGATTAGCAGCTGCTTGAACTTGCCCTTCATCCTCCTCTGTTAATTGTTGTTTAGTCACTTAGCCGTGTCCAACTCTTTGCAACCCCATGGACTGTAGACCGCCAGGCTCCTCTGTCCATGGGATTTCCCAGTACTGGAGTGGGTTTCCATTTCCTTCACTGCGGATCTTCCTGGCCCAGGGATTGAACCTGTATCTCCTGCATTGGCAGGTGGATTCTTTACCAACTGAGCCACCAGAGAAATCCCTTTGTTTCAATATGAGCATCCTTTTTATTCATTCTGTGTCTGTTCCCATCACTTTGGGTTTGTGCTAAATGAAGTGACTTAGAGTGGAACTCCTAGACCCTCAGGATGGGGCTGGTCACCAGAAAGCCCAAGTGATTGGATAGTTGAGATGATCAGCCCCAACCACGACCTCCAGGGGTGGGGTGGGGTGGAGGCTGGGGACTGAGCTCTTAACAAGTTCTTCAAAAACAGCCGAGCTGGCTGAGGAGTTGGGAGGTGCACCTGGAGAAGTGTGGAATCCACCTGCCCCTCCCTCCTCACTCTGCCCCCGAAGCAATTCCATCTGTTTGTTCCTGAGTTGTATCTTTTATAATAAACTGTTTCTTGTGTTCTGTCAGCTGTTCTAGAAGAATCATCGAAACTGAGGAGGGGCAGCATGGAAACCCTTGACTTAGAGCTGGTTGTTCAGAAGTACGGTGGCAGCTGGGACTTGCGACTGTGTCTGAAGCGGAACCGAGCCCTTCCCCTGTGGGGTCTGCCTCACCTTTGTGGTCAGTGTCAGAACTGAACTGAATGAAAGGACAGCTAGGTGGTGTCTGGAGGGTTGGAAAACTGGTCACTGTGGGGAAGAAAAAACCCTACAAATTTGGTATCAGAGGTGTTTGAGTAAAAGCAACTCAGGCAGACAGGGTGACATTGTTCCTTTTTACAGGTTGGCTTACAAAGCTGAACTGATTCTCTCGCAGGATGAGCCAAGCACGGTGCCCACGGAGCAGGCTTTACTTTATTCTCAAACTCATACCATCCTGCTCTTGACTGTGGTCGAACCGGGTCTGGTCCTGTCATCCACAAACTGGCACTTGCCAAGAACATTTGTCAGCGGCTGAACCACAGCAGCAAGGACATTTGCTGTCTGCCTCTGCAGAGACTGGAGCCCGCGCTGCTGCAGCTGCCGACCTTCAACACCCCCTAAGGGAGTTTAGGGTGGAGAGTGGTGGCTCTGTGCTCCAGGGAAACTAGTAGAACAGGTCTTTAGATAGTTAGATATTTTCAAGAACTGATTTCTTGATCCCAATCCTTGCATTTTCTCATATCTATCTAGAAAAGCACCAAAGCCCTTCCTGATGACATCAGCTCCTCATGATACCAGAAAATCTTTTGTAAAGTAAGCGCTCAATTGCATTAAACTCCCCCTTTACCAAAATCTTATATATTGACCTTCCTATACTGCTTCTTAGGAGCAGTCTCTCAGAACTCTCTGAAGTGCTGTCTCCCAGGCTGCAATCCTCATTTTGCCCCAAATAAAACTTAACTCGAACCTCTCAGGTGGCACATCTTTTTTAATTGACAATCCTGACTAGTCACGGGGCAACATATTCAGTGTCAAAACTGCAGAAACCTAACCAGTAGCCAGAGACAAGGGTAGACCCTGAATAACTGGACAACAAAGTCAACCTAAGGTATTTTCCTTAGATGTCAGTCTACGGAAGTCCTCCTCTGAGAAATCACACGAAAGCTGCTTGTTTCTGTTTATTAAAATCATTATCTCAGTCCTCCCAGAAGTAACTTTCCCTCAGCACTTTGTGGTGGTACCAAGTTAGTTGCTACTTGTGCCATTAACTTATTGCAAGGGAAAAGGCTATATGTGAAAGCAGAGGCACCATTGAGAGAGGAGAAGAGATGAGTAGATTTTATTAAGCAGGAAACTGGCAAAGGTTTGACAGTCTCTAGCTAAGGCTATTTAATAGCATTTCCCCTCAGACCACAGAGCCACAGGGTAGCCTGAACTGAAAAAGGGTAGTGGTGTGTGTGTGTGTGTGGGCATGTGTGCATCAGTATGTGCACGTGTGTGTGTGTGTATGTGTGTGCACACATGTTGTGTATGGGAAGAGGTTGTGGACAGTGATAGGAAACAATTCAGGCTAAATATAAAAATCATCACTTAAATCATAGCTTCGTGAACATTCCACTTGTGACACATTCCCAGGTCATCACAGTGGGAGACAGAGCATCCCCACAGTGACAGTGGGGAAGCAGAAATCCAAGCTACATCATTTGCTTTAGAGCAGCAGTCCCAACCTTTTTGGCACCAGGGACCAGTTTCATGGAAGACAATTTTTCCACGGACTGGGGGTGAGGGACACTTTAATGATGACTCAAGCATTTTGCATTTATTGTGCACTTTATTTCTATTATTATTACATTAGCTCCACCTCAAATCATCAGGCATCAGATCCTGGAAGTTAGGGGATCCCTGAATCAGATCACATTTAGAAAACTTGAAATGGAAAAAACCCAGCGACGGTGCTCAGACATTTTATTTTAGCTGTGTGTTAAATTATGCAAATATTTTCCAGCCATGTTAGTTTCATCTTACTTAGCTCATCCACCTATGACACATTAAGTGCTGCCCTGAACTGAAAAATCTAGCACTGATTTCAATAGGGCCCTCCCCTGAGCCTTCCTTTCCTTCTGAAATGATCTCACATGGAATATAACCTTAATAGCAAGTCAGATGGATAGATTCTGTATTCATTTTCAAAATCTGAGTAGCTAGCTGATGGATGGCCTTTCTTGATTATTATAACCATACCCCAAAGTGCAAATCAGACTGATCCTGTTCCTCTTAATATTCTTAATGTCTTTAAGACATTTCGTGCTTAGCACTGTTGAACAGCTCCCTAGTGTCGCATTGATAAACTCCAGCCTCCTTGGAGAGCTCCAGAAGGGCCCGCTTCCTGCTGCAGGGCTGGCCCCCAGCCTCACTGGGTGTCACCGCATCCCTGAGTGCTCCAGGCATACGAAGCTGATGGCATTCCCACATGCCCTCTGCTCCCAGACATGCCCGGTGTGTCAGGAAGCGATTGTGTGTCCAGAATAGCTGCCCCACCTCGTCACCTGGCTGACTCCCCCCTCTCAGCACTCACCCCAGGTCAGGTGCAGCACGCCTCTCCCTCTTGGGCCCTTGCTCTGTCTCCCCTGTCTTACCTCCCTTTGTTATTGCAGCCCCTCTCACACCATTAGTTTCCACATATATTAACCTTCCCACAATTTACTGACCCTAGAAATTCAAAACTCTTTTCCTATGTGTTTTGTCTTCTCCACAAATTTGTCACCCTTTGTTAACATGGTACATAAGCCTCCAGACTAGACTACTTTTACTGGGTTTTCATTTCATTTCTGTAAAGCCCCACGTGGTACAACCTGGGCCAGTGAGAGAGGAGAGGTGTCCCAGTTCAAGGAGAGTGCAGCATCAGAAGACAGCAAACCCTGGATGGCCTGTTGGTTAGTGACCTGTAAGAGTTACCAGAATCATGGCTGGGTTCAGGGGGTAAAATGTCAGGAAGCCAGGAGGTAAATAATAAGACATTAGACATATCATAGAATGAGACGGAATTTTTATTTTGAACCTGTACCACCTGTGCAGTTTCAACCATATTTCAATTGTTTTCAAGCAGTTCAACATGAACTACTCTATTTTATGCATTTTCAGAGTTAAGGCCATTCTGAAACAGGGGAGCTGGGGTCAGCTGATGGCCTGAAATGAAAATGTGCACATTTTTCAGCTCCAAAATAATTTGACCTGTACCACCTGGGAAAGCAGCTGCCCCCCAGAGGATGAAGGTGTCTGTGGGTTGGAACATGGCACACAGAAGCCTCAGGAATTTAGGACCAGGAAAAGTCAGGATGGGAGAGGAAACCAGTGTTAAATCAGTGTAGTACTGGGCTGTCAGCACCTGTGCCTACAAATATACCCCAGGAAACATGGCACTATTACCCAGGGCTGTGCATCCCCACCTCTCTCCAGCATCTTCTCTGCTTACCCTCTCTTGAGTTTCTTGCATTTCCAGCTGTTTGGGGTCACCTGCAAGGTGTACACGTGGCTGCGCGCATATCACGGAATGTCAGGATTCCCATATAGACAGCTTCTTGCCGCTCCAGCAATTCCCACAAGCAGAGTGGGGAACCTTTTCAGTGCACGTGTGTGTGTGTGTTCATGTGTTTATTTCCACAACAGCAGCTACATTACAGAATCTGCCAGTTTGATCGTTTCAACCCTGCTCTGCTTGGAAAGCTAATAGAGCAAAACCCAAAGAAACGACATCAGAGTCACAGTTCATTTCACGTGATCTCCATCTGCTGCTACAGAGTCGAGAGTTGCCTGTGACCTCAGGGAGAACTTCTGCCAAGAAACCGCCTAGGGAGGGAGATCAGGGACCATGAAAGCTTGCTCATTTGCCTCGGAGGCTTCAGTCGATGATTGCTATTTTAAGGATGGGAAAGGATGCTCATGTGTGACACCGTTGCTGTAGCTCCCATTCTATCTTGCCAACAGCTTTTGGCTGAATCTCACACACAGACTCAACAATGCCCTTCCCTCTCGGTTGACGTCCTCCTGCACTCTGCTGCTTTCAGCTCTTGAGTGGTGGCTTCCTGGCTCCTCTCTCCTCAGCTCACACTGCCACACCTTCATCACCCTGGAAAATGAGAAACTGAACTCAGCTGATGCTGTTTCCATCACCAACTGCAGTGGAAACCCGGAGACAATGTATATCGACACTGAAGAACACAGCCTCCAATTCTACTATATGAAGATTTTTTTTTTTGCTATATTACTTATCAGTCTCACCTGCTGTTGCTATATTTGAAGTCGATGGGAACAAAGATTGAGTCTTGGCCACAATTTATTTCTAGCGTCTAGCCAGTCTCTGACTCAAGAAAAATATATATGAATTAGCTGTTGGAATACACCTGCCAGTACAGGAAATGTGGGTTTGATCCATCCCTCATCCAGGAAGTTTCTGTGGAGAAGGAAATGACAACTCACTTCAGTATTTCCCTTTTAAGATAATTTGTGAATAAATTTATGCATATAAATATCCAATTTCACATTAAATAACTTATTAACTTTATTTATTTCGACTTTTTGTTCATCACGGATTCTTTTGCATCCATTTTTATTTTTATTTATTTTCTGGCCTTGCTGCATGGTATTCAGAATCTTAGTTCCCAGCCAGTGATTGAACCCATGTGCCCTACAGTGGAAGTGTGGAATCAACCACTAGACCACCAGCGAAATTCCAACTTACTAGCTTTAAAACACACTGATAATTTTCCAGCTCCACCATTTGTTTCATATTAACACTTTACTGTTCTTCTTCACTTTTATTGTCTGGGTGGTTGTTTTCCTTGGAGTTCATATATATATATATATATATATATATATTTTTATCAGTGGGTGTTAATGCATTACTGTAATTGCCTATTTTTATGTTCAAATTGTTCCAAAAATGACCAGGGCAAATCAGTTCATGTGAGTACCTGTGACCTTGTGACCCTTAAGCTCCTTCCATTATTCATTTGGCATTGCTCCATTTTCTGGTGCAGTAAGTTGTGCAAGGACCATCTCAGAATTTTCCCATCCCAGCTATGACCTCCCTGGTGAGTCACATGTTAAATTATCTGCCTGCAACAGTGATTCAGTCCCTAGGTCAGGAAGATTCCCTGGAGGAGGGCATGGCAACCCACCCCATTATTCTTGCCTGGAGATTCCCATGAACAGAGGAGCCTGGTGGGCTACAGTCCCTGGGGTCACAAAGAGTTGGACATGACTGAGTGACTAAGCGCAAGCTGTTACCTTTTATCTAAGGAAACCTTGTTCATTTCACTGGAGAATGATATTTAGAAGCCAAACTCTGCATGTTTATCAGGCATTTGTGTATCTTATTTTGTGACTTTTCTCTTCCCAGTATGGTATACTTCCCTCAAGTCCGCAAAGCAACTCTTAGGATGCCGGTGTGTCCTCTATCTCAACCTGGGTGCTGGTTACACAGACATGCTCCCTGGTATTATGAATATTATTCTCAGTAGAAAGTTTAAAGAATAATTTACTAGATGACATCTGTAAACAAGACAGAAGTGAAATCTTCAGAAAATGATATCACCTTTCCTGGAAACAGTAGGACCACTTTCCTCTATAATTTGAAATTGCACTGAACTCTTTAATTCCATATTTTATATTTTTCCCTCCCTTTCCTCAAAAATCCTATTTTGATTACATTAAAAATCAAATGTCAGATATAGAGGCTAATTTTAAGCTCTAAATGTCTTTTACAAAATATGTTCTTCCTTATTTAAAAAAAGGAAATTATAATCCATCTTTATTATTTCATTTCCCACTTGAAAGACAAAAACCTTATCAAGATTTTAAAAAGGGGGTTTCTTTTACCCTGACTTTGCTGTTATAACATAATACAGCATGATTTCTATCCTGAAAATTGGGAAAATGCAAATGTACTAAGAAGCTGAAAATTCAAGATCATCATAATATGACTACAGCATGACCTTGGCAGAGGGAGGCAAAGAAAGCAAGCACAGGAAGGCACAGGATTATTCTAATAATTCAGAGCTCAAAGTTTTCATCATATAGCCAGATTTCCCCAAGATAAATCATTCTAGCTCTGGTAGTGCTGCTTCCTAGGCAGTGGCTCTTAGACCAGAACACATTCTTATGCTAAGTAAGTGTGCATGCCTTGGTACTGAATACATTTCTTTTTCTGAGACTAGGATATTAAAAATAAATATTTTCAGTCCCTATGATAACAAAATAAACACACTTCAATGAGAATGTAAGGGCAAGAGAAGAAAAACATTTAAATGCTGAAAATATATATTTAAAATAAAAAGAAAAAACACAAGCAACCATTTGGATTTTTAGAACTAAGTGACTTGAATTATTCGCTGATTAGGAATTTTGTTGTTATTTCTTTTTAGATGAGTAAATCTATCCTTTTTGGATTAGATGTGTATATGCTTAGTCACTCAGTCATGTCTGGCTCTTGAGACCCGCCAGGCTCTTCTGTACATGGGATTTCCCAGCAAGAATACCGGAGTGGCTTTCCATTTCCTTCTCCAGGGGATCTTCCCAACCCAGGATTGGGATTGAACTAGGTCTCCCACATTGCAGGCATATTCTTTACCCACTGAGCCACCAGGAAAGCCCCTCCACCACTTGGATTAGATGGACCCCATTTTACAGTTTCAGAAAAACATCTACTTCTGCTTCATTGACTAAACTTTTGATTGTATGCATCACAATAAACTGGAAAATTCTGAAAGAGATGGGAATACCAGACTACCTGACCTGCCTCTTGAGAAACCTGTATGCAGGTCAGGAAGCAACAATTAGAACTGGACATGGAACAACAGCCTGGTTCCAAATAGGAAAAGGAGTACACCAAGGCTGTATATTGTCACCCCACTTATTTAACTTATATGCAGAGTACATCATGAGAAATGCTGGGCTGGATGAAGCGCAAGCTGGAATCAAGATTGCTGGAAGAAATATCAAGAACCTCAGATATGCAGATGACACCACCCTTATGGCAGTAAGTGAAGAAGAACTAAAGAGCCTCTTGATGACAGTGAATGAGGAGAGTGAAAAAGTTGGCTTAAAGCTCAACATTCAGAAAACTAAGATCATGGTATCCGGTCCCATCACTTCATGGCATATAGATGGGGAAACAGTGGAAACAGTCACTGACATTATTTTTTGGGGCTCCAAAATCACTGCAGGTGGTGACTGCAGCCATGAAATTAAAAGACGCTTACTCCTTGGTAGGAAAGTTATGACCAACCTAGATAGCATATTACAAAGCAGAGACATTACTCTACCAACAAAGGTCCATCTAGTCAAGGCTATACCAGTGGTCGTGTATGGATGTGAGAGTTGGATTATAAAGAAAGCTGAGAGCAAAAGAATTGATGATTTTGAAGTGTGGCGTTGGAGAAGACTCTTGAGAGTCTCTTGGACTGCAAGGAGATCCAGCCAGTCCATCCTAAAGAAGATCAGTCCTGGGTGTTCATTGGAAGCACTGATGCTGAAGCTGAAACTCCAGTACTTTGGCCACCTGATGCAAAGAGCTGACTCATTTGAAAAGACCCTGATGCTGGAAACGATTGAGGGCAGGAGGAGAAGGAGACAGCAGAGGATGAGGTGGTTAGATGGCTCACTGACTCAATGGATATGAGTTTGGGTAAGCTTCGGGAGTTGGTGATGAACAGGGAGGCCTGGTGTGCTGCGGTTCATGGGGTAGCAAAGAGTCGGACACAACTGAGTGACTGAATGGAGAAACTGAACTAATTTTATATAATATCAAAGAAATGTATTAATT